>NC_051084.1:69944341-70297841 GCF_004664715.2 Peromyscus leucopus
CATCTTGGCTGGTGATCTCATGGGCAGCCATGTGGCTGGCAGCCATCTTTTACTAAGGTTATAAAGATCTACTCGGGTTAACTCCTAATACTTATGTCTTTACCAAGTGTTCAACAGCAAGTTTCTAGAGAATTTAAATAGATGGCAACATATGTTTAATAAATAAGGTATTTGATTAATATTAAAGCTGCACATCAATGCTTTTATTCACAGGAATATACCTTGCTCTGGCAGCCAAACTTTGCAACATAAAGGAATCATAGGAAACAGCTGAGGTTTGCAAATGTATGGCAGGACTAGAGTTCCAAAAAGAGTCTATTTGCAGTGGTGGAAGACATTTGAGAGATCTCAGTCTTTTAAGAACAGTTTTTATAGTTAGAAACCAATGGCTTAAAAAAATGTTTCTCCTTACCCAAGGTACATTCAGGCTTAAGAATGTTGTCTAGCCTCCTTGTATTTGTTAAGTTTGTTATATTTTCAGGGTTGAGCTTGAAACAAGTAATTAGAAACAAAGTTTGTCTATTCAGATATGCCTGGACAGCCCTCATACTTCAGAGATCTGCAGAATATGGCATTTAAATGTTGATCTAAAAGCTTACTATATCAGACAGGCTTCCAGATCCTAGCAGTGACCCAAGGTCTCCAAAGAAGATTACGTATGAGACACCACAACGTCTCTGCCTGAAATATGACAACGCTGACCATAGGGCAAGATGCCCCAATGCAACGCCTGCTGCCAGGACCCCGCCCAGACTGTGGACAAGCAGTAGGACACTGGAATTGATTGCACCCTTTTGCCTGATCAAGGTCAGTCTTCCATGTCCCTATTCCACAGGAAAAAATACTCTGCCTTATGGGCCTGATGGCAGAAGAAGATTTATGCTGTTCTGACTGGTGCCTCCAACTCTATGGAGACCTGGGTAGGGATTGGTCCCTGTAATTTATAGGATTGGAAGCTTCTTGGTCTGCACTCAGATATAGTTTATCCTTCTCAGATCTCTGACAGTACTGATGGCCAGGCTAGCTCTAACTTTGTCAGCATGGCAGCATCAACCAGATCCTCGTACAAGGCTATAGCTTTCTTGTTAGCTCACTTTTAGGAAAATGTTCTAAGATATAAAAGTTTAAGTAAGTCATAAAGGTTCAGATATGAGTCTAAAATGAGATATGTTTCAGATTACTCTCCTGTTCTATGGTTCAGAGCTTAGCATTTAGGAGCCCTGATGAGCTGGTAGAGCAATGACTTCTTACTGTTCAGTCACAAGCTCAATATTTTGGATTTGTTTTAGATGTCATATTTAAATATAACTTGTTGGGACTCAAAGGTATGAGTCCACTTCTGCTGTTTTACAAGATACCCATTACCTGCTTTGTCTACAATATGGATTTCAGTACAGATTGGTAATACTAATGTATCTAAAACTTTTATGTCATTTTGTAAGTAGGCCTCAAAGGATCAAAAGAGCCATAAAAACCTAGACCCACTTCACAGAGGTCAAAAGGACCCCAGATAAGTATTCCTAAAGATGGTATTTTTCCTCTCTCCTGGTCTTGGAACTACTGATTTTCCCATTACTAAGGGTATGGATCTAAGGTTTCCAAATAAGTTCATAAATTTTAACTTCTGTTCCTAGTTTAAATTTGTCTCAACAGATTTCTACTCAGCTGGCAGTCACCTCCAGGTTTCAGTCGCTGACTCCACTGCTCCAGACGACTGTGAGCTCCAGACTTGCTAAAAGCTGACGTGGACCAGCCCAGCTAACATGGTTCTTCCCTGTCCCTATGGGGTCAGGCAGCTACATGCTTCTGACAAATGCCCCCTTGCCCAGTCTTTGACTAGCTTTTCAGCCTTTTGGGGCCCCCTGATATAGGCACCCCAATGCCAGCTCGAAGCAGTTCCAGAAGAGAACGTCACCCATGTTCCCTGTTTAGAAAAGGCTGAAATGCTGGGTCAAAATGAAATTCCCTGGCATAGAGACAAGATGGCTAACTGTACGTGGCCATTATTAGAGAGGGATACTTAGGAGCTAACTGTCCAAAACCCATGATTGGGTTCCATTAGGCACATGAGAAGGGGGAAATGTGAGACCAAAATGAGCCATCTTAGAAATAAGACCAAAATGCTTTCACCCTAAAATTAAGGCCTAAGATTTCTCCTTTTGAGAACAGGCCAGAAGTTACTGAGACCAGTCAGTTCAGATTCCAGAAACCAGGAAGTGTAAAAGTACAGAGTCACAAGGTAGTCAGGAGGTAATGGCTGCCGGACTATGGAATGTCCTCTCCCTGGCCCCCTAGGCAACCATAGAATGTCCCAACCCTAGTTTCCATAGTGACTGTGTAATCACCAGATGCCCCCATCTGGGGGCAGCCAATGAAAAATGGTGGTGGGCAACTACTTCCTTAGAAGGAAAACTGAATTGTGATTTCTGGAATTCCTAGACACAAGCCAATCAGAATTGTACCTGTACTAGCACCCCTAAATGATGTAACCTTGTGACTTTTCCCTTTAAAAACTGAGCTTGCAGATAGGTGGGCACTTCCTCCAGCCTCCACTGCGTTGGATGTATTGGACGAAGTCCCTGCCTAGGCTTGTATTGCTTTTGGATATCCAGAATTAAACCTTGCTTTTGCATTCTGGCATGCTCGTCTTTGGTGGTCTCTCTGAGGGTCACGATCTGGGCACAACATGGTGAGACACAAGAAAATGATATAGGGAGTCCAGCTGTATATAATAAGCTATACATTGACTGACCAAGGGTCCATCAAATAGGTAGCCATTTATCACAGAATATTTGGTGTTATACAGCTTTAATATTCAGCTGCACCTTGCTATGAATTTCTTGTGCTCATAATTCCCATAGAGCGTGTATGTATGAGCATTCTGCCTGGACCAGTGCTTGGATAAGGTCAGTAGGTGGGGCCTTCTGCCTGAGAGCTCCCTGTTCCCTTTTTAACATTTGAATTGAGTATCTGCCTTTTGCAAATATCCCGGTTTGTTTGGGCCAGCTTCAAACAAAGCACTGAAGGAACAGAATAGCCTGAAACCCCTGAACTAAGGTAAAACATCCTTTTGGAGGCAACCTGGCTCCTAGATGCATAGCTTTATTTCTTGTGCAAATGAAGCTCAGGCCTAGGGGCATGGCAGAGAGATTGCAGGACCACAGGGCTTTTTGCATGACTAGGTGCAGTAAGAACTGGATCGGAATTCCAGAAGCAACACAGAACCATGTGGCAGAGAAAAAAGAGGAGGACAGAGACTCTGTAGAGGGTAAGGCAGATCTCTTGAAGAGTTTACCAGGGCCAGGAATAAGAAGCCAGGAAGGACAAAGGAACAGAGGACAAAGATGAGACCAAAAGCATTAGGGCTTAGTTATTACCAGGGCTATGAGGGGACAGAAAAAGTAGTACAAAGAGGAACTGAGACTCCGGATGGAATTGAAGCTATGTAGATAAGAGTTTTGTCATAAAGGAATAAAGTAAATGGAGAGAGAGCATGGTGTACATAGACTCCTTCCCCTCAGAGACCCCATGCTGGATGCAGCATCTTCCCTAGTGTTGTGCCCAGGTTGCAAGACCCCCCAAGCAAGACCAACACAGAGCCATTATCTGATGCAACAGAAGTTTTTAATCAACAAAACAAGCAAGCTTGGTCCGCCATCCAACATCCAACACAGCAGGTGGAGGAGGATGCCCCGAGAACTCACTTTAAGGGGTTTATATAGGAAAAGTTTACATGCAGCTTGGGATTGGATGAGGGGGCTAGGGTGAGGTAAGCATAAGGTTACTAATTGCTAACAGGGTATCTATAGAGACATACATTTTTATTCCCTATTGTGCACAGATCGTGACCCCCAGAGAGACCACTGAGGACGAGCGTACCAGATGCAAAAGCAAGGTTTTTTTTCTGTTACAAGTCTCATCTCAAGCACTCACTGGCCACACGCAGCACAGTGAGGCAGGGAGGAGTTACTCTTTCTTGGGGAAGTTAGTTTTTATAGGCAAAACCCACAAAGTTTCTTAGAGGGGAGGGGCTCAGTATGGGTCCATCCTTGATTGGTCCAGTTTTTCCCGGGCCTGGACTTTGTCTTATTTCAGCTTATCTGTTTGCCCTGTCAGGAGTTTTACAACCCATCTCTGGGGTCTGGTCATGTAATCTCCAGAGAAGGTCATCTCGTGGTTAATCAGTTACCACCGGACATCCTGACTTTGTTCTTCTGAAAACACCTGACTTCACCCTCTCCAGAAAGGGGAAACTGACTCAGTTCTGCTTATTTTTAGGATATCTCTTTAGTCAGCTCTTTCGGGTTTGTGGGGGAACTGTTTCTGGGTCTTTGGTGGTGGTCTTTTACCTATGTCCTGCTTTTGTTGACACATTCAGATTTATTGTTGTAGTCCTATATTCCTCTAAGGTCAACTTCTGATCAGTTGAGTCTATTACTCTTGTTTTGCCAAGTCCAGGATACATAGATTTATTATCCCAGCCTTATAAGTTCAATTTCTGATCACTTTTAAAACTTCTGGTCAGCAAATACCTTTGGAGGAGGCGAAGGAGAAGCATCTCTCAAGATGGCTACTGATTTTTTCCTTTCACTAGTACTCTGGGAGGGATTTTCTCAGCACGGGTACTTGGGAAAATTCTGTTACCTTGTGTGTGTCAAAGGATGCATTTTAGAGGGTTTCTGAGGTGGTTAGTAAGTGGGTCAGTAATACATGTAAACTGGGAAACCTGAGCAATACTGCAGATCCTTGGTCTTTTCTGCTGATGTCATTGTGACCGGAGTAAACACATGGCCTCTGTTGCTGAGAAGCTCCAATGCTGGAAGGGAGGGAAACTGAGCAGGGCAAGGATAAAATCCACTACCTGGTTCTATTCTTCATCCCTTGCTGCTTCAAAATCATGATATGCCTGCCTTAGGGGATTAGGTTAGGAAGAAGCTATAGGCTCTGTACACCACTTTCCTAAATATTCTTCACACTCCATTACATTTGTTGCTTTAGCACGATATGCCTTAGGGGTGTTATGCCCAGATTGTGACCCCCCAAAGAGACCACCAAAGACATTGGATGTCCAGAATGCAACAGCAAGGTTTATCCTGCAGATACAAGTCTAGCTAGACAGGGGACTCATTCCTACACCCAACACAGTGAGGCAGGGAGGAGTTCCTCTTTCTTGGGGAAGTTAGTTTTTATAGGCAAAACCCATAAAATTTCTTAGAGGAGAGGGGGTTAGTACCGGTCCATCCTTGATTGGTCCAGTTTTTCCCGGGCCTGGACTTTATCTTATTCTAGCTTATCTGCTTGCCCTGTCAGGAGTTTTACAACTCCTCTCTGGGGTCTGGTCATGTTATTTCCAGAGGGGGCATCTCGTGGTTAATTGGTTACCATCAGACATCCTGACTCTGTTCTTTTGTTCCTGGGGCTGGCACCATCATTTCTGGGGACTTGAAACTGGCCTGGGTCTATCTATATTGAGATATCTTTGTCTAAGGCCCCCTTTTTGAGACAATAGAGTGAGGATCTTGTTGTGCCAAGATCATGTCCCCAAAGCCGCCACTGGAGACTTTAGGTACAGAATGCAAAAGTAAGGTGTTTTCTAAGTTTACAAGCCTCCAAGGAGGTTCTTCCAAATCTCTCACTCACAGCAGGGAGGTTGGAAGGAGTGCTCCCCTTTCTTTGTGAGGCTAGTTCTTAAAGGCACAGACCATATAATTTATTTTAACCTGCCTCCCTTTTTAGTCTTTTGGTCGAATATCCTGACTGTGTTTTCCAAAGTCCCTGTAGCAGATACAGCCACCTGGGGAAAAGGGCTCTAAGTTCTTATCTACACTTACAAATCCTGGTTTAAGCTTATCTTTGTCTGTAGGAGATAGAGTGGGGGGGTTTTACTGAGGTATCACAAGGGGATTAGGTTAGGAAGAAGCTATAGGCTCTGTACACCACTTTCCTAAATATTCTTCACACTCCATTACATTTGTTGATTTATATCTTCCATTTTGTACCCTAGCTGTACATTCCCCAACAGGCATGCTCAGGTCCTTAACTCAGTCCTTAACTACCAGCTATGAGAACTGATATATGAGACACACCCATCAACGTACAGTGGCTGATACACACCAACTTTTACGGTGTTCATTCCAAGTTTTGCCATTTTGAGATATCTAGAGTGGTGTAAACACAGCAGGATGAAAATTTAAAAACCTAAGCTTAGTCCCTTCATCACCAGTTCTTAAAACTTTATTTTTAACCTCTTGAGATCAGTGTCTAGTAGTCTTTATATCTGGCTATTAGTCAGGGACTTTGAGGGTATTTTTGGGGTGCTATTCTAAGGCTGCTGCTCTATGCCTGAGGGAGGTCCCTTAGATTTTCAAAAGACAAGTGTAGGTGAATTCCCACCCAGGAGAGGAAGTAGATGGTATAATGGGCATACTGACATTTCCTTTCCTGAATGTAGTTATTCATTGGCAAGGGGGAGGGACTCATAGCAGTGAGGTGCCTCTCAAATGCCTTAGAACTGAAGGAACAATATGCAGGCCCAGGGGGTTGAAATACTGATAGATTGAAGCAAGTTGAGCTGTTCTGAAATAAGCGAAATCAACTTACTGAGACAAAATGACTGCCCCATCCGGGCTCAGTCAGACTGAAGATGTTTGCATATTTTAGAAAAGAAGATAAGGTGATTGGCTGCCTTGCTAATGTAGGAAAGGCAGGTGAGGGAAATGCTGCTGTAATCTGGAAAACAGTCTCTCTCCATAGCCAGACTTCACCTCCTGGCAGTGTATTCTATACCAAAGACCTATGTGCTCTAATTGTAGATATTTTAGGCTACTGCTTGTCTGTTAACAACCAGACTAAGGACAAATACAATTTGTTTTTCTATTTTGATACTAAGATTGTCACACAGTTTTCCTTCTTTTAATTTTTATTTATTCTTTAAGGATTTTATACAAGTAGTTTGATTGTATACATACCCGAATCCCTTCAGCCAACTCCCTTTAGATCGCTCTCCCACTCATCTCTTTCCCAACTTTCATATCCTCTTTTAAAAATTTATTTTAAATTTTATTTTTTTTATAGCTCACTCATATAGTTAGTGATGCTTATATTATGAGTGTAGGCAATCCACCACAGCATGGTCAAGCTACTAGGGGCCACATCCATGATGAAAACAGATTTTCCCTCTTTCACTAGCTGCCAATAGCTCCTCAGCTAGCTAGGGCCCATGCATGAGTTTGCATGTCTTAATGTTGTACCTGAGGAGGACAGCATCAGATCCCCTGGAGCTGGAGTTACAGGTGGTTGTGAGCTGGAAACTGAACTCTGGTCCTAGGTAGGAACAGTACATACTCTTGCCTGCTGAATTGTTATGATGTTTGAATCCACAGTGAGATACCAAAGATTTAGGCTCAATTCAAATTTAGATTAAATGAATTTATTCCTACTGCCAGCAGAAGGATGGCAGCCTTAGAGCCAGACAGCATACTGTGTGGAAGGGGAGTTAGGGTGGGGTTTTAAAGTGGGCACCAGAAAGGTGTGTACTAGAACTATCTATGGAATCCACAACTGGGCAGGAAAATTGTTTTACTTTTCCCAGTTGTTTCTTTCTTTCCTTCTATATAGTAATAAAAAGACCATTTCATCCCTTTCCTACAGCAGTGAGCAAGCTTTACAGAAGCAAAGGCAGCTATTAATACCTCACAGTCCATTATCCTATTCTTACCTCACCTGCAGGCCATTAGGATCTCCCAGGCAGTCCAGAGCAAAGGTCAATGGCCCATAAGGGATGCCTGGCTCCATATCAAGATTCTTTAGTCATCATAGGGGACATGTGTAAATTATTATCCAGGTCTGAGCACTCTAATGACTGAGATAGAGCAGTTCATTTCTGGGCTAGGGCTGGTGTCAGGTCCCCAGAGTCATCTCTCTAGCTCTGGATCATCAAGCTTTTTTTTTCTTTTTCTTTTTTTTTTTTAAGTGCCAGTTATATCTACTAGTAGGTAAAACCCATACATTAAATTTCCTACCTGTTCCTCATAACAGCCCTGTTATGAAGCTTAAAATAGATTTCCATGAGTTTCTGGGTTGGTTTTGTCTCAAAGTCTAAGGGTTATAGTCTGTTACAAGTGACAGTTGAAAACCAGTTCCTGTATCAATAAAATATTCACATTTCAAGTGACTCATCAAATTGGAGAAAGGCATAAGAAATTCCCCATATCCGTGAATCATTCATTGAGTATTCTCTGTGGCCACTCAACATTTGAGTATTCCTTCATCACACTATACACTATTCTTTGCATTATTTAGTTCATGTCCTGCTGTTTCTTCATACACTTGCCAGACAAGGAGAAATCACAATTTAAAAATAAAAAAAAATAAACGTGACAGTTGGGGTAAGTTAAACCTAAACTTCTCCCTATCCCCTTCCCCTGCTAGAAAATGGATTGACTTTTTTTTCAATACATGGTCAATTTGGGGCTCAACTATAAATTAGACTTGGCATTAACTTTTAAAAAAATAGACAGAGAGAGGTATGATGTAATAAATAAGTAGAGAGAACATTTGTGGGATTGGAGGTATATATAACAAAGAATGGGGGAAGAGAGCATTAATAGAAAGGAGAGAGATGTTCAGAGACTGGCCAATTGGAATCAAGAGTAGAGTACTGCAAGTGTTGAACTATAGTGACTGACAGCCAATGCCTGCATTAGGAAGAGTTAGCAGTGCTGATTAGAAGTGTCATATCCATGTGATAGTGCTACCCATAGTCACCACACACATAATTTTAACATGTATCTGTTAGGTCTTCAGAAATCCATATTTTCACAAATGATCTAAAGTTGGACCACAGAGGATTTATGATGGTTAGATAAAAGCCAACATTCCTCAGGAACTTGTGAAATGTGTTTTCTATCCTCCAAAGAAGTCTTGTCCCCAAGCTACTTGTCTTTATAATCCAAATGATTGGTCTCCACCAAGATCTCTATGTCTGGCCATCTCCACTGTTCCTTCCTGCTCTCCTGCCTCCTAGCCCTGGCCATATCCAGTCTACTTCTTTCTCTTCTCTGGATTCTTCCATGCCCATCTGAATACATTCTCTCTCTTAGTCACAATAAAACCTTCTCACTAATGGGACAGACATGTCAGCAGTTTCTTTACTGTACCCTCTCACATACAGCATCTTATTTAATACTCAAAATCATAGGGAAAAACAATACTTTTTCTTTGAGACATGGTTTTATGTTTCTCACACTGTCCTCAAACTCAATTCTATCTTCTCTTCCCCCCTCTCTCCTTCCTTCTCTCCCCTTTCCTTCTTTTTCCCTCCATTACTTTGATGCTTAAACATTTCCTTTGCTGCTCCTCTCTAAACCTGTAAAACCAGTGACACTTCATTAGCCCATTCAGTAATTGGACCTGTTTTTCAAAGTTCCCTATGTATAACTAGATATTAATCCCCTGTCTGATGTGTTGTTAATTTTTTTCCTTATTGTAGGCTGTCTCTTTACCCAGGTGACTGTTTCTTTATTGTTTAACTTTATATTATCCTGTTGTCAATACCTGAGATTATTTCCTGTGCTACTTGAGTCCTTTTCAAGAAGTCCTTGCCTTGCCTGTGTCTTGAAAGTCTTTTATGTATGTTTTCCTC
This sequence comes from Peromyscus leucopus, assembly GCF_004664715.2. Taxonomy (NCBI): domain Eukaryota; kingdom Metazoa; phylum Chordata; class Mammalia; order Rodentia; family Cricetidae; genus Peromyscus; species Peromyscus leucopus. The sequence goes on from NC_051084.1 coordinate 69,953,985, forward strand.
CAGCAATTTCAATATTCCAGGCCTTACATTAAGGTCTTTGACAAATTTTGAGTTAATTTTTGTGCAAAGTGAGAGATAGGGACTTAATTTTGTTCTTCTGCATGTGAATATGTTATTTTCTCAGCACCATTGAAGAGCTGTCTTTTTTTCCTTTTCCAATATAAGTACTGTGGTTTGAACGTAAAATGTCTCCTGTAGGCTTTTGTGTTTGGACGCCTGTGTCACTGGTTTAAAAGGTTTCAGAATTTTTTGTGGGTCACCAGAGATAAGCATTAAAGATGAGTAGGCCAGACCATTTCTTGTCTATTCTTTGCTTCCTAGTAATGGATCCAATGTGATGAATTCTCTCATGTTCCTTCTACCCTGCCTTCCCCATCAAGATGGAGTAAATCCCCTCATGCTACAAGCCGGATTAAACCCTTCCTCCCTTAAGTTCTTTCTTGTCAGGTATTGATCAAAGCAATAAGAAACAGAGTCAGCACTACTGTGATAAGCTTGACCTGGTTTGGGCCTTTGGGACTGGTTTGCAAAGACAAGGGAGGAAGTATTTGAAACTGCAGGACAGAAGTGTCCTGGATACTGTAAGATGACTTTAACGGGGCATTCTGGTAAGAGTTTAGATGACTTGAATATAGAGAGAAAGGTGGAGGACAGTGGAGGTCAACTCATGACGTTTCAGAGGGGATCAATAATTCTATTTGGAACTGTTCTTTCCAAATAGAATTGTTGCTTAGGATTATTCTATAATTCTAGGTCTGTTGTCTATCTGTTATATTCATATTTTAATTACTTAGTTAACTAATTTTATGTATGTGGGAGCTTTGCTTGCTTGTATATCTGTGCAAAATATATATGTAGTGTCCAGAGGACAGAAGAGGGCAACAGATCCTCTAGGACTGGAGTTACAGATACTCATGTGCTGCCATGTGGCTGTTGGGATGGAAGCTGGGTCTTTCAGCCTTTTCTCCAGCTGTTGTGGATCTACTAAGGGAGGCTCTTGTCTCCCTTTCCCGTCAGGGAGCCATGTGACTGAAGCCTTAGTCAGTGTCAGTACATCACGTGCCTTTCTCCAAAGGTATAGGTTCTGCTCCTACACTGACTCTTCTCCCTGCCTGAGTCACATACCACATACAAGTGAGCAGCTTCTAGTCCACACCCAGAAATCTTTTAATTTAATTAACTGACTTGTGTATTTATTTTTGAGATGGTGTCTTGCTGGGTAATGCATGATGTTCTGGAGCTCACTCTGTAACCCAGGCTGGTCTTGAACTCTGATCTTCAAGTCATGGCCTCTCAAGTGTTGAGATTATGAGATTACAGGCACGGACCTCCACTCCTCTTTTTTTTTTTTTCTGTTTTTTTTACAAAGAACTTTTTGTTCCTAAAAATATGCATATATTTTATTATTTAAATTTTGTTATGGTAAGCACAATTAACATGAGATCTATTGCCAGGAGAGTTTTTTAAGTGTGCAGTCTGACATTCTTGAGTATATGTGCCATGGTGTATATACAGCATATCTGTAGATCTTATTCACCTTCCTTGATTGAAGCTATATGCCCCTTGATTTTTAGCTCATCATTTCCCTCTCCCAATCCTCTGCAAATACCGCAACTTTTGTGCACACATCATATAAGTGGAGTTGTGTAGTACTGTTAACATTGTGACTGCATTATTAGTGTACCATCATCAGGTGTTATTCAATTTGTTGCATATTATAGAATTAACTTTAAAATGAGACTCTCAGTGTATACACCACATTTCTTTATCTGTTATATGACAATAGATATTTAAATTTTCCCCCACATCTCGACTATTATGCATAGTTCTTCAAAGACTATAAAAATTAACATCCCTTTGTTAGCCTGATTTTGTTTCTTTTGGAGAGACATCAAGAAATGGGACTGCTGGATTATATTTTCATTCTGTTCTGAGTATTTTGAAGAAACATCATACTGTTTTTCATATGAAGTATGCAACTTTTCATACCTGCTAACAGTATGCAAATCTTTCAATCACTGTTCCTTCTTCCCAATAGTTAGTTATCTTCTGTGTTTCGGGGACTTGCCACCCTAAAAGGTGTGAAATGGTGTCTTACTGTGATTTTGATTTGCATTCCCTGAGTTTTAGTGATGTTAGGAAATTTCCGTAGACTAGTCCATGTGTCTTTGGACAATTATGGATTTCAGTCCTTAGATTGTTTTTTTTTCTTTAATATTTATCTTTATTCACATCTCAATGCATTTGTCTGTGAATGGATGCCAGGTTCAGGTGTCCATGGAGGCTGTAAGTAGATATCAGATCCCCCGCTGTTGAGGTTTCAGGTGGTTGTGAGCTACTTGACATGGATGCTGGGAACAGAACTTTGGTTCACTGGAAAATAAGAAGTTCTCTTAACCACTGACCCATGTCTCCATTCCCCTTAGCTCAGTTTCTTAATTGAATTATTAGTTGTTTCATTCCTGGGATGTGAGATTCTGATGAAGAGATTTGTGGCACAGGGACATTTCTCCCACCCCTAGGCTATGAATCTTGCTATTCTGTTGATTGTTATTTTTGTTATGCAGACATTTTAGTTGTCTCACGTATTCGCTTGTTTTTAATTTGTAATTTTTGAATGTGGTTTTGATACCATAGCCCATCAACCCAGTCAGGGATTCTGTGGCCTCTGCATGGAGCAGCAGGTAGCTCTGGTTTTATCTGCTTGCTCTGCACTGAGAGACAGCACCTGCCAGCCTGAGCTGCCTCCTTCATGTTCCTGGAGCTGGTTGCAATGGGCCTATTAGGGCTCCAGGCCTTGGGGATTTCAAGACAAGGGTTTTACACAATTGCAAGGAGTTTGGGGAACCAATTCATTCCTGGGGAAGCTGAGTACAACAGTTTTTCTGCTAACTTTTTCCTGAGGTGAGAGGAAGAACAATACAAGACTCTTCAGAACACAAAGACTATTGAGGTAGAAGTCAGTTTTCCAAGAAGCCCCCAGGCTGAGGAGTTGGTTACACTGAACCAACTCCTTCCTCATGGGGCTGGGAGCCAGAGAGCTCTTCCTTTCTGGTGAGATGTTCTTTCCCAGCCTCAGTGAATCTTCACACTCTTCTGGGGTGCAGAGGGCTTTCAGTTAATTACTGATATTTTCCTTTAAGGGCACCTCCTGTGAATTATTGCAGCGCTCGTGTTTGTGGAGAGGAGGTGAGTCTGGGACTTTCTACTCCACAGTATTGCTGACATTAGTCCTTCAGAAACATGCTTTGTCTTGAGACCACAGAGGGTGGTGTTTCTTGTGAGCTATGTAACATAAGGAACATAAGCCCCTTTGTAATAAAACAAAAGCTGCTGGAAAGTGCCAGTGCTAGGCCCTGTAAGCAGCCATTCAAGGTCAGGAGGGGACCTTCAAGGGCTTGCTTCCAGTGAGTGGAGCACTTCTCACCAGGCCCCACCTCTTAAAGTTCCCACATTTCTCTGAAGCTCCAAGTTAGAGACTATGCCTTTTACACACAGGCTTCTGAAGACATTAACCCTCAGTGCTCTGGTGAAGATTTTGGCTATTTGCCTACTGGAAAAAGCAGGCAGTCTCAGTTTCATCAAAATGTGCTACCCGTGTGCTGATTGAACTCACTCGGTCATCCATCTATCCATTCATATCCAGTACACATCTTGTCACTTACTATGACAGGTTGATTTCACATATTTCTTGTGACTTCTCATCACCAGAAGCATCATTTTTGTAGCCATCAACTTCAGATTTCATCAGAAAAAAATGACACCAAGGGTGAGAATAAGATGTTGAAACTGTATTTTTTTCTGTTTAAGGTTTTGTTTCTATAAACCTCTACAAATCACTTTTCTCTGAAGAATAAAAGCTCCTCTAAAAAGAATCATTAATGATTCTGTGTCATTATCCCAAGACTGGAAAAAGTAAGGGTGTCAATCAGAAAGGAAGTTGCAGTATTCTTTCAGTGTAATTACAGGTTCATCATATAGAACAGAACTAAAATGCTGGCTGCAAGCACATAAACCCATATATTTCTCTACTGTCAGCTTTCTATGATTAAGGTACATTTACTTGCGAAAAGGAAAGAAAATATTCTAGGAGAAGAATCTCAAATGTATAATGAGGTTGTAAGCATGAAAGCTTAAAGAGGTAGTTACTGTGAGTGTCTGACAGTCCTGGAGCAGGTGGGAATGGGGGTTAGGCTGGGGGTAAGGGGAGGGGGTGGGAGGGGGGAGAATAGGGGAACCCATGGCTGATATGTAGAACTGAATGGTATTGTAAAATAAAATAATTATATATATTAGATGGAGTCAGAAATGGGCCCTGGAGATTGCTAGTTTTCATCAGACCAGATTTCTTGATGCAGTAACAAAACTTCCTAGGAGCCTGTAGGTATCTGTAAGACAGCTGGAATGGATTTACATCATGGAAAAAGGGTTAAAAATCCATTTAAGGACTCTTAAGAACTCAACATTCCCCCACTTTCTTCCCTAACTCACCTCTTTTTATAATAATCAAAACGGAGGAATGTTAATATTCCAACCTGCCCTTGAAATCCTGCGTCCCGATGTAAAGAAAAAAACCCTCCCCTTCCTCTCTCTTTTCCATTCTCTCTCTCTCTCTCTCTCTCTCTCTCTCTCTCTCTCTCTCTCTCTCTCCCCACTCCCATGAGGTGTGCACCCTTCGACCCCCCTCTCCCTCTCCCTTTCTCTCTCTTCTCTCCTTCTTTCCTATCTTCTCTTTGTCTCTCTATTATAATAAACAATTTCCATGTGGGTGCAGCGTCTGGGTTGTGAATGTCCACCTACCTTGCCACCATGCCTGCATGGCATGTGTCATCTGCTTGCCCTCTGCTACATCTGCCCAGCATGCTAGCATGTTTCCCTGCACACACAGGATACCCTTGGGGTCCCCCACATGCATAATTCATAATACTCTCTAATGCCAAGATACTGTCATGGTGGGCTTTCACCCTGTCACCTACTAGAGCTTAGAGAAATCTAAAGAGGGCATGGAATAGTGAATGAACCCAATGCTCAGCTTCTTTCAATGGGAATTCAGTACTATTAATAGCTCATTTTGCCTTCTACTATGTTCTAAAGGATTGAGAATAATATAGATTTAAGTGTGTGTGTGTCTGTGTGTATGTGTAGTACATGTGTGCATGACTGTGTGTAGTATGTGTGTGTATGATTGTGTGTAGTGTGTGTGTGTGTGCATGCGTGTGTGTGTGTGTGTATGTATGTGTATGTGTGTGCAGGTGCACATGTGTGTGGAGGTGAGAGGTCTACATTGGATGCCTTCCTTCATTACATTATACCATATATTTTGAGGCAAGATCTCTCCATTTGGCGAGGCTAACTGGCCAGCAAGCTCTAGGGACCAGATTACTTGCATCCCAAGTGCTGGCATTACGGATATTTACTGCCTTCTGTGCCCCACTTTTATATGTGTGCTGTGGATCTGAATGCAGGTCCTCATACTTATGTTCCAAACCCTAAAATGTGTATCGTAATGACTACTTAGAAAAGTCTGGGTTAGCTGGCTGTGTTTCCAGTACTGCATGGTTTTCCTCCTGTTGTGCGGGACTTAAGTCCAATCAGAAACCTGTTCATTGCTTCTGACATGAGACTGCCACTTACTGCATCCTTATGCATATCTTACCATGTTGGTAATTCTTGTGGTTCATATGTGTTGCAGCTAGGTAGGACTGTTTCATTGCTTCTCTCCCTTGGCAGCTTGCATAGAATACTCTGGAACCATGGAAGCTAGACTACAGGAAAGAGGCTTTTGGGTTAGATCCAGCTCAAATCACCTGAGTCCTAGTCATAAGTGTGCACTGTCCTCAGCAGTAGGTGTCCTTCCTCAATCTTTACGAGACATCCAAGGGCTACATTGACAATCTGTATTGTTTTGGGAGTTACTTGGACTACTTTGACCAACTATTCTAAAGGAAGCTTCTTGTGCCTGGTATTGAGGTTTTCATTAGTTTATGGCTCTTGAGGGGCATTGTTAAGCCAAATGGCCTAATTTCTTTTAACACACACACACACACACACACACACACACACACACACATATTTCATGAAATATATATTATGAAATAGCTATGTGTCCAGGGATTGCAGTGCTCAATATCACCTTTAGAACTTTTATACTCACCACTGAGGGGAGGGATATAACTCAGTGGCAGATCAATCTGGTTCAATCTCTGGTAGCATCAACAAACAAACAGCAACATCCCTCTAAATAAAGTCCTCTATATTAGTGGTTCTATACCTTCCTAATGCTGTGACCCTTTAATACAGTCCCTCATGTTGTGATGACCCCCAACCATAAAATTATTTCTATTGCTATTTCATAACTATAACTTTGCTACTGTTATGGGTCATCATATCAATATCTGATATGCAGGATATCTGATATGCAACCTCTGTGAAAGGGTCATTTGACCCTCAAAGGGGTAGTTTACTCACAGGTTGAGAACTTCTTTCTGTACTCTTCCTGAGTGAACTTCACTTCTCAATGTCTTCACTAAGAGTTTATTACCTTCTTACCTTCACTGAAACTATCTCCTAGTTAGTATTTCTGGCCCAATCGTATTTCTTTTATATCCCCAAGTGAGGAGCTAGAGAGATACTAAGAAAGTTTAAATCAAATTATGTCCTTGCTTAACAACCCATTTCAAATGTTGAGACAAAGTCTTCAAAGTGGCTTATAAAGACCAACCCAATCACTTGTACTTTGTGTGTAAGTATATCACTAACAAGTATAATCACTTATACTCATACCCTGTCCTTCATTCTGCTTGAGTCACAGTGGCCTCCTGGATGTCCCTCACACAGACCAGGCAGGCTCTTCACTCTGCAGCTTTTAGCTATCTCTCTGTCTCTATGGTGTGCTCCTTCACTCCAATCAGATCATCACTCAACACCGTGTTTACAACAATATCTTCCTTGATCGTTGTATTAAAATTTCAATTTATCTCCATTATCAGCTCTTTGTGATACTACATAGCTATGTTTCTCTCCAGAACACATATCAGATTGAATTATTGTGGTTCCTTTGACTGAAATGTCCTGAGTGATAGTGATAATTTCTGCATCTCATTCATCACTGTACCTTTTGTTCCCCAGTGAGAGAGCATTAGTAAGGAAGAAGAGGGTTTTTATGGCTTTGGCTACTGGCTCCCCTCATATGGCTTCTGGGCTACTGTTTTCTATAGTGAGTGTCTCACTTATGATCAATGCTTATTAACAGACACTTTCCTTGTGATTTCTGGTAGCTCCATCTTCCTCTTTTACTATGGATTGTGACCTTTTGAAATTAACATGTTGAAATCTTAGCCCCTGCATGATGATAGCTGGAAATGAAGCCTTTGGGAAAGAATTTGGTTTAAATAAGGCCACAAGACCTCCTGATGGGATTAATACCTCTCCCTCCAATTTTCTTTCTCTTTCTCCCTTTTATATGAGGGGTCAGTAATCAGATAGCCATCTCATTGAAAGCCAGGAAGAAAATCCTCACCAGAACTCAGTCACGATAGTACTATCCCTTGTACTTCCAGCCCCCAGAGTTGTGATAAGGCAATATTTTGTCATGGAGCTGAGACACTGATTTGGGGATGAAAAAGTCGGGTGCTGATAGAGAAGCACCTGAACATGTAGAAGCAACTTTGAAATTTACTAATGGTTAGAGCTTTGAAAAACGTTGAAGTATGAGACAAAACATAGACATCAAGGGTGTTTTTAGTGAACATTGTGATGGAAATGAAGAGAAGGATAGTCCTGTTATGAAGTGACAAAGAAATTGAGTGAATTGTGTTCTTGGAGATTATAGAAGTGGGTTTTTATGAGTAATGCAATTGAACATTTAACTGAGGAGATTTCAAAGCACAGTACTGAAGACAACTACTAATGATTGCCCATCTGAAAACACAAAAAAAAAAATCAAAGAAGGAAGTGATAGCTGAAAAAAGACACAATATTAAGATTTTAAAATCTTCAATTTATGCCTATTATAAAAGCCAAGAAGTGTGGCTGATCCAGCATTTAGGACAGGATCCACCTTAGCAGAGTCCAGAAATAAAGTTAGCAGCATGGCAGTAGACTTAAGGAGCTTGAATGAAAGGGGAATGGAAAAGGTAGGACAGAGATAGGAAGATGGTTGGGCCAAGCTGACAAAGCTCCTTTGCATCTATGGTTTTAGGTGCCTGCAACTCTGCTGCACCCACAGTTACTATTCCTTGTTGTGTCCTCCCTACACAATTTTGTAATGAATCTCCCTTTAAAATGTCCCAGTTTGGGGACTCAGTCTGTTTCCTATGGAAGCCCCACTGAGACAAGGTATAATAAATAGTTTTGAACAAATGAAACAATTAAAAACAAAAAACCATTTTGTTAAAACAAATTGTTTTCGGCAGGTAGCGGTGGTGCGCACCTTTAATCCCAGCACTCAGGAAGCAGAGCCAGGAGGATCTCTGTGCATTTGAGGCCAGCCTGGTCTGTAGAGCGAGATCCAGGACAGGCACCAAAACTACACAGAGAAACCCTGTTTTGAAAAAAACAAACAAATAAAAAACCAAAACAAAATAAAAATTTGTATTCAATAATCCTGACTGCAGTTTTCTCCTCTCCATTCTTCCCCTCTATTCCACCTTCCCCCTCCCTCAGATCCATTACTCCTCTGTTTCCCTTCAGAAATGAGCAGGCCTCCCAGGAATAGCCACCAAACACAGCATAACAAGACCCAATAAGACTAGGCACAAACCCTCATATCAAGACTGAACGAGGCAACCTAGTAGGAGGAAAAGGGTCTCAAGAGCAAAAGAAAGAGTCAGAGGTGCCCCATTCCCACTGTTAGGTGTCCCACAAAAATATCAAGCCAAAACCCATAACATACATGCAGAGGATCTAGCATAGACCAATGCAGGCTCCATGATTGCAGCTTCAGTCTCTGTGAGCCCTTATGAGCTCTGCTTAGTTGGAAGTCTTCTGTGTGTTCTCCTGGTTCTTCCACTCCCTTGGCTCCTATATTTCTTCCTCCCTGTCTTCCACAGGGTTCTCTGAGCTCCAAGGGTAGGGTACTTATCCATATCTTCAATTTGGGCTCGCTCTCTGCCTAAGTGTTTGGCTATAGGTCTTTGCATATGCTCCCATTGGCTGCTGGTGGTAGCCTCTGCTGACAATTTGGCTAGGCACCAGTCTATGAGTATATAAGCATATTGTTAAGAAGCATTTTATTGATTTTTTTCTATCATAGATCTCTGGGCTATCCAGCCTGGACATCCAGTCCTGGTCATCCAGATAGTGTCAGGCATGGGCTTCCTCTTATGGTGTGGATCTCAAGTTAGACCAGACATTAGTTGGCTACAAGTTCTGTGCCTCCATTGCACCAGTACATTTTGCAAGTGGGTAGACTATGAGTCAAAGGTTTTGTGGCAGTGTTGGTTTCACAGACCCACCTCTGGAAGCCTTGGCTGGTTACAGAGGATGACCAATTCAGGCTCCAAATCCTCCATTGCTAGAAGTCTTTGCTAGGGTCACTATTGTAGAATCCTGAGAGTTTCTACTGGACTAGGTTTCCATACCTGATCCCTCCTGTTCCCATCCCCACCCATCTCCTGTCCACCTAAAAAAAATCTATTCTATTTCCTCTTCTTGGGCAGATCCATTCATTAGTGCCTTCTTTGTTACTTGGCCTTTCTGAGTCTGTTAATTGTAGCACAATTATCAATGGCTTAACAGCTAATATCCACTTATAAGTGAGTTCATACCATGTTTGTCTTTTTGGGTCTGGGTTACCTCACTCAAGATGATTTTTCCCAGTTCCATCCATTTGCCTGCAAATATTAACAGCTGAGTAATTAATACTCCATTCTGTGGTTGAGCGACAGGTAGGTTGTTTCCAGTTTCTGGCTACTACTACAAATAAAGCTGCTGTGAACATAGTTGAGCAAGTATCTTTGTAATAGGATGGAGTATGCTTTAGGTTATGCCCAAAAGTGGTATAGATGGGTCTTGAGGTAGATCAATTCATGGTTTTCTGAGGAACTGCCATATTGATTTTCATAGTAGTTGTATGAGTTTTCACTCCTACCAGCAATGGAGGCTTGTTCCCCTTGATCCAAATCCTCTTCAGTAAGACCCAGACATACATCTACAGACCTGGACCCTTATTTTCAATAACGAAGCCAGAAATACACAATGGAAAAAAGAAAGCATCTTCAACAAATTGTGCTGGTCTAACTTGGATATCACATATAAAAGAATACAAATAGATCCATATCTATCACCCTGCACAATCTTCAAGTCCAAGTGGATCAAAAACCTCGACATCAAACCAGATACACTGAACTTGATAGCAAAGAAAGTGGGGAATAGCCTTGAACACATTGGCACAGGAGACAACTTCCTGAACAGAATACCAATAGCACAAGCATTAAGATAACAATCAGTAAATAGGACCTCACGAAACTGAGAAGCTTCTGGAAGGCAAAGGGCACTGTTGGTTGGGCAAATGCAGCCTATAGAATGGGAAAAGGTTTTCTCTAACTCCACATCAGAAGGAGGGCTAATCGTCAAATGTATAAATAACTCAAAAAACTATATATTGAGAAAACAAATAATTTAATTAAAATATAGTACAGACCTAAACAGAGAATCCTCAGTAGAGGAAACCTAAATGGCTGACAAATATGTAAAGAAATGTTTAACATTCTTAGCCATCAGAGAAAAGGAAAATCAAAACTACTTTGATATTCCTTCTTATACCTGCAAGAATAGCTAAGATAAAAAAAAACAGATTTTTAAAGGCAAAAGTGGTCTTTCATATATTTATACTCAATTTTACAGATATCACAGCATGTCCAGTGAGTAAAATTACAGTAATTCTAACTCTTAAGGATCGAGTGGTTGCTTATTGATTTAGAATGGTTCAGAACATTTTTAGTAAATTTAAATATGAAATTCTAAGCTATTTGGCATGTGAAAATTAGCTCCCTCATCTTTCATTCTTCTAAATTTATTTATATCTATAAATATTTAATTGGTTAATATTCCTTCATAGAGCTGAGAATACAATAATCAATTTAAAACAAACTAAGGAAATACCACCTTTTCATTAATTTTGACACAGTTGGTAATTGGAGATACCTTGTCATCAGATAAAATGTTATTAATTTAATTTAATTTGCATAAACATTTTTATATTATTTGTTACCATGACATCAGTGGAATGGTTTTGTTTCAGCTTAGACAAGGAAAAGATAAAAACTTAGCACTAATGATTTTCTATTTGGGAGACTTTCAGGGACTGAGCATGTTTGCTAATTAATTCTAGTGAGTGACATGTGGAAATGGTCCAGGGGAATATAGATGTTGACTTTTTCTTTACCACTTAATTTTTATGTGGATCATGACCACATCAAGATGGAACATCTGATGAAGTGGCTCAGTAGGTAAAGGAGTCTTCTACCAAGCCTGATAACCTGAGTTAATGCTCTGGTTCCTCATGATGGAGAGAATGGACTCTTGCAAGCTGTATGGTGTCCTCCATTTGTGTGCCATGGCACACACATATATATATGTACATACATACTTCCAAACACAATAAATTACTCTAAGAAAAAAATTGAAATATTCTTTTGTATTGTGTTGACTTCAGTCCCTGACAGAAATGAGAGGGGAAAGATTTATTTTGGCTTTTAAGCTCAGAGGGTTTCAGTCCCTCATGATAGGGATGGCATGGTGGAGCTCTCATGGCAGCAGAAGTAGTGGTGACCAAGAAAGATAGGAACCAGGGATCAGGTTCCTTTCAAATATCTGCCCCTACTGACCTACTTCCTTTAGCTTGGCCTTCTCTCCTAAGGTTCCACAACTTCCCAAAATAACACCAACAGCAGAGGAATGGCCATTCGCCATCAATGCCCATGAGAGTAACTGTTCTGATCCAAAACTGCAGCAATTGCTAAAAGTAACTGTCCAATCACTATCATGATTTCTGATGACTTTTCCTTCTACAAAGTTTGATTAGATCACACAATACAGATATGGATGATCTGTTCAGTTTGAAATTCTGTTTTTGTTTTTTTTTTTTTTTTTGGTTTTTCAAGACAGGGTTTCTCTGTGTAGCTCTGCGCCTTTCCTGGGACTCACTTGGTAGCCCAGGCTGGCCTGGCCTCGAACTCACAGAGATCCGCCTGGCTCTGCCTCCCGAGTGCTGGGATTAAAGGCGTGCGCCACCACCGCCCGGCCTTCAGTTTGAAATTCTGTTAGAAAGTTGTTGAAATGGGACAAAGTAATCCTTTCCAAACTGTAAGATGGGACCAAGTCACTGGTAAGTTGTAAATCTGTCATGTGCAAAGATGTACTTGCTGAATTCTACCACATGATCAAAAAATTGTAATTATATCTTGATTTCTGGTTCTCTTCATCTGTGTCCAGCCTCTTAGAGTTCTGTGTCCTCACCTCTCATTTTTCTTTAAATACATAGTACATGGCTGGTAAGCTGGCAAGATATGTAAAGGTACTTGATAGTAAGTCTGATGACCTGAATTCAACCCTTGGAACCCATATGACAGAAGGAAAGAACAGACTTCATGCAAATGTCCCCTGACCTCCACACATGTGCTGAGGCACCCCTTTCCAAACAAGTAAATGAAATGAAATATGAAATACAAGATAGCTGATTGCTCCATCACATTTCATCTCATATTTTGCTTCTGTCTGACAGCTTTAATTTTGAAAGGAGAGTTAGAAGTTAATGTTTCCAAACAAACTTTCAAAGTGTTATATGTACTTAAACTTGGGAAGTTTAAGTAAAAAATCTTAAACTTAAGTAGGTTTGCCTAGAGTTTCATATTTTGCTACATAGAATGTATCAGTTAAATAATACTATATAACAAAACAATCTCAAAATCTCAGTGGCCTGAAATGATAAGCCATATTTTCCTCATATGTCTGCAGACCATCTGGGAGTCTACTGAATTGGACTGGCTGCACTGTTAATGTTTTTTATCTTGATTAAACCCACTTGTGTGTTTGTGGGTTGGTTTAGAGTCAGGAAATCTAGGCTGGCTGCTGGGAGTAGCTTGATAGTGAAGTATTTGAGATCACTAGGGAAACCCAGACACTAACTTCTAGAGATAGTGAAACCACAAAGTGAACAGAAACCTACAGGATACTTGTAAAGTTTTGAATGAAACTGGCACAATTTCATTTCCAACTGATTTGTCTGTTGGCCACATTTTCAGTGTGATTCAGATTGAAAAGGTGGTGGGTCTAAGGAGATGTATAAAGAACCAGGGCAAACAGTGCCATTTGTTGCAAAGACCATCTGCTGCATTCACTTTTCTCAGTCTTCTGAGTAAACCCAATGGTGCTGTTTCTTTGCTAAGTTTTTTCCCAGTCTGCTGTCTGATGCAGGAGGTTTATTTAGAACTTAGTTGTGCCATTACATTCCAGAACACTGCCCACTTTATCCTGAACAACTTAATGAAAAAAAAAAAGTCTAATTCTAGAATATTTTATTCCTTTGCAATGAGTGATAATCAAAATGATTGATGTTTTTGATCATAGTTTGGCAAGTAATAAAGATCTATAATTTAGAAATATATAAGTATAGTAATTTCAGACACACTGAAGACAACATACAAATATTGCAGTCAAGAGACCACATACTTAGGCTTTCACAAATTACTGCACCAAGGCGAAAAACAACTAAAAAATAAAGTAACAGTTCAGGGTCATATATTAGAATATACCAATTCTAATCCCAGCATTTGTTAGGTGGGCACAGAAGGTTCAAGACCAGCCTTGGCTATATAGCAGTTTGAGACTAGCCTGAGTTTTGTGACATCCTGTATCAAAACAAAAACAAAAACCAAACAAACAAAAATCCCCCAAAAGGTCAACAACAACAACAAAATAAAGTAACACTTCAGAATTCATAATTACACTTAGAAAAAGCCAATTTTCCTATTGGGAAGTTGTGTAAATTGTGATATTAACCTTGGAGTACATTTTTTTTTTGTTAATGAGGACAGGGCCTACATGTGCCAGATTTTATGTTTTTAATAAAAATTTTGGCACGAACTCCATGGGCATTTGTTTTGTGGCAGGAGATGGATCTCTCATGGATCAAATCTATGTGTCATCTATCATTTGTCCATATTATTTAATATCTCTCAGTCATTCATCTGTCACTGATATGTACATACGTGGTGTGTACATACCCTATACTAAGGGCAGTGTGAACAGTTCAGAAAGCTAGACAAAAGGGCAAGTGACTGAAATCCAAGTACCTAAGGCATTCAGCAGGAGATGTTTGATGACACACCTTGATTTTATATATAGTCAAGGTTATATGCACATAAACTGGAATTCTTTGGGGGCTGTTTAAAAAGCTGGAATGGGGGCTCCCAGGTGTCTGCTCATAGGAACAGTTCACTTAAAGAAGAATCTTCCTGAAAAGGTAAGAGTGTTAGTATATACAACCTCCAAACACTGGGAAGGGCAAGTTGATCTTTTCCTGTGGTCCTTGGGTCACCATCCAAGGCCCTGAACACCCTAAGCAGATGCTCTACTGCTCATCTTCATGCCCAGAGAAGGTGATTCTAAGCACCGTGTGCAAATCACCTTCAACACTATTTACAGGGGTGGCCTTGAGTTCTAGACAGGGAGGTCAACAATGGAATTGAACATTGTTTGTTCAAGATGTGAAGTTCCATCACAGGTGTTTAGAAGCCTGTAGGGAAAGTATCTGTGCTTCTTTCTGATGGGCCTGTCTTCGAATGTAATGGGGTGGAGGGCTGATGGATTTTGTTTCTCTTCCCCTTAGGGGATATGAGGAAGCACTTCTGTTGCCTCTGACTCCTGCTGAGGTGGCAGAGAAGTAGCTAACTTTTTGGGTTGAACTTTGTGCACTGAGATTTGCCTACTAGTGGACAAAGTGTTCATTCAAGGCATGACTTGGTCCTCCTCTTCCACTTCTTGGCCACTATACATCTCCATGTGGTTAGCTTGTGAAAAGCCTATGGCCTGTTGTCTGTAGAGTCTTGTGAAGGAAGTCATACACACTAAGGGCAACTCCTGAGTGCTTCAGGGTTCCTCTTATTTTGTCTGTCAGTAAGCAATGCACACCAGATGGAGGGTGTACAGTAGTGCTTGCTCTCCAGTACCACCTGGATCCTCATGGAGATTTTATATCAGCAACTCCAGTGGAGGCAAGAGTCCTCCATGTTATACCAGCACAAGGTAGTAAGAAAATTCCCAAGTCAAACTATGGAAAATGAGCATCATGATGTGCTACACAAGCACACTCTCTCAGCTGATTGACTTTTGAATGCTTGGGAGAAGCTTTCATGCAGGTTACAACAGCTTTACATCATCCTCCATACTCTCTCTACTGCAGAGAACTTAGGATGCAAGTCGGACCTTTCTGTGTAAATGGTTCCAGGGTCAAAGGTGTGAATGATGTTATGTCTCTCTGTGAATGCTGGAGATCCAGATTTAGAATTCCAAGCAGAGAGCTCAGATTTTCATTCTAACTTCTCTTCCCAGCATAATTATTCAAGAGTCCAGTATTTCAGAGAATTCCATATAAACAAACCGGTTCAGCATTTCTTACATGTTTCCTGTGTCTTGCAGCATTCTGAGTAATGAGCATGGTATATTGAACAGAGGGATACAGGTGAGGCATCTGTTTTATACACTGCAGCAGAGAACTTAAGTCCTGCCACTCTGTTGATGGGACCAGACAGTCAGCAGGAGAGGGAACCAGTTATACTGGAGACTTGGCAACCTCAGCAGAGCACAGCTTAAGATAGAGTGACATCAGCACATCTAATGAAAGATGCCACCAGGGGCAGCATTAGTGAAATGGCACATTCATCTGGTTTCCCAGAGACTGGAGGGTTTGCTAACATTGTTGGCATTTCCCTCACAGCCAGACCTGATGCTGGAGTGAGACAGGAAGAAATGGAGCCAGAGCATCCCTCATTGATTAATACACCTGTGGGAAATCTGTAGGAACATATGTGCTTGGGCAGAGTTATTATTAACTCTTCTAGATGTGGGGTTTTGTGAGAAAGGTCCTCATTAGCCCAAGTTTGCCTTGGACTCAATATGTAGCTGAAGATAACTTTGAACTCCTGCTTGTTCTGACTCAGCCACCAACAAATGCTAGGATTAGAAGTATGCACCCTGACATCTGGCTTCAGGCAAAGCTCTCTTGGAGAAATCTGGCAGGTATTTAATAATGAGGGAGGAAAGAGTAAGATAATGGTTTCTGTACAGATAACTTGCTGTCACGGTCACTCCCGTAGAAGTGCAGATGCTGAAGGTATGAGGCGGTATTTTGCATATACCTACTCCTGCTCCTTTTAACTCTAGTTATACCTAGTCTGATAGCCAACTTGGATGCTTAAAACAAACTATTTCTGTATGTTTTGTAGTCTTAACTCTGTTATTTGTTACTGTTGACAGTGGATGGGGAGCCTCCTGTTTCACAGCATGATAGCTCTTGTGTTCCTAATTGGTGACTCTATCTGTTAAAATATTCCAGTTGCTGCGTCCCCATTCTCTATACATGTGGCAGGAGGGAATGACAGGAATACATACACATGGAAAAGGAAAGGATGGATGGATGCAGGCAGAATTTAGTAAAGATGCAGAAATTTCAAGTTTTGTCACATTAAATCCGAAACCATACAAAAACTATTTTTTAAACATTATGTTTTCAGATCCTGGTATGGCACATGGCACATAATAAAAGCAGTGGTCTTAATGAATACATGTTTATAACAACACATGACTAATCGTTATTTGTGTTTGTTCTCTATACAGTGGCTAAGGGAAACAGTTTACCAGAAGTTGTGGTTGGAATGGACTGAGACAGGAAATAGAAAGGCCCAAAAAGGCAATGGGAAAAGATTGAAGATGGTGGGTGCACAAGGACGAGGGACATGGGTCTGTTTCTTCAGACCATCAATTAGCCTGGCTGCTTTTCTTGGTGTTTGCTCTTTGTACATCTCTAGATCTTCAAACAGAAAAGAACCTTCATGTATATTCTGGTGATAATTACTCAAAAGATGATTTAGAACACAAGGCATAGCAAACTCTTCACTGCACCTGAAAGCTGGTTAAAAAGTAAACCAGATCTATGACCTCACTTTGTACCTATGAGGTCATAAGTACAAACAATGGCTGTAGCTGCCTGCACAAGACCAGCACAAGATCAAGCCAGTCGATATTTCCAATGAATGGAGGAAAGTCTTCTGAGGTTCCACTCATAGCTGAGGTGCTATTGATAGTTGATAGCTGCTAGGGGAGGGCGAGAGCCAGCTTTCTGCAGGGGTGTGACTTCTCATATGTTGCCTATGCCCTAGTGGATGGTTCCACATTCATACACATATGCACATTCTAACTGGTCAACACATATACAAAGGGGGAAAAGGAGGCTATGATGTTGGGAAGGGGCTTGACAGAGAGTAGTAGGGGTGGTTATGATCATGTATGCAATTCTTAAATAATAACAAATAAAATAATCAGATATAAGCATTTCCAGCAGAAAAAAAATGAAGACATTTATAAGAGATGCTTTGTTAAGATCCAGACCTCTTGGGATAGCTCAGGTCTTTTCACCATGGTAAGGACCCATCTCATTTTGTAGGGTCATGTGAACTGTGTGGTATAGAGGGGGAAGAGAGGCTAAATGACACTGCCCTTCACAAGTAGTCACTTCAGAATTGTATGAGACTGCTTTAGGGTTTTATCAAAGTCATTAGAATAATTTTAATATAAAAAAGGCTGCCTATTTTTTAATGGAAGCTACCTTTCACCTCCAAAAGGAACAGATGTAATTATTAAAAATATTTTATCTATTTATTTATTTGTGTGTGTCGGTGTGTGGGGTCTGTGTCTCTGTGTGTGTGTTACTCTGTATGTGTTTGTGTGTGCCTGTGTATGTTTGAGTGTATCTGTGTATACAGTCTCTGTGTTTTTGTATGTATCAGTGTGTATGTTACTTTGTCTGTTTGGGGGGGTTGTGTGTATGTGTATGGGTGTATTTGCACAATGGATTTTCTTTACTTGGGACAAATTTCTCAAGGGCATATACTTAGTGCATACTGAGTCATATGGAAGGTGCATACTTAGTTTTAAAAGAAATTACTAAGCTATTTTTCATAGTGTTTTGCAATTTTACATTTTTAGCAGTAATGTACAAATGATGAGTCTTTTATACAATATTTCCAGTGTTTGGTATTTGCTCATTTCTAATTAGATTGTTTACTTTCTTACTATTGTGTTTTGAGAGTTTCCCTTTTATAGGTTCTGGATAGAAGTCCTTTATCAGATTTTGGTTACAGATACATCTCTCAGTACACATCTCTTGCTTCTCTCATGTCTTTTACAGATGGAAGGTTTTGATTTTGGTGAAATCCACTTTATCAGTATTCACATTTATGACATGCTTTTGGTGTCTTCTCCATGAATTTAACCTGAAGCAGAAACGATTTTATTGTGTTTTTTTTTTCTTTCTGTCTCTGAGTGTTTATTTCTTCCTCTCTCTTTTGATAGGGTCTCACTATGTAGCCTTGGCTAGCCTAGAACTTGATATGTAGACTAGGCTGGCCTTGAATTTACAGAGATTCAATTGCCTCTGTTTCTGGTGTGCTGGGATTAAAAGATTATTAGGATTATTAGAATATTAGGATTCTTAGATAGAGATGGCAACACTAGAGTCACTGTGGCATTTGTTTGTTTCTCCCTCCTACTCAAAGCTTTGGGATATTTTGATATGGACTATCCCTACAGTCTGGACATTCTCTAAGAAATGCATGACTGATGCTCTGGTAATGATTCCTATCTGGTACTCTTGAGTTCTTGGAATTATACGGAGTAGAACATTG
Source organism: Peromyscus leucopus (assembly GCF_004664715.2). Classification (NCBI taxonomy): domain Eukaryota; kingdom Metazoa; phylum Chordata; class Mammalia; order Rodentia; family Cricetidae; genus Peromyscus; species Peromyscus leucopus. Next base: position 69,972,887 of record NC_051084.1, read on the forward strand.
TGTCAACCCTTCCACACTGTGACAACTATTGCAGTTACGCAGCCCCCTCTCTGTCTGAAACTGTGCCCATTCCCTGGCTACTCACGGGCTACTCCTTTCTCATGTTGCTACAGGAGAGATGATTTGATTTTCACGGGTTATTGATTCCTAAGACTGATTCAGTAGAAGCATGGTTTTAAATGAGATTGCCTTCTATTTTTGTTTATGTGTAGGATGTGTGTCTACATAAGGGTTTATGAACACAGGTGCAGTGCTCAAGGAGGTCAGGAGAATGCATCAGATCACCATAGAGCTGGTGTTATAAGTGGTTTGGAGAAGCCAGACATTGGTATTGGGAACCAAGCTTGGTCCTCTGCTAGGACAGCAAGCGCTTAAACATTGTGCAATCTTGCCAGCTTAGTTTTTAATAACCTAATATTTAACCTTATTTAAAGGAGAGAGAAGTTTGATAATACTGAAATTCCATCTCTCATGTGGTCACATCTCTCTGACAAGTACATAGAGTCATCAACTTTTAATTACTCAGTTCTAAATTAACTCTCTTAGAGTTAAAAGGTACTTTTTAAAAATCAAGATAATTACAACCACAATTTTAGAGATAATTCCTTTTTAAAAACTGATATTCACTAATATTCCCATTTTACCTCTGTAAATAATGTGTACCCACACGTTAATGGAAAATGTTCTCTGTAGCTTCATTCATGCCTTGAAATATTCCAAGTCACTTACATCTTCTTTCCACCATTTTCTTGGTATTTTCTCCTTCCTCAACTTCCATAAAACATAACTTTTTGCCTTGTTGGAGATCTCATGCATGCTAGGCAACACTGTACCACTGAACTATATTACTAGCCTGGTGATATTTCTTTTTAAAATTCTTTTGATTGATTCTTTGTGGATTTCACACATGCACCTCAATCCCATTCATCTCCCCATCCCATGTCCCTTCACTTATGCCATCTGCCCTTGCAACCCCCTGCCCTCTGAACAAAACAAAACTTAAAAGTAAGACCAAAAAAAAAAAAACAAAACAAAACAAAAAAAAAAATCAAAGCAAAAACAACCAACCAAAAAGTCTGCAGGAAAGCTGCAGTGTGGCCCAGCGAGTCACTCAGTACACCCTCTAGTCGATAAATCTTTACTTATAAGTGTCCATTGTAATGAGTCATTGGTCTTGTTCAAGGCCCCTGGCTTCCCCACACTACCAATACTGGGCCTTCACCGGGACTTCCCTTGGATTTCCTGTTGTTGCCTGGTGTCATGGAGATCTTGTAGCTTTGGATCTGCAGGTCTGGCCCCTTCTAGATGAGGTGGATGTTTTTTGGACCAACTCATAGCCCTGGATCTGGGCCTGTGTGGAGCTGAGTTGGTTAGTTCACCAGCCATATGAACTTTCCAGTACTGCCCCAGCTATCTCACCCAATGCAGCAGGGAGCCAGGAGCAGGGCCAGTTCTCCTGTTCTCATGTCCTTGGGTCTGGTTCATTCACACTCACATCTTCAGGGCCAGCTCTACTGTTTTACCCTGGTGAGGTGCAAGGCCCAGTCTCCTGAGTACTGCAGTTGGTGAGAGGCAGGGCCAGCTCTTCTATTCTCATGCCTCTGAGGTTGGCTCTCCCACCTGCTCCAAGTGGCAAGGGCTCGGGGGAGGGAGAAGTTGGGGGCAGCTCTCCTGGTCTCATGCCCACAGGACTGGCTCACCTGTGCCTCCACCAACAGGGTCAACTCTAGTATGCTGCCAGGGACACTAACACAGACCCTGGCACAGTAGGATAAGGACAGACCCGGATCTGGTACAATTTGGGTTAGGACCACACCATGGCCCCAGGTGATAGCACAGGCCATTCAGGACCTTGACCCTCAAAGACCAACATGGCCTCGGGTGTCAACCCAGACTGCGGGCTTCTGCAGGGCCCTCAGTGGCAAGAGAAGCCACGGACATCAAATCAGAGCCCAGCTGCAGCAAGGCCACAGACCAAGACATGGCCCTTGGCAGCAGCCAAGGACAGGACATCACCATAGCCCCAGGTGGCAAGCAGACCATCTATATCATCCCGTTCCTCACCACCCTTACCTCTTCAGATTTGTCTCTCTCCCCAGCACATGAATCGCCTTGATTCTCTCTTGCTCCCATTTCCCTACCGTGCGCTTACTCAAGTAATGGAGCCTGACTGGAGGCACCCAGCGGCTCCTGGTTGATTTCTGCCCGCGTAGGCCAAGAGGCCTGGGGTGGAGCTGTGGCTGTCCTCCACGTGCTCGCCAAGGCCTAGCATGCTGACATTTTTTGATATCAGTTATTTCTTTCCCTTTTGGCTTTTGTCCTCTTCTGCAAGTTTGTACAGGGACAGAGCGGCTGTACAGACAAAGAGGACAATGCAGCAAGGACCTGGAGGGCTGACAACCAGGAGCTAGCTGGCAGGAGGTCGTAAAGGATATTAGACAGGCAGATGGAGAGCTCTTATGGATCATGGGCATACAATGCAGTTGAAATGATGGCTATGAGGTGACCAACATGGACTTTTCACACTTACTAGATTGAGGAGCTCAAAACAGAATCTTGGCAACTCTGTGTCTTAAGAGGAAAAAACAGTAAGGATGTTCCTTAGAAAACTAAAAATAGGACTATCATGTGACTCAGTACCTTTACCCACTATTGCAATTTTACCCACTATAGCAATTATAGAAACATCATCTCACTTTGAAAAGAAGCTTTTTAAGACATAGTAAACACTTCAAAAGCTTCAGAAAGTCCATGAAACTAAAAGATTCACTGGGCATTTCCCTCTTCAAGTTTGGATTAGCTTGAAGAATGTATGTACATACCTACAGCACACTTTGTGTGGGTGTGCATGAATACAGTGTCCACCAGAGGCCTCCATACCCCTGGAGATGGAGTTCTAGGTGGTTGTGAGCCGTTTGACATGGCTGCGGGGAACTAAACTTTGGCCCTGTGGAAGAACAGTCTTGACCCTAACAGTTGTGTCACCCCAACCCTCTTTTTGAGTCAGGGTCTCAGTATGTAGCCCAGGCTTGCCTGGAGCTCACAAAGCCTCTGCTTACCCTCCCCAGTGCTGGGATTACAGGCATGCACCACCGTGCTGGGTCCAATGGATTCTTGATGAAGGCAATCTCTCCATCTTAACTTTTGCTTCTTTTAAGTGATTTCCCTTTTCACACCTTTGTCTAGCTTCCCCCAATCCTTTCTGCTTTTGTCTCTATCCCAGAGTGCTTCTGTCTCTCTCTCTGTCTTTGTCTCTCTCTGTCTCTGTCTCTCTGTCTCTCTGTCTCTGTCTCTCTGTCTCTGTCTCTGTCTCTGTCTCTCTCTCTCTCTCTCTCTCTCTCTCTCTCTCTCTCTCTCTCTCTCTGTGTCTTCATCATCCTGCCTTTGGTCTTAGTTCTTTTTACTGCCTCTGTTGCTCCCATTCTGTTGCCCTTTCATGAACATCTTCCTCTGACTTCTTACACTCTACTTGATGTCTCTAGCTCCATCCAGCTGCCACCTCCCCATCAAACATATCAACTTCAATTTCTCAAGTTATCTTTATCAGTTATTTATCACTATTTCTGAGTGGATCCAGGATGGAAAATGAGTGATGGGTGTTTCTAAAAATGAAAATATTTTTCAAAAGCACTAGGGTGCAGTCATTGACATTTGGTAGCAGGGGTTCCTGGTGGCAGACATCCTCTAACACACACTATGTACCTTAGAAAAAAGCTGGTGACACCTAAATGGAATTTCTGGCTGCAAATGAGAATGAAGGTGCTCATTGTAGTTCCCGTGGAACTCACTCTTTCAGGGTCACAGGAAGAGGTGAGCCTAGAACTCATGGATACAAGTCTGACTGCACTGTCACCCCAGCAGAGCCATGGAAGACTACTAGGCTCAGAACGTGAGAGTGGGGGAAGGCACTGCTTCTGTTAGCTTTGCTTTCTGGTGTTCAGCTGTGAAGAAGCTGAGATCTTGCCATACATGACTTACCTACTGTGTCTTACTAAATCATTCTGCATGGATCACACAGGCTGGTGACCAATGGGTGTCTGTGAAGAGGCTGCTTTAGTTCTTCTAAGGACCATTTCAGATACTCTTGGTAGTGGAGAAGCAGATTTTCTCTGATTCCAAGGAAGCAACTCCCATCCTTGTATCTGATTTCACCTGGGTGATTTATGTGTATGGCCAGTAGTGATAAGTAATAAAAGGGTCCCACTGAGTCCTGTTTCTCTGGTAACAAAGGCTGATCTTATCTAGTCAAAGAAATTAAATTTGGAAGGAAGTCTATTTGCAGAGGGTGGTTTCTCAGTTATTAAAAATGTTTGCCCATGTATTCACCTTTACTAATATTTTTTATTTCATCTGGATTCAAGTTGCTGCCTTGTATCTTTTCATTTCAACCTGAAGAACTCCTTTGAAATCTTTTTGTAGGGCAGGTCTAATAGTAACAAAGTTCTTGAGCTGTTTATCTGAAAGTGTCTTAATGTCTTCCTCATTTATATTTTATTATATATAAATAAATATATATACATATATGTTTGCTTATGTATATAAACACACAAATATATATGTACATACATATATGCACATACATATAAATATATATGTATACACACACACGTACGTATATACATACTTGTGTGTGTTTACACACACACACATGGGTGCATGTGTGTATGCACATGTGTGTTCATGAGTACTCGGGGATTCCAGAAGAGGACACTGGCTCCCCTGGAGCTAGAGTTACATGCAGCTGTGACCCCCCTCAATGTGAGTGTGCTAGGAACTGAACTCAGGTTCTCTGCAAGAGCAGCAATTACTATTAATCACTGAGTCATCACTCCAGGCCCTCTCCAATGTCTTTGCTTTTCCATGAATATAAGAGGCATTATTTCATAAATCATCTATAGAACATTTCATTTAAATCATAACTGAATGCCACTAGAACTTTCAAATAAGTTATAAAACTTTCTTATCAAGAGAGATTTTTCCTAAGTTCTCTTCTCCTCTCACCCTCTCCAAAGACTCATGTAGCCCAAAAGAATAACCTTGAATTCTCACTCCTCTTATCAGAAAGTGTGGGTGCTTTTGATAGATCAGCAGAGCCATGTGGTACAGGGTCTTCTCAGTGGTACAGCTCTCATAAAGGTAAGTCTTCCTGAGATCTACATCTCCCCTAGATATGTGGAACCCAAACTCTTGGTTTCCAGAGAAGAAAAAGATAATCAAAGTCAATGGTTTTCACACTAGGCCCTCAGGAATACTTGGCAATGTCTAGAGACCCTCTCAGAGTCATAACTGTGGAAGGAGTTGTTACTGCCTTCTGGGGAGTTGAGTCTAAGGTTGTAGCTGCTATTGGATGAGTCTCCCACCTGCTACTGAAACAACCAAAGTGTCAGTAGTGATACAAAGAAGAAAATCTGACATAAATCATTGTTCCTAAACCCCTCATTTCTTAGAAAAATAATTCTTTAGAGGACATTTCTTTCCTTTCTTTTAAGGTTCACTATCTAGAAGCACACTGTCTGATAGAGTAGCAATGAGCCACAGGAAATACTAGTCTGTATCAAGGGATGAAACATGTGTACAACACATATTGGATTTCTTAGTACAAAAGTAAAGTAAAATATACAACGATTTAAAATATTAATTATATCTTAAAATGATAATTTTGAAATATAATAAATTAGATTGTTAAAATTAATTTCACTTAATTCATTTTTACTGTTTTTCAGCATGGCTACTAGAAAATTTTAAATTAAAAAATGACTCACATTGGGTTTCTGTTGGATAGCTTAGGCCTAGAACTGAAGAAAAGATCATTTAGAGGTTTTAGACATCCTGCTCTCATTGCAAACAATAATAGCTTTTTCAGTTTCTTCACTCAGAAGATATTGCTGAGCACAAATTATGTACTAGTCATTGAAAGTATGAAAGATAAGCACACCTTCCTTGTGGATAATTCATAGTCTTTTGAAGAAGCCAGAGTAGGTTATTAAAAGGATTGTAGAAAAATGTATCATGAGTTTGTATGGAAAGCAAATTGTATGGAGAGAGTGATTGGCTACATGGATGAGCCAGCATACATGACTACAGAGGAAGATAAGGAATTATACTGGGGTCTTTCTCTCCATCCTTGGAGTTTGACCTGCCCATTCTCTCTTCTGATGCTTATTGTCTGGAATGTGGTCTTCATTCTGTCTGTATGAATGAATGGCTGAAACACTGCTGTAGCTGATCCTTTGTGACTTTGAACTTCCAGAAGTCTTCATTTGTTGATCTAAGTAAGCACTTAGTGATGTGGTTTTGATAGGATTCTCCTGTTATAAAGTGTTGAGAAGCATTGAATGGAGTACAGACCAATGTTGATTATATGAGAGAGTACTCATTCAGGAAGTCCTTATTCAATTAGTACCTGCTTGTAATTTGTTCTTGGGTTGATAGGATAGGAAAGTAATGAGAAACAGAGTATGCAATATATTATTTGAGAATTTCATACCTGAGTATAATATATTTTGCTCATATACCCCTCCTCCCTCCTTCAACACAGGTATATATAGCTGACTACCTGGGCTTGGTCAACATATCACCAGGCTTGTCCCTGAAGAAAACTGACTTGTCTCTCTCTTAGTGGCAGCCAGCTGTTCATAGTTCTTTAACTAGGGTGGAGCCTTTTGTGCCTTTCACCCAACCATTCTGGAATGTTGACTGCCTTGGTCTTGTGCAGGTAACCATATTGTTAGGAGATGTTGGATGCAGCATCTCTGCCGTGTCCAGAAGACACTATTTCTCCACAGTCCTCCTAATTCTCCTGAATCTTACAATCTTTCCACCCCTTCTTCCTCAATGTATCCTGAGCTTTGGGTGTAGGGTTTGTGTTGCAGATGTTCCAGCTGGCAATGGGCACCACATAGCCACTCACTCTCTGAATTCATTCTCTGGACCAAAGTGTTTCCCTCTCTACTGATAAAGAAGCTCCCTTGATGAGAGTGGGAGCCTGTCCATCAATGTCTCTGCTGAATGATGTCCTGTGTGCTTGATTCCCCATGGAATCTTGCACTTGAACTCCCTTTGGAAGTTTGTCACTGTCATTCGGCCATACAACTCCTTTTTATCTTTTAGACTTCAGCTTCAAATGCTACATTTTTAGTAAGTCTCCTGATCACTGCCACCCAAAGAAGAACATTTACTCAATACTCAAGACATTGTATCGCTCAACACAGCTTTTCATCCTCTGTATGAATGAAGATTCAGCATTTCACATTCTTCATTAGACCATGTGTTCCAAGCAACAGTGCAAATATCTCTTTTCATTCTGTTCCTAGCATTCATCCCAAGTCTGACAGTGTGTCTGAAGATAGGTTTCACAGTAGCTAGGCACCAAAGCAAGGGTTATTTGCAGATGATCTCAAAAGAATATATTCCAGAGGAAGGAGAGATGAGGGAGCAGGGCAGGGCAGATAAGAGAAGAGATCAGCCAAGATACACTTTCAGGTGATGTCACAGCCTGAGCCTAACTCACTGAGAGCACTGAAGTCCTTATTTGTCCCAGATCAAGGCAAGGGAGTTAGTCCCCTTTAGGCCGGTCACTGGAAATGAGTCACTCTTGGGGCACATAAATCCCTTGGGTATTCCAGGCCTTCACCTTTATAAGAAAAACAGGTAAATTGGCTCTGGAAGCCTAAGGAGGTTGTCTGAGGCACATAGTAAGGATGAACTAACAAAAGCACGGCACAGAAGGTAGAGAGTGGTAAATAAGTATCTGTTAATGGATAATTAAAAATTATCTTTCAGATTGAGTGACAAGAACAGAATTAATCCAAATTATTATGTGGGCATTCTGTGTGGTATAATTACAAGAGTGACAAACATGAGATTGTGTCTTAGAGATGTAAGAATTGGGAAAAAATTATATTTCATTTTAGAGAATAAATAATCAGCAGCTGATTGGTTTACTTGAATATATGTAAGAAATATTGAAAATATTTATTAATTATGAATCCAAATATGTTTCTCAGGAGAAGTCAGGTTAATTCAAATCTGTCTAATATTTTCAATGGATTTTGAAGGAAATATAACAACGTGTTACAATGATTCAGGGATGAAATGTCTCCCTGAGGCTCACGTTTTAATAATCAGTCACCAGCTGTTTGGAGAAGATTGACCCTGTAGGATGTGGATCATTGTGGGATAGGCTTTATAGTTTTACATTCTAGCTTTACTTCCTGTTTACTATTTCTGTTCCTTGACTCTTGATGTGATATAACTGACTGTCTCACCCACCCACTGTCACAGCCTTGAAATTCCTACTGCCATGCCTTCCTTCATGTGACTGAGCATTCATCCAAGCCATGTACTAAATACACATCTCAACCCTTAAGTTGTTTATTGTATTCTTGTATGATATTAAAAGGCCTTAATAGCATACTTCCCAGGGACTCAGGAGAGAAAACTACGAATGGCAAGAACTATTTTCTGGAAATAAATCTAAGTAGACCATGCTCTTTGTCCATCTACTTTATTCCTCTGGGATAAAATCCTATCTACACAGCTTCAGTTCTGTACTTAGGTCTAGTTCCTTTCTGTTTAATTCTCTCTCTATTTATCTGCTGTCCCCTTTAATTTCTTTCTTAATTCTCTCATCTTAGTTCTGCCCCATCTAGGTTCTCATTCATCTAGTTCTTTCCCATCTCAGCTCCTCTCCCATCTCTTTCTTTCTTATCTTGTTCTTCTCCACCTGGCTCATCCTCATCTTCCATCTTGTTCCTCTAGTACTCTCTTTTAGCCCTTCAATCTAGTTCTTTCCATCTAGTCTGTTCCTCTCCAGTTCTTACCCATCTAGTTCTTCTGTTCTCTTTTTCCCTCTCTTTCCTCCTCTCAGTCTCCTTATTCTCTCAGTTCTCTCTAAGTTTCTCAGGAATCCAGTTATAAACCCAAGCAATAGCAATCCTCTGGCAGAGAAAGGTCACCAGGCTTGAATTCTTACAGGGTCATAAGGGCAAGTAAGAATTTTCTCAGGCAGTGACCACCAGGCTTTCTTTTACAACCCAAAAGGGGAGTGGTAAAGGAGGAGGTCAATAGAGAGCTAATGATCAGTTAGTGTATGAAGAAGGGGATCTATGTGCTCAGTCTACATTCCTAGAAGTGCTTAGGTAAGGAGTTAGGGGGTCTATTAGTAAGGTTGTATAAGAAAGGAGGGTCTCCACTTGGGAGGCAGAGGCAGGAGGATCTCTGTGAGTTCGAGGCCAGCCTGGGCTACCAAGTGAGTTCCAGGAAAAAAGGCGCAAAACTATACAGAGAAACCTTGTCTCGAAAAACCAAAAAAAAAAAAAAAAAAAGAAAGAAAGAAAAGAAAAAAGAAAGGAGGGGACAGATGTTTCATTTGGCCTTGGGTGCTTGATAAGTATTTTAGATAAATAACAATGTTAGGAATTCTAAGAAGCAAGCATAGCATTATAAGAAAATCACTGTAGGAACCAGTTAATATGCATACAAAAGCTAAAATATCACCAAGACCTCTTAAGCCATGGCTTGACCTTTGGGAAATTCCTTGGCTTTTCCAAGTAGTAGCTTTTGTGATAGTAGCTGAATTCCATTACGTTTTCCTGTGGCTTGCAGTATTGTACTTTATTTTTTTCTTTTGTTTTATTAAGAAAGTTTTTATTCATTCTGCATACCAGCCACAGATCCCTCCCTCACCCCTCCTCTCGCTTCCCCATAACCACCCCTCTCAGCCCACCCCTCCATGCCCTCCTCCGAAAAGGTATGGCCTCCCATGGGGAGTCAGCAAAGCCTAGCACAATCAGCTGAGTCAGGTTCAAGCCCCTCCTCCTGCATCAAGGCTGTGCAAGGTGTCCCACCATAGACAATGGGCTCCAAAAACCCAGTTCATGCACCACAGACAGATCATATTCCTATTGTCAGGGGCTACTGTACAAGTTAGTTTAAATTGGATGTTCATGCTGGTTGATGAACTATTATCTCCTCTAATTAAGAGGTTTCTCTTGTTCAAATCGAACCTTTATCAATTTTGATGGTACCCACAGCTTATCTTCTCCTGTAGAAACAAAAGCAAAACCTCGTCCCCAACGTAATACATACCCTGGTTTCCATTCTGAGGTCAGCACATCCTTAAAGTATATAGGCTGATTTAATTCTGTAGTTTTTTCTATTACCCAATGTCTCTCTGTAGCTGTTGTTCCTTTCTCATTGGCATTCAGAAAATTCAAAGTTAATAGAGCATTATGCAGTCTATTTCTGGGGTTTTTGTTACTCCTTTTTGTTTATTTAGCATATCCTTTAGAGTTCTGTTTGATCTTTCTATAACTGCTTGACCTGTAGGATTATGTGGTATACCTGTAATATGCTTTATATTGTAATAAACAAAAAACTGTTTCATTTCAACAGAGACATATGATGGAGCATTGTCAGTTTTGATTTGTGCAGGTATACCCATAATGGCCATAACTTCTAGCAAATGAGTGATTACAGAATCAGCTTTTTCAGAACTCAGAGCAGTTGCCCATTGAAATCCTGAATAAGTATCAATGGTGTGGTATACATATTTCAATTTTCCAAATTCTGCAAAGTGAAACACGTCCATCTGCCAGATTTCATTCCTCTGAGTACCCTTTGGGTTACATCCTGCTGGTAATGGTGTTTGATTATAGAAGGAACAAGTAGGACATTTCTTTACTATTTCTTTGGCTTGTTGCCAGGTTATGGAAAAATCCTTTTTTAAACCTTTACTATTGACATGATGTTTTTTATGAAATTCTGAGGCCTCCAGCACATTTCCTATCAATAATTTATCAATCTCATCATTGCCTTGTGCTAAAGGGCCTGGCAGACCAGTATGAGATCGGATGTGAGTTATATATAAAGGATGACTCCTTTTTCTGATTGTATCTTGTAATTGAATAAATAGTGAAGTTAATTCTGAAGCATCAGGGATAAATTCTGCAGTCTCAATATGTAATACCACTCTTTCAGCATACTGAGAGTCAGTTACTATGTTGAGAGGTTCTGAAAAATCCATTAATACCAACAGAATAGCATACAATTCTGATTTTTGCACTGAATTATAAGGACTTTGAACCACTTTACTTAAATTTTCTGATTTGTAACCTGCCTTTCCTTGTTTATTGGCATCTGTATAAAATGTACGAACTCCAGATATGGGTTTTTGCTGTACAATTCGAGGCAAGATCCAATCAGCTCTCTTTATAAAATCAATTTTGTTGCTTTTGGGATATTTGTTGTTAATTTCTCCCAAAAAATTACTGCAAGCTCTTTGCCAAGGTTCACTTTCTGTCCATAATTTTTCAATGTCCTCCTTAGTTAAAGGTACGACAATTTCTGCTGGGTCTATTCCTGCTAATTGACGAAGTCTCAATTTTCCTTTCCAAATCAAGTCAGAGATTTTTTCCCCATAAGTTTTTAATTTTTATTTGGTTTATTTGGTAAAAATATCCATTCCAATATAATATCTTCCCTCTGCATTAATATTCCAGTAGGGGAATGCCTAGAAGGTAAAATAACCAAAATGCAATCCAGCTTTGGATCAATACGATCCACGTGCCCTTCATGTACTTTCTTTTCTACCAAAGCCAATTCTTTCTCAGCTTCAGGTGATAATTCTCTTGGACTATTTAAGTCCTTGTCACCTTCTAAGGTTTTGAACAAATTAGTCAGTTCATCATTTTTTACCCCAACAATAGTTCGTAGATGAGAAATATCTCCAAATAATCTTTGAAAGTCATTAAGAGTCTGTAGTCTATCTCTCCTAATTTGCACCTTTTGGGGTCTAATTTTTTGTAGCTCTATTTTATATCCTAAATAATTAATAGAATCTCCTCTTTGTATTTTTTCAGGAGCAATTTGTAATCCCCAGCAAGGCAAAATTTTCTTTACTTCTTCAAACATTCTTTCTAAAGTATCTGCATTTGAGTCAGCTAATAAAATATCATCCATATAATGATAAATTATAGATTTAGGAAATTTTTTATGTATCACTTCCAATGGCTGTTGTACAAAATATTGGCACAGAGTTGGGCTATTTAACATTTCCTGTGGGAGGACCCTCCATTGAAATCTTTTAACCGGTTGAGAATTATTATAAGTAGGCACTGTGAAAGCAAATCTTTCTTTGTCTTTTTCTTGTAAGGGTATTGAAAAGAAACAGTCTTTTAAATCAATAACTATGAGAGGCCATCCTTTTGGTAACAGAGTAGGCAAAGGAATTCCAGATTGTAGAGAGCCCATCGGCTGAATTACTTTGTTAATTGCTCTAAGGTCTGTTACCATTCTCCATTTACCAGATTTCTTTTTAATAACAAATACAGGAGAATTCCAAGGGCTGGTTGACTGTTCAATATGGTGAGCATTTAGCTGTTCTTCTACCAGCTCTTCTAAAGCCTGGAGTTTCTCTGTTGTTAAAGCCCATTGCTGAACCCATACAGGCTTGTCCGTTAACCATTTTAAAGGTAGAGCTGTTGGTATTTTTGGAAGATTATCAGTTGTTGTGCCCTGTTCTTGTATAATATGGATGGCTGGTGACCACTCAAAATAATGTCTTTTAATATTTCTCTCAGAAACATGTGCTAGTTTATGATTTGTTTCTGAGATTGGAGGGATTTTAATCTGAGTATTCCATTGTTGCAACAAGTCTCGACCCCACAGGTTCATAGCTATGTTAGCCACATATGGTTTTAATTTTCCTCTCTGTCCTTCTGGACCTATACATTCCAGCCATCTTGCACTCTGTTTCACTCCAGATAATGTCCCAATTCCTAACAATTGAACGTTTACCTCCTGAAGAGGCCAAGCTGGATGCCAAAATTCTGGTGCAATTATGGTAATGTCCGCACCTGTGTCTACCAGACCAGACAACAAAACACCATTTATTTTTATCGTTAATTTTGGTCTCTGTTCATTAACAGAAGTTTGTCAAAAAATTTTCTTTATGTTTTCTCCTGAATTTTTTATTCTCTCTGTTTCATCATCCTGACCAGCATGATTTATTCCAATAGTCATTTGGTTATTTAATCGCTCTCCAGAGCAGGCATTTCCTCTACAGCTGCAGGAAAGGTTTGAACTGGTTTTGCTATGGGGGCCTGCATGAGGCCCTCCGGGAGTTTCCCGAAAACTGAGGCAAAGGATTACCCTGTCTGTCCTTTGTTGATCTACATTCGTTGGTCCAGTGTTTTCCCTTACCACACCTTCTGCATACTCCAGAAAGAAGGGGCATTATGTTGCCATTGTTCCTTGAAGAAACATTGCTTCTAGGAATGACCTGTTTACAGTCCCTTTTCAAATGTCCTTGCTTTCCACACCCAAAACATCTAACACTCCTCAAACCTTTTGAAATTACTTCTCCTACCCACGTATCATCATGCTCATCAACCTCAACATTAATTGTTTCTCTAATCCAATCTTCCAAAGGTGCAGATCTTGCCCTTAACGGCCTGATTATTCTTTTGCATGCTGCATTCGCATTCTCAAATGCCAAAGCTTCAATTATTGCCTTACTAGCTTCTGATCCTGAGACCATTCTGTTTACTGCTGAAGCCAGTCTTTCTAAAAAATCTGTGAAAGATTCTTTTGGGCCTTGCATAACCTTTGTGAATGACTCAGGTTTTTTTCCTGGTTCCTCAACTCTGTCCCATGCATTCAAGGCTGCCATTCGACATAAAATTAGGGTTTGAACATCATATAAACATTGTGTTTGTATTGAAGCATATTGGCCTTCTCCAATAAGCTGATCCTGACAAACTTGTATTCCTTTATCCCTCCATTGTGTTTCTACATTTCTAGCTTCCTCCTTAAACCACGTTAGAAATTGAAGTCTCTGGCTGGGTTCCAGAACAGCTTGTGCAAGGTCCCGCCAGTCCTGTGGTATAATCCTATTATATGTTGACCAAGAGTTTAACATTTGCTTTACATATGGGGAATGCATGCCATAAGATACTATTGCCTCCTTAAACCTTTTAAAATCCATCAGTTCAATTGGAGCCCAGGTATTTTGTGTAGCCATTTGATCAGGCATCTGCTGTACGGTTACAGGATAAATTAAGGGTGACTGTGTGAAAACAGGCTTTCTTTCTGTAACCTTATGATCCAGACTTGAACCAACTTCACTGTTAAAATTAACAGGTTTTTCTAAAGCTGTTATCCTGGCACTTAAATCGACTATCTTTTTAAATAGTAAAATGAGAATAAGCATGGTGATAAACTGCATAATTCGATCAACATTAATCTTCTCATATAGTTGTTCCATTGTCAGACTGCCTAAAATTTCAAAAACCCAATTTTCTTCCAATGTACACAGAAAACCCATTTTTTTAAAATGTGGAAAAAATTTGTCTTTTAAATAGTTTCCTTTATGACTTACCAAATCTGCGTAGAACAGTAGAAATCCGAGCGAATTTCAAAACAGCCACCTAGTGTCCTAGGTGTGAATCCAGAGAGAGAGAGAGAGAGAGAGAGAGACAGAGAGAGACAGAGACAGAGACAGAGACAGAAACAAAGAGACAGAGAGAAAGCAAGAGAGAAAGCAAAAGCGAAAGCAAAAGTGAAAGTGAAAGTGAAAGCGAAGGGGTAGCCGGCTAAAGCTTAAAGCCAGCCACTTGTTCCCTCTTGAGCCGAGTCAAGGCTTGGCTTTACAGACAGGGGCCCTGTTTAGCAGGGCAGGCCTGAGTTGTTTGTAGCACTGGCTTTAAGCAAGCAGCTCACAGTCCACCCTGAGGCCAAGCAGACCTTGGGCCGGGGCTAGGGAGCTGGCTGCTCCGGCTAGGGAGCCGGCTGCTCAGGCTAGGGAGCCGGCCCCAAGCAGTTTTTAATGGATTCGCCCCATGTTGGGCGCCAGATGTAGATGTAACCAATCAAATAAGAAACACAGAGCCAATGTAAAAGAGAAAGCCGAGAGGTCAGAGCTCAGAGATAAAATCTTACCTCCTGCGGTGCTCCTAGCTTCCCCGAGAGAGAGCTACTTCCTGTTTGTCTGTGTTTAAATAGTCTTTCTGTTCTACCTTCTCATTGGTTGTAAACCCAACCACATGACTGCCTCATCACTGCCTGTAAGTACCGCCCTCCAGGTCTTAAAGGCGTATGTCTCCAATACTGGCTGTATCCCTGAACACACAGAAATCTACCTAGCTCTTCTAACCATCACGCTCTTGCTATGGCTCTAATAGCTCTGACCCCAGGGCAACTTTATTAACATAAAATTAAAATTACATTTCAGTACAAATAAAATATCACCATAAGGGGCTCCTCAAACAGACCAAGCTACATAACTTCTTGCACATGCAGAGGGCCAGTCCAGTCCCATGCAGGCTCCACAGCTGTTGGTCCAAAGTTCATGAGTTCCCACTAGCTTTGTACCGCTGTATCTGCAAGTTTCCCCATCATGATCTGATGCCCCTTGCTTATAGAATCCCTTTTCTCTCTTTTCCACTGGACTTCCAGAGCTTGGCCTGGTGCTTGGCCATGGCTCTCTGCATCTGCTTCTATCATCTACTGGATAAAGGCTCTGTGATGACAGTTAGGGCATTCACCAATCTGATTACTTGGGTAGGCCAGCTCAAGCACCCCCTCCACCATTGCTAGTAGTCTAAGCTAGGGTTATCCCTATGGATTCCTGGGGTCTTCCCTGGCACTAGGTTTCTCCCTATCCCCATGATGTCTCCTTCTATCAAGATATTTACCTCATTGCTTTCCCACTCCACCCCTATTCCAGCTTGATCATTCTGTTGCCCCATGCTACCATCTTCCATCCCCTACCCTCCATTAACCCCCATCCCCAGTTTACCCAGGAGATCTCATCTATTTCCCCTTCCCAGGGAATACCATGCATCCCTCTTAGGGTCCTCCTTGTTACCTAGCTTCTCTGGAGCTATGGGTTGTAGTCTGGTTATCCTTTGCTTTACTTCTAATATCTACTTATGAGTGAGTATATATCATGTTTGTCCTTGTGAGTATGGGTTATCTCACTCAGGATGATATTTTCTAGTTCCATCCATTTGCCTGCAAATTTCCTGATGTCATTGTTTTTGTTTGTTTATTTGTTTTTACTGCTGAGTAGTACTCCATTATGTATCACATATTCTTTATCCATTCTTCAGTTGAGGGATATCTAGGTTGTTTCCTAGTTCTAACTATTATGAATAATGCTGCTATGAAGATAGTTGAGAAAGTGTCTTAGTGGTATGATTGAGCATTTCTTGGGTATATTCCCCAAGAGAGATATCATTGGATCTTGAGGTAGATTGATTTCCAATTTTCTAAGAAACTACCATACTGATTTCCAAAGTGGCTGTACAAGTTTGTACTCCCACCAACAGTGGAAGAGTGTTCCTCTTGCTCCACATTCTCTCCAACAAAAGCTGTCATCAATGTTTTTGATCTTAGCCATTCTGACAGGCTTTAGATGGTATCTCAGAGTCATTTTGATTTGCATTTCCCTGATGACTAAGGGTGTTGAGCAAATTTCAGCCATTTGAGATTCTTCTATTGAGAATTCTGTTTAGCTCTGTAGCCCATTTTTTTAAAAATTGGATTGTTTGGTATTTTGATACCTAGTTTCTCGAGTTCTTTATATATTTTGGAGATCAGCCATCTGTCAGATGTGGGGTTGGTGAAGATCTTTCCCATTCTGCAGGCTGATGTCATGTCTTATTTGTTGTGTCCTTTGCCTTACAGAAGCTTCTCAGTTTCAAGAGGTCCCATTTATTGATTGTTGCTCTCAGTGTCTGTGCTACTGATGTCATATTTAGGAAGTGGATTCACTTCCTATGCCAATGCATTCAAGATTACTTCCTATTCTCTCTTCCATCAAGTTCAGTGTAGCTGGATTTATATTGAGGTCTTTGATCCACTTGAACTTGAGTTTTGTGCATGATGACAGATATGGATCTATTTGCAATCTTTTACATGTTGACATCCAGTTATGCTAAGACCATCTGTTGAAGATGCTTTCTTTTTTCCACTGTATGGTCTTGTCTTCTTTTGTCAAAAATGAGGTGTTTGGATTAATGTCAGGGGCTTCATTTCGATTCCGTTGGTCCACATGCTGGTTTTTATGCCAATACCAAGTTGTTTTTATATACATCTATTTTTATAAATATATATCTATATATAGAGAGATATTTTTATATATATATCTACTATAGCTCTATAGTAGAGCTTGAGGTCAGGCACGGTGATGCCTCCAGAGATTGCTTTAATGTACAGGATTGTTTTGGCTATCCTGGGTTTTTTGTTTTTCCATATGAAATTGAGTATTATTCTTTTGAGGTCTGTGGAGAATTGTGTTGGGATTTTGATGGGGATAGCATTGAATCTGTAGATTGCTTTTGGAAAGATTACCATTTTTATTATGTTGATTCTACCTATCCATGAACATGGGAGATCTTTACATTTTCTGATATCTTCTTCAATTTCTTCCTTCAAAGACTTAAAGTTCTTGTCATACAGGTATTTCACTTGCTTAATTAGAGTTACCCCAATGTATTTTATATTATTGTGGCTATTGTAAAGGGTGATGTTTCTCTGCTTTCTTTCTCAGCCTATTTACCATTTGTATGTAGGAAAGCTACTGATTTTTTTGAGTTAACCTTGTATCCTGCCACATTGCTGAAGATGTTTATCAGCTGTAGGAGTTCCCTGGTAGAATTTTTGGGATCACTTATATAGACTATCATATCATTTCAAATAGGGAAATTTTGACTTCTTCCCTTCCAATTTGTATCCCCTTGATCTCCTTTTGTTGTCTTATTGCTCTAGCTAAAACTTCGAGCACTATTTTGAATTGATATGGGGAGAGTGGACAGTCTTGTCTTGTTCCTGATTTTAGTGGAATCACTTTGAGTTTCTCTTCATTTAATTGGATGTTGGCTGTCAGCTTGCTGTATATTGCCTGTATTAGGCTTAGGTATGTTTCTTGTGTTCCTGATATCTCCAAGACCTTTACCATGAAGGGGTGTTGGATTTTGTCAAAGGCTTTTTCAGCATCTAATGAGATGATTATGTGATTTTTTTCTTTTGGTTTATTTGGTGTATTACATTGACAAATTTTTTTTTAAAATATATATTTTATTTTACACTACCATTCAGTTCTACATATCAGTCATGGGTTCCCCTATTCTCCCCCCTCCCACACCCTCCCCTTACCCCCAGCCTACCCTCCATTCCCACCTCCTCCAGGACAAGTCCTCCCCTGAGGACTGCGATCAACCTGGTAGACTCAGTCCAGGCAGGTCCAGTCCCTTCCTCTCAGACTGAGCCAAGTGTCCTTGCATAAGCTCCAGGTTTCAAACAGCCAACTCATGCAATGAGCACAGGACTTGGTCCCACTGCCTAGATGCCTCCCAAATTGATCAATCCAATCAACTGTCTCACCTATTCAGAGGGCCTGATCCAGCTGGAGGCCCCTCAGCCTTTGGTTCATAGTTCATGTGTTTCCATTCATTTGGCTATTTTTTTTTCAATAATTGAGTAAAACTGAAATTTATTATAAGCCACAGTTGTCCTAGGGACCTCCATGCTATATATATAGCCTCTATGGTTCTATGGGTTGTGGTCTGATTGTTCTTTATTTTATATCTAGAATCCACCTATGAGTGAGTACATACCATAACTGTCTTTCTGGGTGACAATTTTTTTTTTTTTGTATGTTGAGCCATCCATGCATCTCTGGGGTGAAGCCTCCTTGATCATGGTGGATAATTTTTTTGATGTGTTCTTAGGTTTAGTTTGCCAGTATTTTATTGAGTATTTTTGCATCAATGTTCATGAGGGACATTGTAATTCTCTTTCTTTGTTGCATCTTTGTGTGGTATGGGTATCAGGGTAACTGTAGCCTCATAAAAAGAGTTTGGCAATATTGCTTCTGTTTAGATCATGTGGAATAGTTAGAAAAGTATTGGTAGTAGCTCTTCTTTGAAATTCTGGTAGAATTCTGTGCTGAAACCATCTGGCCCTAGGCTTTTTTTTTTTTTTTTTTTTTTTTTTTTTTTGTTGGAAGACTTTTAATGACAGTTTCTATTTCCTTAAGGGGTTATAGTTCTATTTGAATTGTATATCTGGTTTTGATTTAATTTTGGTATGTGGTACCTATGCAGAAAATTATCCATTTCTTTTAGTTTTTCCAATTTTGTGGAGTACAGGTTTTTGAAGTATGACCTGATGATTCTCTGGATTTCCTCATTGTCTGTTGTTATGTCTCTCTTTTCATTTCTTATTTTGTTAATTTAGATGTTCTCTTTGCCTTTTGGTTAGTTTGGATAAGGGCTTATCTATCATGTTGATTTTCTCAAAGAACCAACTCTTTATTTCATTAATTCTTTGTATTGTTCTGTTTTTATTTTATTGATTTCAGCCACCAATTTGATTATTTCCTGGCATCTATTCCTCTTGGGTGAGTTTGCTTCTTTTTGTTCTAGAGCTTTAAGGTATGTGGTTAAATCTTTAGTGTAAGATTTCATCAACTTTCTTATGTGTGTGTTTAGTGCTTTGAATTTTCCTCTTAGCACTGCTTTCATAGTGTCCTTTAAGTTTGAGTATGTTGTACATTCATTTTCATTGAATTCTAGGAAGACTCTAATTTCTTTATTTCTTCCTTGACCCACTGGTGATTCATTTGGGCATTATTCAGTTTCCATGATATTTGTTGGCTTTCTGTAATTTTTGTTGTTGAACTCTAACTTTAAGACATAGTGGTTTGATAAAATATAGGAGGGTATTCCAATTTCTTTGTATCTGATGAGATTTGCTTTGTGAACGAGAAGGTTCCATGAGGTGCTAAGAAGAAAGTACATTCTTTTTTGTTAGGGTAGAATGTTCTGCAGATATCTATTAAGTCCATTTGAGTCATAACATCTGTTAGATCCCTTATTTCTCTGTTAAGTTTCTGTCTGGCAAATCTGTCCATTGGTGAGAGAGGGATGTTTAAGTCTCCCACTATTAGTGTGTGGTGTTTGATGTGTGATTTAAGTTTTAGTAATGTTTCTTTTTCATATGTGGGTACTCTTGTATTTGGGGCATAAATGTTCACAATTGAGACTTGGTGAATTTTTCCTGTGATGAATATGTAATGTCCATCATGATATCTTTTGATTGATTTTAGTTTGAAATCTATTTTGTTAGATATTAGTATAGCTATACCAGTTTGCTTCTTAAGTTCATTTGATTGGAAAGTCTTTTCCCAGCCTTTTACTCTGAGGTAGTGTCTGTTTTTGAAGTTGAGGTGTGTTTCTTGTATGCAGTAGAAGGATGAGTCCTAATTTTGTATCTGTTCTCTTAGCCTGTGTCTTTTTATAGACAAACTGAGTTCATGGATATTAAGGGATATTAATTACCAATAACTGTTAATTCCTGTTGTCTTTTGGTGGTAGTTTGTGTGTGTGTGTGTGTGTGTGTGTGTGTGTGTGTGTGTGTTAGATGGGTGCATCTAACTTCCTTAGGTTGGATTTTTCATTCTAGTGCTTTCTGTGGGGCTGGATTTGTGAATAGGTATTGTTTAAATTGTGTTTTGTCTTGGAATGTGTTGTGCACTCCAGCAATGGTGACTGAAAGTTTTGCTGGGTATAGTAGTCTGGACTGGCATCCATTGTCTCTTAGTGTCTACATTATGTCTGTGTAGAACCTTCTGACTTTCAGAGTCTCCATTGAGAAGTTGGGTGTTATTCTGGTGGGTCTGCCTTATAAGTCTCTTGGCCTTTTTCCTTTGCTGCACTTAATATTTTGTCTTTATTCTGTATGTTTAGTGATTTGATTATTATGTGGCAAGGGGACTTTTTGGGGGTTCTAATCTATTTGGTGTTCTATAAGCTTCTTGTATCTTCATAGATATTACCTTCTTTAAGTGGGGAAAGTTTTCATCTATGATTTTGTTGAATATATTTTCTGTGCCTTTGTATTCTTCTCCTTCTTTTATCCCTATTATTCTTAGGTTTGGTCTTTTCATGGTATCCCAGATTTACTGGATGTTTTGTGTTATGGCTTTTTTGGCTTTAGTGTTTTCTTTGACTGACAAATCTATTTTCTCTATTGTATCCTCTACATCAGAAATTCTCTCTTCCATCTCTTATATTCTGTTGGTTATGCTTGCATCTGTAGTTCCTGTTCATTTACTCAGATTTTCTATTTCCATCATTCTCTCTGTTTGTGTCTGCTTCATTGTTTCTATTTCACTTTTCAGGTCTTGAACTGTTTTCTTCACCTGTTTAATTGCTTTTTCTTGGCTTTCTTTAAGGGATTTATTGATTTCTTCGAATTTTTTGTTTGTCTTTTCCTCAACTTCTTTAAGGGAATTTTTAATTTCCTCTTTAAAGTCCTCTATCATGTTCACAAAGTTATTTTAAAGGTTGCTTTCTTCTCTTTTTTTTTTTTTTACATTATGATGTTCAGTTCTTGCTGTTGTAGAACTACTAGGTTCTGTTGGTGCCATATTTATGTTGTTGTATGTATTTTTGCACTGGCATCTACCCATCTCTTCCTCCTATAGGTGCAAGCAATGTCTGTGTCTGGGGGAGCTTTTCTTGGTCCACTCTGTCTGGCTTTGTCTGTGTCTTAAGGCACCACTCTTGGTCCAATCAGAGCTCTTGGTCCAACTGGAGCTCTTGGTCCAATCAGGGTTGGTAGATTCTGTGTCTCAGGGAGCTGCTCCTGGTCCTATCAGAGCTCTTGGTCCTTTGGTCTAATCAGAGCTGGCAGATTCTGTGTCTCAGGGAGCCACTGAGGTTGCAGGGGGATGGATGGATTTGGGGCAGGGAGTAGGTCTTATAGATTCCAGGGTCCTGTCCTATATGGGGTGTTGGTGGGAATGCCTGCCTGCAGGAGTCTTCACTGCTGCCCTGCATCTGGGCCAGGGATGTGGAGGGGGGATGAGCTTTGCCCCCCGGCCCCTGGGTCCTAGAGACAGGACTCTTGGCCTGGGAGAGGAGACACTTACCTCTTGGTCCTGCTTCTTATACTTTAAAAAATGTTTTTTGGTAATTTCATACATGAACACAATATATGTATACCTTATTCACCTTCCCTCCCCCAGCTTCCCTATTTCTCTTCCAGGTTTCTCTTTCTCCCTCTCTCTCTCTCTCTGTGTGTGCATATGCATGTGTGTGTGTGTGTGTGTGTGTGTGTGTGTGTGTGTGTGTGCGTGTGTGTGTGCATGTGCGTGTGTGTGTGTGTCTTTGCTACCAACTCTGATTAAGGATGTCTGTATGCCCATGGGTGAGAAGTACCAGCCACTGGAGCATGGACTATGGTACTGAAGAAAACTAATCCTCCTTCTTTCTCAAGCCATCAACCACCAGTATCTCTTCAGCTAAGGGCCTTTGTGGGAGTTGATTGGCTTGTCTTAGTGCAGATTTTGTATCAACACAGCACTGTGAGTTCATGCATGCAGCAGCCATGTGATGTTCAGAAGACAATATTTTGCAGAATTCTCTCCTAACCTCTAGTTCTTACAATGTTTTAACCCTTTCTTCCATGATGTTCCCTCAGCCTGTCTTGTCCATTTTTTGTCATAGTGATGAGAGAAGGACCTAACATGCATATATATTTATGAAATTTCCTTCAATATTCTAATATTGAAATATTATAGAAATATTCTTTAGATGAGCTAGTAATGTCATCTACTGTGCTACTGTTTATAATAGAAAACCCCAAAATGCAACAATACAAAAAATTATGACAAGTGCAAGAAAAAAAATGGCATAGTTTCTCACTTTGCCTTAGGGCTGAATAGAAAATGTGATGATTGACATCTTTGGTCCATATTAATCATTTGAACTAGTGAGATCCTTCCCTGAATCTCTGTGCTACACCTGGTGGAGGGGTCATTATGAGCAGTTCGGTCTCACCAAAATGACTTCTGAAGGAGGCATACATATCCAGAGTTTGCCTTCACACCCGATCATATAGCAACATGTAAGACATGGACGTGTATTACAGGAAAGAGGAGTAGTTACAAGGGAGCGGCTGGTGTAATGAAGATTGCAGGATGGATGGTGCTAGGCCATGAACTTTCCCATGAGCACAGATCTTCTTTTTACTAGTTTTCACGGATGTCAGCACCACACAAGACTATGTACATGTACTGACTCTCAATGTTCATTTCATATCTTTTAGTAATACAAAAACTTTTAGGAAAATTACACTTAAAGCTACATAAATTTAAGGGGAATATTATTTTGGCTGGGTGGATTTACCCGTGTTAGCCAAGATTTTTGCCTTTTCTTCTTCTTTCTTGAAAGCATTACTGACATTCTTGCTGGTGGGTGAATAACCCTATTTTATCAGAAAATGATGGAGAGAACATAATAATAAGAACACATCTATCTTTTGAAATTTACCATTGATTTTGTTATGTATGAATGTTACCAACAATAGTGAAAAGGAACATTTAGTAATCCCAGATGAAATCAAATCTATACATATATGTGGCAAATACCTTCAAATTTGAATATTTGGTATGGGAGAGATGGCTAAGCAGGTAAGAGCACTTACTGCTTTTTTGGAGAACCTGAGTTCAGTTTCCAACACCCATGTTAGGCAGCACACAACTATCTGTAATTCGAGCTCCACAGGGATCCAGTGACATCTTCTGGCCTCTTTAGGCACCTTCATACACATGGCATACAGTCACATGCATGCATGCACACACATGTATACACATGTGTACATGCGCACACAAAATAAATCTGTAAAAAATCTGAATATTTGTGATTGAATTTTTCACTTGCAAAGAAAAGAAATTATAAAACATGTAATGCTGAAGAGAAATGATATGCATAAAATCAATAAAGTAGAAAGATAATATAAATCAATGACTAAATACAGGTGAAGAATTAGAAATAGGAAATTCTGAATTGTTTTGCGGTACTTAGGATTAAACTTAGGACCTATACAACTAGCTAAGGGGGTACTCTTACCCCCAAATACATTCTCAGTGAACATTTTGATCTTGAATGCAACAGAGTGAGGTGTAGCAAATATACAAGAACAGTTGTCAGATATGGAAAGTACAGTGAGAACATCAACGTGTCTGCTCAGAAAAAAAATGGAGAGAATTTAAAAACAGATTTGAAGCACTGGTGGCAGATTTGAAGACAGTTATGAACACTCAAAAAAGAAGGATACTGTAATACTGGCTGCTATAAAACCAAGAACTACAGGACACAAAAATTGCAAAGAAATATTTAACTACTTCTACAGAAAGAGGATATATTACTTATTATTAATGTCAAATAATAAGACCATGGACTTCATAGCATGGAGCAGATATGCCCTTAATTATGATGAAATATTGTCAAAGCAGTGAGGAAAATTGACTGATGGCTTATACTTTTATAACCAGCTATGCTGTTGTAAAAAGGGGAAGAGGGAGCAAAATATGTCACATATGAGATACACTAGGACTTTCCTTTAAAAAGTTATTCACTAATAGTTTCCTGTATGTATATAATGAATTTTAGTCACTTTCACTTCTGTGCTGGCTAGTTTTATGTCAACTTGGCACAAACTAGTCATCTGAGGGGAGGAAACCTCAATAGAGATATTGTCTCCAAAAGATCTGGCTGCAGGCAAGCCTGTAGGGAATTTTCTTGATTAGTAATATGGGAAGGTCCAACCCACTGTGGGTGGTATCACTCCCAGGCTGTTGGTCCTGGATGCTATAAGAAAGCAAACTGACCAAGCCATGGAGAATGAGGCAGTAAGAAACACTTCTGCATCTGATCTTACTGTCATGTTCCTGTCTTGCTTTTTTCTACCCTGACTTCCCTCAGTGATGGACTTATCGTAAGTGTCAGTGAAATAAACCTTTTCCTCCCCAAGTTGCTTTTGGTTGTGTTGTTCCATCATAGCAACAGAAACCCTCGCTAAGACAATCCGCATTCCATGCCCTCATGTCCCTCCCACTCTTGCTGGCACACTTTTTCCTAACAAGTGTTCATGGCCCACTGAATCTGGGTGGGAAGTTATCAGATGGACCATGTATTTGTGGCTATACCACTGAAGAAGCTGACAACTCCACCCTACAACCATTAATTATAGTTATTCTTTCTGGGAGAGGTGAGGACTCCTGAGTCCCTCCCTTATCCACGATGAAAGTTTGGTAGGTAATATGTGCTCTCTAGTGCAGTAGTGGCATGCCTGTTTTGGGGTAACCAATCACTTTCTGAGTGGATTTGACCCTATTCCACGAGAAGAACTCATGTCTGAATCTGCAAGCCTGGTCAAGAGCCCATGGCTGCAGATGTGGCAGGCCCTAGTGGGGAGCCTACAACTGTTGTTTTGCTAAACAGACAAGTGTTGTCATTTTTTAAAATTGTTGCTGCCTTTTTAGCCACAGCAGTCTGAATCAGCAACTGCAACTCTGCCCACTACTAGCAGTAGTTAGGCCCCAAGTGCTGAAGCCAGAGGGAATTCTGTTCCCTCAGATGCCAACTCTTTCAAAGCTATGAAGGGAACTTAACTAAATCTGTCCCTCTAGTGAACTCAAGATTCAAAAGTTAAGATGGAATTCTGTTCTTCAGAGAAGCTGAATAACAAGTAGCTCACCTCCTCTCCTTGCTCATGTCCTCCAGAAAGCCCTCCTGCTTCTCCTTGACCCTCCTTAAAAACCTTTCCCCACCTGGCTCCTCCCTACCACATCCTGTCAGCTAGTTGGTGACTCAGCCTCCTGACCAAAGAGTTAAACAAACACATCTTTCCATCATTAGACAAATGTTCCAGAGTATAAACAAAAGTAACACACCTTAAAATAATATTCTACAACAGACAAGTTGTCAAACTGCCTTCTAAATACTCAGGTTTATACCCATGATTAATGCTTTATCAAATCTTCATCCCAGAAACTTCATAGCACAGCAAGGTTAATGCATAAGCACTAAGAGGCTTTTCTATCAATTTTCGAGCAAATGTCTCTCACTAAATCATTTTCTTCATCCAGAGGAAAAATAAACAACTGAGTGGAATGAGGTACAAGAAATTAAAACCATAAATTCAGTGAAATATAAAAATTTGTAGTTAAGTTTTAGTTGTAAAGATAATGAAAAGTAAATATTATCCATGTAAGGTCACAATGATAGTGTATTGCAGGCAATTGGCTGCTGTTAAGGCAAAATTTATTGTCAGAAAGGGACTATCAGATATCTTCAAAGTGAAAGGATGAAGACCCACTACTTTGTGGAGTTAATTTTTTTTGCTTATTTTTTTATTTTCATTGTTATATGTTTGAATTTCTTATGTGGTTTGGATGTTACTCCTTATCAGATGTAGTTTGCAAATGCTTTTCCCATCCCCTGGTTCTCTCCTCAGCTGTGCTGATGCATTTTGCATTGATGTAATACTATTTGTGTACTTATGGCTTTGTTGTCTGTGCTTCTAAGTTCCCCATCCAGAGTATGCTTTCTCAGACAAACATCATCAAACATTTCCCATCTTTCCTTATAGTAATTTTATAGTGTCTGGTCTTAGGTTTAATTCTTGAACTTATAATTTCTAACACTAAAATACTGATAACTATAGTCCACATAAAGAAAACATTTCATATTTTCTTGTAACTTTAAGTGTAAAGAATCCTGAAACCAGGAGTTTGAGACCTGATATGAACTAATGTGCTGGGGCTTTACAAAGCCGATTGTATCGGGAGCACCTGTTTGAAGTGACATCTTGCCCAGGTTGGGCTTTTTTGGATATTGCTCCCGGCCTGTTGAGGCCAAGGGTCCTGATCACTGCCAAATATTCACTAAGTTTTCTTCAAGTCCACAGACTTTACTGCCCTGACTAATCCCCCTTGGGGAATTACAGCTTGAGCTATCTAAAATTCTTTCAGCTTTCTTTGAAATGGAAATAGTTCACTTCAGTGGCTACTTTCTTGTGAAATGGTCCCTGCATCTGTCCCCTGTGATGGGAGCCACAGGACAGTGGCAGAGGAAAGCTAAGTCCTAACTAGTTTCAGCTAAGAAGCTGTCCTACCCCCCCAACAAAACCCCACAAAAAACAAAAACAAAAACAAGCAAACAAACAAAACCAAAACCAACAACAACAAAAACTTCATGGAAACTTAAATGTGACGATGGTTGTGTTTAGAAGACTTCACTTTTAAAATAAAGGCACCCAGATTTCCTTTAATACATAATTTTCTTGGATTAAGTATGCTTGCTTCTTCATTAATTACTTGAAGATGCAGAGATTTATATCTAATTAATAGAATTCATAGTCAACTAGTAAGCTACCAGAAATGAGCTCCCATTATTAATTTCATGTAAATTAAGGAAATCATAGCATTTAATGTATAGTGAGTAGGCTGATAGTCAGTTTGTTTTAAGAATGAGCAGTCTGCATGCAAGAGTGATATGCAAACTGTATCCAGCACCTATAGCCACTGACAATGAGTTTTTAAATGAGGTTTCTTAGAATAGCAGGCTTACATGTCAAAGGGGGTGGTTCTACACATATTAGAAAATTCTGTAGAATACAAATTATAGAAGACATTTAATGTATTTTCTTTATAAATTATCTGAGTACCTGAGACAAGGGCATCAATGTCATCAGTTTTGTATCTGTTGCTGAGCTTACCAGGCTGCAGAGGATAGCTCCAAACTTGCAGTCACACAATTGGCCTTGGTTAAACTCAGTGGGTCACAAAACAAAACTAGACATGCATGTCAAGAAAGATGTGGAGGGAGGAAGAGTAGACAGGAGAAGGAAGGATTGAAAGAGGGTGAGAGTGATCAGTATGCATTAAGTACATGGATGAAATTTTCAAAGAGCACATTTAATTAATACAAATCTTAAGAAAGAAATCACCTGAGTACTCATAAATATTATTAATGTTCTGGGTGACTAATTGTCAAAGTAATTAACCAAGCTGTGGCAAAGGCTATGTTTACAGTTAATAGTCTACCAAATTTATTTTAAATTAACTCAGGTTCTGCACAAAGATTTTTTTTTTTTACTCATTATAAGCCTCAACTTTCAATTAAGGAGCTGTTATTATTCAGCTACAAAATTAATAATGGAAGATAGAATTGATTGAGTGCTTGCTGTATTTGCAGGGTTTGACTCTCAGCACTTTACAGATGTTGTGCCATTTAACCCTCTTAATGAACATTCTGAGGTGTGTACTATTGCATCCTCTTTGGAGATGAAGAAGTAGGTTACCAAAGACTCAGAAGCACAAAGCCAATAAATTACAAAGTCAGGATTAGGAGACAGCCTGACTAGCTGCAGAGTCAATGCTTAATCTTTACTGAGCAAGTTGCCTTTATGATAGGGTAGGACATATTGTGTGTTATAAGTAACACATTCTCTCTCTCTCTATTTCCTCTTTCCCTTCATTCTTTTTTTCTTACCACCCTTCTTTCTTCTCCCCATTACCCTTTCCTCCATCCTGTGTGTGTGTGTGTGTGTGTGTGTGTGTGTGCGTGTGTGTTCCCGGGGGTCATAATCTGGGCAACTTCTCTACAATTGACCTGTGCCCCCAGCCTGTTATCTCCAGTGTTTAATGCTTCTTTGCCAAAGAATTTGTACTAGTTATCTTTGGCTGTTAACTTGACTCTGGGTAAAGTCATCTGAGAGGGGGAATGCCTAGATTAGAGTGGCCTGGGTGCATGTCTGTGGGACACCATCTCTACTGTTAAATGATTTAGGAGCGTAGCCACTGTGGGTGGAAACATTTACTGCGTGAGTGGTCCCGGAATTTATAAGAAAGCTAGGTAAGCATGGGTCTCTGAGTGAAGCATCCAGCAGCATTCCTTCACAGATTCTGCTTCAGTTCCTGTTTAAGTTCTTGCCCATCTTGATGTTTTTTAATAACAGAATGTGACCCGAAAGTGTAAGTCAAATAAATTATTTCGTCTCCCAAATTGCTTTTGTCCATAGTGTTTTCACAGCAAAAGAATAAAGCTAGACCAGAACAGCGTTTCTATAACCACATGTTGTGTTTGGTGACTTGTCATGACTATAACAGCATAGAAGACAACTTAAATGAAGGAGAAGGGTTTTTTTTTCTTTCACTTTTTTGGAAGTTTCAGTCCAATGTCAGTGGGCCTGTAACTCATGATGGGAGTGCAAAGGGAAGAACCAGCTTGCCTTAGGGAGGCTGTAATGTAAAGGAGACCTCAACTCCTTAGGGTCGTGCCTCTCCATGATTTAAAATCTCTCATTTGGTCCCATTTCATTTTTTATTCTTTAGTCTGTAGTAATGGCTAATCTTGGTTGTCAGCTTAACTGCAACTGGAATGAACTAGAATCCAAGCAGCTGAGCACACCTGTGAAGGATTTTCCTAATTGTATCATTTGAGGTAGGAAGACACCCAAAAATCTGGGCCACCCCTTCTGGTGGCAGCCTACATAAAAGAGCATGGAAGAAAGAAACTTTGCTTTTGCCTATTTGCCCTCATTCTTGCTGGCAAGTCCATCTATGCTGCTGCTGCCAGTGTTAAAACCAGCTCTCCAACAATTCTCCAGGACTCTAGTGCCAGACTGTGACTACTGAGGCATCCAGCTTCATAGACTGAACAACTATTGGATTCTCAGCCTTTCTATCTAAGATAGCCATTGTTGGACTACCAAGATTACATGCTATAAGCCAGTCTAATTATACATATATTCATTATATGTATATTTACTCTCTGCCATCAGTTCTGTTCTTTTAGAGAACCTCAACTAATACATCTTCCTTATTTATTTACTCATTTGTTTGTTTATTGAACATATGGTAAGATTTGCCTTTGGGGAGTGTAAAGTTCTGCCAATATTAGTACATACATATCTTATAACTGTCATATATGGGAAGCAGAGTAATTCTCACACCTCATTGATTCCTGTCAGGCTGTGTGAAAGGTTGATTTATTGCTTTGTGGTTGCTGTTTGTTTGTTTGTTTGTTTTAACCGGCTTTTTTGACTTCTAATTCACATACAGCACAACTACCATCCACAATGCAAATATGACTACAGTTGATTTTAGAAAATGTTCATCACCACAAAGAGAAATTCTTTATCTTTTCAATACCATCCAAGCAGTGCCAACCAGACTAAGACTGCCAAAATTGTGAGCTAAAACAAAGCTTCCTTTTATCTAAATTGATTGCCTCAGGTGTTTGCTGCCTGTGGCGGTTTGAATGAGAATGGCCTTCATATGCTCATGTATTTAAATGCTTGGTCTCCAGGTAGTGGAACTATTTTGGAAAGTATTAAGAGGCATGACCTTGTTGGAGTGGTGTGGGCTGGTTGAATGAGGTGTGATACTGGGGTGTGGGCTTCCACATTTCAAAAGCCCGTGTTAGGCCCAGTCTCTCTGTCTCTGTCTCTGTCTCTGTCTCTGTCTCTCTGTCTCTCTCTCTCTCTCTCTCTCTCTCTCTCTCTCTCTCTCTCTCTCTCTCTGTGTGTGTGTGTGTGTGTGTGTGTGTGTGTGTGTGTGCCTGTGGATCAGGATATAAACTCTCTGTTATTGCTCCAGCATCATGTCTGCCTTTCTGCTGCCATGCTCCCCACCATGATAGTCATGGACTAAGCTTCTGAAACTCTAAGAGATTCTCCAATCAAACACTTCTTTTTATAAGGACCTTGGTCATGGTGTCTCTTTACAACAATAGAACAGTAGCTAAGATGCTACTGTACACAGCTGACAAACGCAACTAACACATACTCCAGTTTGGAAATCAGAGTCAGTGTTATAAATCACTATGTAGGACATGTGTCCCACTTGTAAGTGTTCATTTCTTTTCCTAGCATTCTCAACTGGAGGACCACATTGCTGGGGGATGTCTTTCTTTACACTGTGAATGTATGTTGTTCCCATTGGTTAATAAATAAACTGATTTGGCCTATGGCAAGGCAGCTTAGAGGCAGGTGGGAAATCCAAGAAGAGAAACAGGAAAGAGAAAGGAAGGGTGGGAGAGAAGACAGACTGCCATATTGGGAGCAACATGTAATGGGATGCAGGTAAAGCCATGGAACATGTGGTGATAAGTAGATTAATAATTATGACTTGAGTTAAACTATAAGAGCTAACTAGCAAGAGGCCTGCCATAGGTCATACAATTGGTAAATAATATTAAAACTCTGAATGATTATTTTGTAAGTGGCAGTGGGACTGCAGGGCTGAGCAGGACCAGAAAAACCTTGTGCTACACCACATCTCAATGTGGCATTTGGCAATTTGAGGGTTCAGGTGAAGTAAGTGAAGTTCTAGAGTCGGGGTTCTGGGGTGGAGATGACTGGGCATCATGGAAATGACTGTTATCAGGAAAGTGACCTTATTTGGAACATACAGATTTGTTTGTTTGTTTTTTTGTTTTTTCGAGACAGGGTTTCTCCGTGTAGTTTTGGTGCCTGTCCTGGATCTTGCTCTGTAGACTAGGTAGGCCTAGAACTCACAGTGATCCTCCTGGTTCTGCCTCCCGAGTGCTGGGATTAAGGCGTGCGCCACCACTGCCCGGCGGAACATACAGATTTAATTACCACTAAGAAATGCCAGTTTAAAGATTTTCCAAAAAGAATGCATGGATTGTTAGATTTTATTTGTTGAAAGTAATAGGGTTCAGTTTTGTAGTGATTTGAAAGACAAAGTCCCTCATAGGCTCATGTGTTTGAACATTTGGTCCCCAGTTGGGTACACTGCTCGTGAAGAGCCCAGAAATATAAAAACTGTAACCCTGTACATTCTAGGAAGACAGGAACTGACAGTTAGCTGCCACTACAGACAAAGGTTACCTTTTTTTTTTTTTAACTGTTCAGCATTTTTTTTTATTTTTTTTATTTTTTTAAGTAAATTTATTTTACAACATCATTTAGTTCAACATAATAGCCACAGATTCCCCTGTTCTCCCACTCTCGCCCCCCTCCCCCTCCCCCCATCCCACCCCCCATTCCCATCTCCTCCAGATCAAGGTCTCCCCGAGGACCGGGATCGACCTGGTAGACTCAGTCCATCCAGGACCAGTCCCCCCTCCCAGACCGAGCCAAGTGTCCCTGCATATGTCCCAGGATTCAAACAGCCAACTCATGCAACAAGCCCAGGACTCGGCACCAACACACGGCTGCCTCCCAAACAGATCAAGCCAAATGACTGTCTTACCCGTTCAGGGGGCCTGATCCAGTTGGGGGCCCCTCAGACTTTGGTTCATAGATCCTGTGCTTCCATTCGTTTGGTTATTTGTCCCTGTGCTTTATCCAACCCTGGCTTCAACAATTCTCGCTCATATAAACCCTCTTCTTTCTCACTAATTAGACTCCCAGTGCTCCACCAGGGGCCCAGCTGTGGATGTCTGCATCCAGATTCCTCAGACCTTCCTTGGATGGGGTTTATGGCACAACTAACAGGGTGTCTGGCCATCCCATCACCGGAGTAGGTCAGTTCCTGCCGTCTCTCGTCCATTGCCAGCAGTCTTTTGTGGGGGTATCTTTGTGGATCTCCGTGGGCCTCCCTAGCTCTCTGCTTCCTCCCCTTCTCATAAAAACATTTAAAGAATTGCTCAACATCCCTAATCATCAGGGAAATGCAAATCAAAACAAC
This sequence comes from Peromyscus leucopus, assembly GCF_004664715.2. Lineage (NCBI taxonomy): Eukaryota > Metazoa > Chordata > Mammalia > Rodentia > Cricetidae > Peromyscus > Peromyscus leucopus. The sequence continues at coordinate 70,005,402 of NC_051084.1, forward strand.
TCTGAGATACCACCTTACGCCTGTCAGAATGGCTAAGATCAAAAACACTGAAGACACTTTATGCTGGAGAGGTTGTGGAGCTAGAGGAACTCTCCTCCACTGCTGGTGGGAATGCAAGCTTGTACAACCACTTTGGAAATCAATATGGCGCTTTCTTAGAAAATTGGGAATCAATCTCCCCCAAGATCCAGCTATACCACTTTTGGGCATATACCCAAGAAATGCTCAATCATACCACAAGAGCACTTGCTCAGCTATGTTCATATCAGCATTGTTTGTAATAGCCAAAACCTGGAAACAACCTAGATGCCCTTCAACTGAAGAATGGATAAATAAATTGTGGCACATATACACAATGGAATACTACTCAGCAGAGAAAAACAATGACATCATACGGTTTGCAGACAAATGGATGGATCTAGAAAAAATCATCCTGAGTGAGGTGACCCAGACTCAGAAAGACAAATATGGTATGTACTCACTCATAGGAAGACACTAGATGTGGAACAAGGATGACTGAACTGCTACTCACATCACCAGTGAGGCTACCTGGAAAACGGGACCCCAAAAAAGACATGGAGAAATGGATGAGATCTACATGAACAGCCTGGTCATGAGTGGGAACAATGAAGAGCGACGGTCGAGGGAAAGAGAGTGGGAGATCCTAGCTGGATCAAGAAAAGAGAGGGAGAACAACGAATAGGAGACCATGGTAAACAAAGGTTACCTTTTAACAATAGCTCCCTGCCTTGCAACTGACAACTACCATGGACCAAGGATAATCTTTACCTCTACATGACTTTCCGTCTTGCATTGTCTTGCATTCTTTCCAGCTGCAGGGAAAACAACTGCATTAAGATAGTTACAGGCTTTTGCAAATATCTTAATGTAACACCCTGTAAGTAAGCCTAGCCTCAAGATTTTAAAAAGCTCTTTGACCCATACCTGATGCTTAGTTTTCACTATAATAAGAGGTTCAAAACCTTCCCTCACTGTCACAGTGTCAGAAGCCAAAACTCTGACTGTGGCCCCAGGGAGCGAGAAATTTCTTTTTGGCCCATGGTGTCTGGAATAACTCTTGTATAATATTAAAAACAATATAATATTAAAATATTATACTTCCCAGGGGCTTAGGAGAGAAAACCACCAACAGCGAGAACTGTTTTCGGGAAATAGAATCTCACCACACGGAGTTCTTTAGTCCATTTTCTTTAATTCTATCAGTCTCTAGCTTTACAGTTATATACCCAAACAATCACAATCCCCCCCTCCAGCTAGGTCACAAGCCTGAATTTCTGCAAGGTCGTAAAGGCAGGTAAGAGTTTCCTCAGGCAGTGATTGTCAGGCTTTCTTTTACAACCTGAAAATGGAGTGGTTAAGGGAGGAGGTCAGCTGAGAGCTAATATCAGTTAGTATATCAAAAAGGGAATTTATGTGTTCAATTCTATAAATCTAGGAGTGGTTAGGTAAGAAGTTAGGGGTCCATAAAGTTAGTCAGGCTGTAAGAAAGAAGGGTCTGAGCTAAATTGTGTAAAGCTATTACTTAGAGTCCACCTGACCTAGGCAGTCTCTCCTTGTGGAATTTACCTTAAATCAGGAGACTAGCATGTGGTGGTCTGGACTGTTATTTCTGTTAGTCCTTGAAAGTGGCTAAGGGAGATACCTAATTCCAGTGCTGAAAGGGGAGAAATGGATGGGCTTGGGGGGAGCCGGGGAAGAAGCCTTTCCTGAGGCTGTTCTCCAAATATCTTGAAATAGTCCACACTGTTAGCAATTCTTAGGGAAAAATAATGGGAAAGCTATGAAGGCACACATGATATTCATAACAGAAGACAGCTGATATAGAACAAGCCAAATAGCATCAAATGCTCCCTGGGATTTGGCTTCCTTTGGAGGAATTCCTTGATCCCTTCAGGTAGTGGCTTTGCCATAACCAGCTAAGTTCTTATAATATATTCCTGCGGTCTGTAGCAAATAACATTTGCTCTGGTTAGTAGACTTCGGTGGTCTCTTCCCCATTTGCATGTCTCTGGGACTCAACACTTGGAGAAGTTATGGAGCTCTTAAAGGATGCAGTCCTGCTGGTGGAAGTACATCCCTGGGGTTGGGCCTTAAGAACGTATAGCCTGTTCTACTTCCTGTACTGTCTTTCTACTTTCTGTGTGGATGGAAATATGATCAGCCAGTTCCCTGCTTCTGCCACCCTTCCTTCCCGTACATTGTGGAAGCTGTCCCTCAGAAACCCGTAAGTTAAAATAAACCGTTTCTTCTTTTGGTTGCTTGTGTTGGGGTATTTTATCACAGCAGCAGTAAAGTGATTATCATAATTCTTAAGCAAAAATCCCTGTAGCTTATGTTTTATGTATGGTAGTTTCATTAAGTGCATGCTGGCAGTTTGTCTTTTTCCAAGTGCTTCCGTTTGTCTTTAGATCCAGAAAAGTCCCCAGCAGCAGAGCTATATTGAAACTTTTAGTTTGTAGATGAGACTCAGGGATGGAACTGACTGGGGTGGAGAATGCAACTGTTCCCCGAGACAGAGCCTGCAAGCGCCCAACTGGACTAAGAGGCCAGTTGGCAGACAGACCTCCTGCAGACAGGTCAGATTACCACCATCTACCATATGCTAAGACTGCAGCTACTCCCTGAGACAGAGCCCACTAGCACCAGTTGCACTAAAAGCTGCTTCGTAAGATGAAAAGTCCATCAGCATCGACTAGACCAAGAGCTCCCACTGGATCAAGAGTATCAATCAGACCAAGAGAGGCTTCCTCAGACACAGACATCGCTTGCACCAAGTGGAGAAAGAGAAGAGTAGACGCCAGTGCAAAAATACAGTCAACAACATAAAAACCAATATGGCTCCATCAGAACCTATATCAGCAAGACTTGAACATCCCAACACAGAAGAAATAGAAGATATCTACCATAAAAATGACTCTAAGAAGATATTCGAGATCTTAAAAGAGGAAATGAAAAATTCCCTTAAAGAAATCGAGGAAAAGTCAAAAAAAAAAAAAAAAAATGGGAAGAAATCAGTAAATCCCTTCAAAGCCAAGAGAAAGCAATTAAACAAGTGAGGGAAACAGTTCAAGATTTCAAAACTGAAATGGAGTCAATAAAGAAGACATAAACTGAGGGAATGCTGGAAGTGGAAAATCTGAGTAAATGAACAGGAACTACAGATGCAAGAGATGGAATAGCAGATCTATGGTGTTGAAGATCCAGTAGAAGAAATAGATTCATCAGTCAAAGAAAATACTAAAGCCAACAAAGTCATGACCCAAAAATGTCCAGGAAATTTGGGACACCATGAAAAGACCAAACCTAAGGATAATAGGGATAGAAGAAGGAGAAGAATACCAATTCAAGGGCACAGAAAATATATTCAACAAAATCATAGAAAAAAAACCAAAATCATAGAAGAAAACTTTCCCAACCTAAAGAAGGAAATGCCTGTAAAAATACAGGAGGGTTACAGAACACCAAATAGACTGGATCCAAAAAAAAGTCCCCTTGCCACATAATAATCAAATCACTAAACATACAGAATAAAGAAAAAATATTAAGAGCTGCAAAGGTAAAAGGCCAAGTAACATATAAAGGCAGACCCATAAGAATAACATCTGACTTCTCAATGGAGACTCTGAAAGCCAGAAGGTCCTGGACAGATGATATGCAGATACTAAGAGACCATAGATGCCAACCTAGACTATTATACCCAGCAAAACTCTCAATCAGCATAGATAGAGTAAACAAAATATTCCATGATAAAACCAGATTTAAACAATACCTGTCCACAAATCCAGCCCTACAGAAAGCACTTGAAGGAAAAATCCAACCAAAGAAAGTTAGATACACCCATGAAAACACAGGCAATAGATAGTCCCATACCAACAAATACCAAAGAAGGGAAACATACAACACTATCACCAAAAATAACAGGAACTAACAATAACTGGTCATTAATATCTATCAATATCAATGGTCTCAATTCACCTATAAAAGACACAGGCTAACAGAATGGATATGAAAACAAGATTCATCCATTTGCTGCATACAAGAAACACACCTCAACTTCAAAGACAGACACTACCTCAGAATAAAAGGCTGGGAAAAGACTTTCCAATCAAATGGATTTAAGAAGCAAGCAGGTATAGCTATTATCTAATAAAATAGACTTCAAACTAAAATCAATTGAAAAAGATCAGGAAGGACACTACATATTTATCACAGGGAAAATCGGACAAGATGAAGTCTCAATTCTGAATATTTATGCCCCAAACACAAGGGCATGAACATTCATAAAAGAAACATTACTAAAGTTTAAATCGCACATCAAACCCCATACACTAGTAGTGGGAGACTTCAACACCCCACTCTCACCAATGGACAGGTCTGCCAGATAGAAACTTAACAGAGAACTAAGGGAACTAACAGACATTATGACTCAAATAGACTTAATAGATATCTACAGAATATTCCACCCTAACACAAAAGAATATATCTTCTTTTCGGCACTCCATGAAACCTCCAAAATTGACCACATGTTTGGTCACAAAAAATTGAAATAATCTCCTGTGTCTTATCAGACCACCATGGTTAGATTTCAACAACAACAAAAATTACAGAAAGCCTACAATCTCATGGAAACTGAATAATGCCCAATTGAATCACCAATGAGTCAAGGAAGAAATAAAGAAAGAAATTAAAGTTTTCCTAGAATTCAATGAAGACGAATGTACAACATACCCAAACTTATGGGACACCATGGAAGCAGTGCTAAGAGGAAAATTCATAGCTCTAAATGCCCACATAAAGAAGATGGAGAAATCTCATACTAGTGACTTAACAGCACAACTGAAAGCTCTATAACAAGAAGAAGTAAACTCACCCAGGAGAAACAGAAGCCAGGAAATAATCAAATTGGTGGCTGTAATCAATAAAATAGAAACAAAGAGAACAATACAAAGAATCAATGAAACAAAGAGTTGGTTCTTTGAGAAAATCAACATGAGAAATAAGCCCTTATCCAAACTAACCAAAAAGCAGAGAGAGAGAGCATACAAATTAACAAAATCAGAAATGAAAAGGGGGACATAACAACAAACAATGAGGAAATCCAGAGAATCATCGGGTCATACTTCAAAAACCTGTACTCCACAATTTGGAAAAGCTGAAAGAAATTGACAATTTTCTGGATAGGTACCCCATACCAAAGTTAAATCAAGACCAGATAAACTATTTAAATAGACCAATAACTCCTAAGGAAATAGAAACAGTCATTAAAAGTCTCCCAACATAAATAAATACATACATACATAAATAAATAAATAAATAAATAAATAAATAAATAAATAAATAAATAAATAAATAAATAAGCAAGCCCAGGACCAGATGGTTGACTTCTACACAGAATTCTATCAGATTTTCAAAGAAGAGCTAACACCAATACTCTTCAAAGTGTTCCACACCATAGAAACAGAAGGAACATTACCAAATTCTTTTTATGAGGCTACAGTTACTCTGATACCCAAACCACACAAAGATGCAACAAAGAAAGAGAATAACAGACCAATCTCCCTCATGAACATTGATGCAAAAATACTCGATAAAATACTGGCTAACCGAATCCAGCAACACATCAAAAAAATTATCCACCATGACCAAGTAGGCTTCATCCCAGGGATGCAAGGATGGTTCTGTAGCTGGAGGGCTTCTCTCCAGGTTCCACCAAGCCCCGAAGTCCCACAATCCACGTATAAAATAATCACTCAGACGCTTATATTATTTATAAACTGTATGGTCGTGGCAGGCTTCTTTCTAACTGTTCTTATATCTTAAATTAACCCATTTATATAAATCTATACCTTGCCACGTGGCTGGTGGCTTACTGGCGTCTCAACATGCTGCTTTCCTGGCGGTGGCTGCAGTGTCTCTCCCTCCTTCTTTCTGTTTTCCCAATTCTCCTCTCTCCTTGTCCCGCCTATACTTCCTGTCTGGTCACTGGCCATCAGTGTTTTGTTTTATAGGGTGATATCCACAGCCTGGTTCAACATATGAAAAATCTGTCAATGTAATACACCATATAAAGAAACTGAAAGAAAAAAAACCCACATGATCATCTCATTGGATGCTGAAAAAGCCTTTGACAAAATCCAACACCCCTTCATGATAAAAGTTCTAGAGAGATCAGGAATACAAGGAACATACCTAAACATAATAAAGGCAATTTACAGCAAGCTGACAGCCAAGATCAAATTAAATGGAGAGACACTCAAAATGATTCCACTAAAATCAGGAACAAGACAAGGCTGTCCACTCTCCCCATACTTATTTAATATAGTACTTGAAGTTCTAGCTAGAGCAATAAGATAACATAAGGAGATCAAAGGGATACAAATTGGAAAGGAAGAAGTCAAACTTTCATTATTTGCAGATGATATGATAGTATACATAAGTGACCCCAAAAATTCTACCAGGGAACTCCTACAGCTGATAAACTCCTTCAGTAAGGTAGCAGGATACAAAATTAACTCAAAAAAAAAAAAATCAGTAGCCTTCCTATATTCAAATGAAAAAGGAGCTGTGAAAGAAATCAGAGAAACATCACCCTTTACAATAGCCACAAATAATATAAAATACCTTGGGGTAACTCTAACTAAGCAAGTGTATGGTAAGAACTTTAAGTCTCTGAAGAAAGAAATTGAAGAAGATATCAGAAAATGGAAAGATCTCCCATGCTCATGGATAGGTAGAATCAATATAGTAAAAATGGCAATTTTACCAAAAGCAATATACAGATTCAATGCAATCCCCATCAAAATTCCAACACAATTCTTCACAGACTTGGAGGGAACAATACTTAACTTTATATAAAAAAAAAACAAAAAACCTAGGATAGCTGTTTTAAAAGAATTAAATAACTGTATTAAAAGAATCTTGTATAATAAAGCAACCTCTGGAGGCATCATGATCCCTGACCTCAAGCTCTACTATAGAGCAATAGTAATAAAAACAACTTGATACTGGCATAAAAACCCACATGTGGACCAATGGAATGGAATTGAAGACCCTGACATTAATCCACACGCCTATGAACATATGATTTTTTACAAAGAAGCCAAAATTGTACCATGGAAAAAAGAAAGCATATTCAACAAATGGTGCTGACATAAATGGATGTCAACATACTGAAGATTGCAAATAGATGCATATCTGTCACCATGCACAAAACTCAAGTCCAAGTGGATCAAAGACCTCAACATAAATTCAGAGAAAGTAGGAAGTAGTCTGGAATGAATTGGCACAGGAGACCACTTCCTAAATAGAACACCAGTAGCACAGACACTGAGAGCGACAATTAATAAATTCAGTTCTTCTTAAACTGAGAAGCTTTTGTAGAGCAAAGGACATGGTCAATAAGACCATACAACAGCCTACAGATTAGGAAAATATCTTCGCCAACCCCGTATCTAACAGAGGGCTGATCTCCAAAATATGTAAAGAACTCAAAAAGCTAGACATCAAAATACTGAACAATCCAATTAAAAAATGGGCTACAGAGCTTAACAGAGAATTTTCAACAGAAGAATCTCAAATGGCTGAAAGGCATTTAAGGAATTGCTCAACACCCTTAGTCATCAGGGAAATGCAAATCAAAACAACTCTGAGATACTGACTTACACCTGTCAGAATGGCTAAGATCAAAAACATTGAAGACAGCTTATGTTGGAGAGGATGTGAAGCAAGGGGAACATTCCTCCACTGTTTGTGGGAATGCAAACTTGTACAACCACTCTGGAAATCAGTATGGAAGTTTCTCAGAAAATTGGGAATACATCTTCCTCAAGACCTAGTTATACCACTCTTGGGCATATACCCAAGGAATGCTCAATCTTACCACAAGGACACAAGCTCAACTATGTTCATATCAGCATTATTCATAATAGCAAGAACCTGAAAACAACCTAGATGCCCCTCCACTGAAGAATGGATAAAGAAAATGTGGCACATATACACAATGGAGTACTACTCAGCAGTAAAAAAAAATAATGATATCATGAAATGATATCATCAAATGGATGGAACTAGAAAATACCATCTTGAGTGAGGTAACCCAGACTCAGACGGACAAACATAGTATGTACTCACTCATAAGTGGATACTAAATGTGAGGGAAGGGATGGCCAGACTGCAACCCACAACTCCAGAGAGGCTAGCTAACAGGGAAAGACCCTAGGAGGGACACATGGATGACCCTGTGAAGGAGAAGTAGATGAGATCTATACAAATGGACTGGGTGTGGGCGGGTGGCAAAGGGTGAGGAGTGGGAGATGAGAACATAGGGAAATGGGAGGGTCAAGCTGGAACAGGGACAGAGTGGTAGGGTAGGGAGGAAAATACCATGATAGATGAGGACATTATGGGAATGGGAAGAGGCAGGGTGCTGGGAAGGCCCTCAGGAATCCACAAGGTTGACTCTACCTTGGTTCGCTAGCAGTTTTCCAGAGGGTGCTTGGACCGGTCTACTCTAGTGACCAGCCTAGCAAATAACCTAGCTGTCATCATAGAGCCTTTGTCCAGTGACTGATGGAGACAGATACTAAGATCCACGACCAGGCACCAGGCTCTGGGAATCTAATTGATGAGAGAGAAGAGAGATACTGCAGTTGAGGGATGTCGAGATCATGATGGGAGGATGTGCAGAGATGATAGGCCACACTAGTGGAAGCCCATGAACTGTGGACTGCTGGCTGTGGAGCCCCCATTGGACTGGACTAGGTCCTCTGGATACAGAAGATGGTTGTTTGGCTCAAACTGTTTGGGGGGCACCCAGGCAGGGGGGATCAGGATCCATCCCTGGTGCATGGGCAGGCTTCTGGAAAACGGTGTCTGTGGTGTGACACCTTGCACAGCCTTGGTGCAGTGGGAAGGGGCTTGGACCTGCCTAGGCTCAGTGTGCTGGGCTCTGCTGACTCCCAATGGGAGACCTCGATTTGGGGTGTGTGGGAATGCAGGGTGGCTTGGGAAAGAGGGCTGGGGGGTGGGAGGAGGGAGGAGGGTTGATCTGTTGATAGTATGTGGAGTGAGTAGAAAATTTCTTAATAAATTAAAATGAAAGAAAAAAAGAAAAAACACAATGACAATGAAAAAAAAAGAAGCAGCAAGATGGTGTAGCCATTTTAATGTTGGACAAAATAGACTTAAATGGAAACCAATCAGAATATATAGGCAAGGAGACCACATACTTATAAAAGGAAAAATACACAAAGAAGGTATTGCGGTTCTTAACATCTATGGATCAAACACAAGGGCGTCCAAGTTTGTAACAGAAATGCTACTATGGCTTAAAACACATATTAACCCTCACACACCGATAGTGGGAGACATCAGTTCCCTCTTCTCACCAATAGGCTGATCATCCAGACAGAAAATAAGCAGAGAAGTACTGGGTCTAACAAATGTTATAAACTAATTGGATCCAACAGATATCTATAGAACATTTCACCAAAACACAAAAGAATATATCTTCTTGGCACCTCATGGAAATTTCCCCCAAATTTACCACATACTTGGACACAAATAAAAATTCTCAATAGATACTAGAAAATTGAAATAACTCCCTGCATCCCATCAGACCACCACAGATTAAAGCTGAATATCAACAACCACAAAAACAACAGAAATGTTAAAAATTCAACCAAAATACTCTTTACTGAATAAAATGGATCAAGGCAGGAATTAGAGACTTTTTAGAATTGATTGAAAATGAATACACAACATACCCACACTTATGAGACAGAATACAAATAGTTCTAAGAAGAAAGTTCACAGCACTAAGTGCCTATACTAAAAAAATTGGAAATATCTCATACTAGTAGCTTAAGAGCACACCAGAAAGCTCTAGAACAAAAAGAAAGCATCACACCAAAAAGGAGTAGACTGCAAGAAATACCAAACTCAGGGCTGAAATCAATAAAATAGAAACAAAAAAGTCTACAAAGTATCAATGAAACAGTTACTCCTTTGAGGAAATCAATAGGGTTGACAAACCCTTACACTAAAAGGCAGAGAGAGACTGTCTAAATTAAGAACATAAGAAATGAAAAAGGGGACATGACAACAGATGTCAAGGATATCCAGAGAATCCCAGAGACATAGTTGGAAACCTGTATTCCAACCAAATGAAAAAATCTAAAAGAAATGGAAATTTTTCTATATAAATATCATTTGCCAAGCTTAAATCAAGATCAGATTGTAATCTGAAGAGACCTATAATCCCTGGTGAAAAAGGAGACAGTCATTAAAAGTCTCCCACCCACCCCCAAAACAAAGCAAAACAAAACAAAACCCAAAAAATCCATGGCCAGATGGTTTTAGCACACAGTTCCATGGAATTTTCACAGAAAAGTTAATGTTAATACTCCTCAAATTTTTCCATAAAATAGAAACAGAAGAAACATTGCCCATTCATTTTATGAAGCCATAGTTACTCTGATATCCAAACCACATAAAGAAAGACCCAGCAAAGAAAGAAAAAAATACAGACCAATTTCCCTTCTCAACATAGATGCAGAAATATTCAATAGAACCTGCAAACTGAATCCAAGAATACATCAAAAAGATCATCCATCATAATCAAGTATGCTTCATCTCAGAAGTGCAAGAATGTTCAACCTACAACCTCCCCTCAGTAACTCCCTGAATAAACAAAATAACAGATTAAATAAAATGTACAGTGAATACACCCAGCAAACATCTGTAGTGCAATTGAATACTGTGTCTGTTATTGTGGCACAAACCTCAAATGAATGATATACAGTGTTCTGGGGATCGTGTGTGTGTGTGTGTGTGTGTGTGTGTGTGTGTGTGTGTGTGTCTGTGTCGGAGTTCCAAGATTAAACTCTACAGGATTTTGGAAGACAATGTAGGAGAAATGACAGAATGGGGAAATCAATTTATTTTTTTAAATTCTGTCCATATAAATATTTACATGAGGACCAAAAGAGGACGGGAGATTGAGATGGCATGGAAATGGGAGAAGAGGGGAGTATAGGACCTTCTCAATTATACTTCACCAAAAATTAATTTCATGGTGGGAGAAGAGATAAAAAATGATAGAAAAGAGCCAGGCAGTGGTGATGCACGCCTTTAATCCCAGCACTCAGGAGGCAGAGGCAGGCGGATTTTTTAGTTCGAGGCCAGCCTGGTCTACGAAGTGAGTTCCAGGACAGCAAGGACTAAACAAAGAAACCCTGTCCTGAAATATATATATATATATGAAGGAGAGGGAAACAGAAGGGGACCAACCAGGGAAAATAGGGACGGAAAGGAGTTCCGTGACAGTGTGAGAAGGTCTGCTTCTCTTTTCAGCCATAAGGTGGTAGACTGGCTCAGTTGTTCTGCCTTGGCTGCCTCTACTGCCCCCACTCCTACCGTGCCAGTCCCTCCCTTGGTCCATTTATTGGGAGCTCGCTGGCTCCAGGATCCTCAGGTGGTAGTTCTTTTTAGCCCCTCAAAGTTTAAAGTGACTCTAGGCAGCCAGGGGACTGGGGAATACACCCACTATGGTGTTCGAGACAGCGAGGTCCGAGTGGCAGCCATTCTCTCCTGTCCCTCTGCTGTTATCCCCACCTGCACCAGGCAGCCCCTGAGCATCCTTAAGCCAGTGGATCTTGGTGCCAGACGTGGCAAGCTGGGTGAAAAGTTTGTCTACCTCTGTACGGGTGATTCCTTCGAGGAGGTCTGTTGCCTCCAGCACCCTTCCCAGCACATCTGCTGTCCCCAGGTCAGTGGCGGCAGATTTGAGTGCTCGTCTCTTTCTTTGGTTTCCGTGCTTCAACCCACTCTGTCCTTGGTGCATGGTGTGAGTTGACTGGTCATGGAGCAAGGGATGACAGATGGACAGATTGTATTGCGATGGCTGATCCAGCAGGGAATAGCACCCATCATCCTGTACAGGACACTCAGACTGGGGGAATGGCATGAGGACAGGCAGGGGACGGAGTCCAGTGCAGACATTGCTGAGGCTGGTGACAGAAGAGGGTGCTGGAGACTGGATAGACAAACAAAAAAAGAAATACCACGTGACCATCTCATTAGATGCAGAAAAGGCCTTTGATAAGATCAAACACCCCTTCATGAGAAAAGTCCTGGAGACATTAGGTATTTAAGGGGCAAACTTCAACATAATACAGGCAGTTTATAGCAAACCCACAGTCAACATCAACTTAAATGGAGGCAAACTCAAAACAATTCTACTAAAATTAGGAAAAAGACAAGGTTGTTCACTCTTTCCTTATCTATTCAATGAAGTACCTGAAGTCTTAGCTAGAGCAATAAGACAACTAAAGGAGATCAAGGGAATGTAAATAGGACAAAAAGAAGTCAAAGTATCTTTATTTGTAGATGATATGATAGTATATTTAAGTGACCCAATATTCTGTTGGTTTGTTTTAACCAGCTTTGGTACTTCTTGTTTTATCTTATTATATTTTATTTTGTTATGTTTTGTTGTTCTTTTCTAATGAGAGACAGAAAAGGAGTAGATCCAGATAGGAAGGGAGGTAGGGAGGAACTGGGAGGAATAGAGAAAGGGGAATCTGTAATCAGGATATATTATATGAGAAAAGAATCCATTTCTGATAAACGGAGTGGGAATATATTATTGTGATCCAATAATTTTCCAAAGAATTCTGGGTTAAAATTTGGAGGCAGGAAAATGTTTTCCTCCCAAAGTAAACAAATTGTTTTATGCTAGAAAGACATATTATATTAATATTAATAACATATTAGTCATGTTTTATGGAAGAAGTACTTGTTTGGGGAATATGATTCCATTGACATTGATTTTGCTGCTGAACCAGAGGGTGTCCCCATGGTTTACTTCAGTTCCTGCTTTCTCAAGGTATCAGTGTTATTGTAAAAGGAAGACTCACAGGACTGCTGTGCAGTGACTCACTCATCGACTCCTTTTAATACACAGTTCATATGGACTCCTCCCATATATTTTGAGATTTGAGACACAAATGACCTGTATATAAAGGTTAACTGGTGCCAACCAACTACTAATATATTAAGAATGGGACTTACTTCTGAAGCTGTCTTAAATTTTTTTTTTGTTTATTTGAGAGTATGCCTAAATATCACCAACCTGTGGCGTGATGAACAGAGCACACAGCTCTGTACATGGAAATAGGAGGCAAGAGTTTGAAGTCAGCTGGAAGCAAATTGTTGTAAAGATGAAAATTCCTTTACTGGAAAGAGAGAAACTAGTAGAGATAGAGCTGAAAGATAAAAACCAAGCCAGGCCAGTGAACCTAACACTAACTGGATATTTTACCACAAGAAATTTAAGCAGTGGCTCCCATAATTTGGAGTTGAAGTAAAATATTTTATTAAGTAGTTCCAGCTCATTCATCTCAAAATAATTTATTGGATATACATACACAAAATAAAAATAAGTACATTTAATTCAAATATCTTGGACTATTAAAATATATTAATGTTAATATTAATCAAGTAACAAAATTAATAAATGTAAATGGATCCTCAAAAACAAATAAATAAGCAAAAACCAAATAAAATGGAAAGACTGATAGTGCAGAAGCCAGACAGAAATAAACAGACTAGAAGTGCAAACATTAATCTTGATCATGATTAAATTAATTGAAATAGAGAAATATGATGCAAGATATTATAAAAAGAGGTCATGTACCCTAGAGAACCACCTGTTATTGCCCCTTCCCTAAAATAAATATAATTTCTAATTGCATTCTAAGCACTTGTCTTCATACCTGTAGAGAGTTGTAGCTCTCGCCTCCCAAACCAAAGAAGCTTCTTTTTGCAGCAGAGACCATTACAGAAACCTACAACATGCAGAGAATGGTGAGGTGCCCAGCACCAACTGATAACATTCACAACATAACCTCTACACCTCAGGCTCAGAGAACATCACAGAAGAGGAGACAGAAAGATTGTAGGAGCAAGAGGACCAGGAAGTGTGCTGTGGGATGGTCTTTCTGTATGCTGTGAATATGTGCTGCTACCATTGGTTAATAAAAAGCTGCTTTGGCCTATGGCAAGACAGGTTACAGCCAGGTGGGAAATCCAAGAGACATACAGAAGAAAGGTGGAGCAAGGAGATGCCATTCAGCCATCCAGGGAGAAAGATGCCAGCAGACTGGTAACACTGTTGTTTATTAAGTGGCACAATGCTTTCTTTCATTAAGTGGCACTATTTACCATGTGAGAAGAGCCACAAGGTACAATAAAACCCACTATAAGGGTTTATTAAGGGAAGGGAACAGAAGGGATATGCTTAGGCCTATGGGAATGATCTTGAAGGAAAAGGGGAGAGGGATAAGTGGGAACTGCTATTATAGATTTGCTCACACATGTGCACATGGGCTTACATAGCTATGCCATGCATGAGCATAGATTATGTGATCACACTGCACACAAATTACATGATCGTGCAGCACATGGATTACATAGGACATAAGGCCCTGGGATAACTAAGCATCTTGCCTGGCTACTGGACAGTGCATGTGTGGTCATGTAGCTAGGGGAGTGTCTAGGAATTCTAACAAACACCATGGCTACATGACAAAATATAGATTAATAGAAATGGGTTAATTTAAGATATAATAGCTAGCTATCAATAAGCCTGAGCCATAGACCAAACAGTTTGTAGTTAATATAAGCCTATGTATATTTATTTGGGACTGAATGGTGGTGGGACACAGGAAAAGATTTGGCTATATCTGGTATTTTAACGTGGGGCTGGAATTTCCACATAAGTCCTGACAAAAGCTTAAAAAAGGATTCTAGACCCACAAAAATGTGAGTCAAATGCAGCTTCTTAGTAGCCAATTTTTTTTTTCAGATAGGCTCTGTTGCTGGCAGCTAAGAGATGCATGGCTCCTTTAACCGACAGCTTCCTGGTTCATGCTGGAGGCACTGAGGGTTCTTTCCAGAGGTCCTGCTACAGAGCACTTAAGCTGGGTTTTTGGGCAATGTTCTGCAAGCTGCTTGATGGCTACATAGACCTGCTGCTTCCCAGAATTGGGGCAGTAAGCATGACTACCAGAATTGGCAGTGCACATACCTCTGCCACGTTGAAAAGCCAAATGGGGCAGAGGCAGCAGCCAGGGCTCCACTTCAGATCAAGCCATGCAGCTTAGCAGTTTAAAAACTCTCTTGGCAGAAAAAGATTAAAGATACACAATAAAATAGATTCAGATGGATAAAAAAAACAACCTCCAAACAGGTTATACTGTGTTTAAATATATATACATACATACATATATATATACATATATATATATACATACATATATATATATTTATATAGGTTTGGGAGAAAAAAGAAAAAGGGTAGAGAAAGTCCTTAAAAAAGAAATAAAATTTTTAAAAAGCCACATAGAGATGGAAAATATAGAGAGAGTCTGGATACTATATATTATTGTGTTGTCTTTGTGATTTTTTTTTTTTTTACTGCAGAGAAACATTTGATTTTAGGGACTGCTAAATTAAACTAACATATATATTTTAAAGGTATCTTGACTTCAAAATTTGGGTCTAAGGATATGTTGCTTTGGAAAAGAAGTTATGCTTTTGTTTCCTCAGAAGATGAGAAGCTGTGGACTCCTTCTAGGTTAATATGGTTCCATCAAGGAAGACCCCCTGAGAGGTCTCCAATGGAATCTATGGCCTAGATTATCCAATATCCAGAACAGCTTCAAGACAAATGGCTGAGACAATGCAGGCTCATAGACTACTCCAGTCAGGACTTGACCATTATCCTAAATTTTCTCAGGGTTCCTCCAAAGATTACAAATGCCCCCAATCAGCAGGAAATAGTCTAGAAAACTGTGCCCACATTTCCAAAAAAATGGATTATGGATGTCTGCCTTTGTTTAGGGGGTTTGGTTACAAATTGTTATTGGTCATAGTCAATCTCTTTCTAAAAGAAGAAAGGGGCATATGATATAGAAATGATGAAAAAAGGTAGATTATTAAATCTACTTTAACCCAAAATATAATTGTTAATCTCAAAATACTTTACATTGGTACAGATTTTGGTTTATTAATACAAATTTAAGGTAAATTTTATTATACTGCATATATATTTCTACTCTTGTTTAAGGTATTATATTTATGCAACTCATTTAGAATTATAATTTATCATTAAGAAATACAGATTAATAGTCACCTATGATAAGCTTATATTCATATTAAGTTTTTTAGATATATAAAGATATATTTCAATTAGATAGATAATCTTCAAACACTTTGAAATCCTACAGAATATGACTTTTAAAATGTTTTAAGAACTTAGACTTTTCTGGACAATGAGACACATCTCCTCCTGGAAGTATCAATTACTTCAAAAAGGATGATGGACACCGAAGAAACTCATTATGGAGTTTGCTTACAATGTGGAAAAGGCTACCCATTTGGGCAAGAAACTGCTCTTGCCTGGACTGCTTGACAGTATGTTGTATAAACTGGACATGTAGGACCCATAGGAAAGTGACCATTAAACTTTGCCAAAACAAGGTGAGATGGTCCTTCAGGTTCCTGCTTCACAGAAGAAACTGCCAGGCATTCTGCAGGACACAGAGAAAAGCAACTGATGAATTTTGCCAATAGGCAGAACAGTCCTTCAAATTTCATGCTTCACTGAAAAGTATGCCAGAGACTCTAGGCCTGTAGGCTGAAGATAGATTCTTCAATGTTACAAAAGAACTTTAGATGACTGTCCAGACAGCCAGATGTCTCTGTCATTTCTAGAATTATGAAAGTTGATTGTAATGCACTTCCTATTTACTCAGGTAATATATCCTTCAGGGTCTTTGATATAGTTGAAGACTAGATAGTTATAATTATGATCTTAGTTAGTTATAATAAAAGATAAATTAGATATGAAACTTTAGACTCACAAAGATAGGATAAAAAATAGAATATTTTCTTTAATTCTGCCAAATACAGATAGACTATATATTGTAACTGTAATTCTTACTTGGGAATTGTTTTGTTATATGTAGTTTTACTATGTTGAAGTTAAAACCTTCTTTTTTGATTAAACAAAAAAGAGAAAGTGCTGTGGGATGGTCTTTCTGTATGATGTGAATGTGAATGTGTTGCTACCACTGGTTATAAAAGAAGCTTCTTTGGCCTATGGCAAGACAGGTTATAGCTAAGGCAAGAAATCCAAGCAAAGATATAGAGAAAAGAAAGGTGGAGTCAGGAGACTTTATCCAGCCACCCAAAGAGCAAGATGCCAGCACATCAGTAATGTCACAACCACATGGCAAAATATAGATGGATAGAAATGGAGTAATTTAAGATGCCCTTTGGCCTTCTGCCATCATGAATAAATATGTGACTGATGTCTCCCAATGATATAAACCAGAGATAACAAGGTTACCATGTCTAATTCTAGTCCTTAAAATCAATAAAACATTGGGCACTTCTTCAAAGCTACTCCTCAGTAAAATAAACAAAACCCAGATGTTCATAATCTGATTTCTAAAGATACAGAGTATCCTTTGTGGACATGATAATAATGGAGTTGTTTTTCAGATCATGAATAGACTTAACCTTAGTGATTTCACAATCTCCATCCTTTAAATTTATCTTCTGTTTTTGACAAGCTACCCTTTCTAAAGTCTGACTTTCCTGTCCACATTTTAATAAGTAAATCTCTTTTTCAAATTCTTTGATCTCTGAGTTCATATTTCACATCAACATATTTTTATATTTCCTAGGATGGAGATAGAAATACATGTATCCCACATGAACATACTTTTGTGTTTCTTGAGATAGAACTGCACATAACAGCTGATGAAGTGTGAGAAGGGAAGTTGTATTTTTCTCTAAGGTTGAGTTTCTATCACAGAATGACTTGAAAATCTCTTACTGGTGTTTCTAGTGATGCAGTCCCTATGAAGACCTACCTTTGGGAATTTATGTTCTCATAATAGAGATGACAGGAAGATTGTGGGAGAAAGATATAGCACCAGGTTGGAGTCTGCCTGTCTTCACAGTGTTTAGAATGGCATATGTGTTGTCCTACCTTCTGAGTTCAAATTTGAGCTCTGTAAGTTACTAACTATGAAATAATAATTCATGTAAATGCTCTGTGACCTGTATTCCTTGCCTAATAACTGGGGAAAGTGAGGCACCTGCTGGACAGTGTTCTGATGAAGAGTAATTGGAATAAATGAACATAGGTTAGTAATAGAGTGCTATGTGAATTGTAGTTACAATTAGTTTGATGTATTTTGGATTCAATTTGAGATGTTTTCCTTAGATAAGACTTAAGATCAGTTGAGTTCTGTGACCACACATGTGGTGTTGGTGGTTATATTTTTAAAGAGCCAAATTAAGTATGTATTTAACTGTTTGCCTCAGTGAAAAAGAACATAAAGTTGCCTTAAATAAGACAACCTGTCAGTCATATTAGGAAGCAAAACTTGGGGGAAACTGGATGGGAAATCCTACTTTGATAGTCTAGGGGCAAGATCAGCTTTGTCTTGGAGATAAGTGTGGTACAGCAGCTGAGCAGAGGTTTGAAATTAGAGCTGGCTAGAAAAACGCCAGGAGGCCTGTGGAGATCTCAGCCTTCCTTGGCCTTTGGCAGGACTTGGGAGCAGGCACAGCCTGGACTGTGAAGTCAGAGGCCACACAAGTTGTTACAATTTGGATAATTTATGAGTAGATACTGGAAATACCTACACAGACAGGACACAGAAAGGACTTAGTACTTGATATAATGCAGGTCAGCTTTACCATAAATTCAAGCATTGTATATATTCATATTCTCAATTTTCCAAATCAGAAAACCAAGGATGGGTGAGTGAAATGTAATAGCTCTGATTATTTTGATTGCATGTGATCCAAACCAGTGTGAACTAGTTAAGGCCAAGTGAGGAACTTGGGGCTGATATCTAATCCATGGAGTAGCTAGGATAACCCTGAGTACCAGCTTTTTAGA
This sequence comes from Peromyscus leucopus, assembly GCF_004664715.2. Taxonomy (NCBI): domain Eukaryota; kingdom Metazoa; phylum Chordata; class Mammalia; order Rodentia; family Cricetidae; genus Peromyscus; species Peromyscus leucopus. The sequence goes on from NC_051084.1 coordinate 70,024,405, forward strand.
ACAAGAGAGAATAAAGGTATCAAATCCCATTCTCTTCCTGGCCCCTATTCTCCATACACTTCTCTACATGTCAACTTCACGCATTCACAGTGATTTTTTGCCATATGGTTGGAAACATGGGTTCTGGAAGCTCACTGCCTCACACTTTCACTACCCAAGAGACATAGAGGAAAACTGTCTAGTGTAGGCCACATGGCCACTCCTAGGCCATTGATGGAGAAGGGATCAGATATTGACCTTGGTTGCCTTCATAGTGTCAACAAGTCTGGAACTTCAGTTTCAGATGGAGAATTCAGAACCAAAACTCTTTAATTCTGGGTGACTTGTCCTAAGTCTTACACAGCTTGTAGATGATGGAACTGGAATTGCAGTTTGTGCTGTTCTGTTCTGTTCTGTTCTGTTCTGTTCTGTTCTGTTCTGTTCTGAAGTGCCTTCCTTTCCTTCCCGATGTGTAGTGCTACTAATGATATCCAACAAAGGTTTCATGTCTTTTAAAGTATGCTCATTAGTGGTGTGAAGTCCCTGTATCAATGCTCTCAGAAGACCCCTGTCATGTAACTTCTGATTTTTTGTCTCTCAAGAACCTCAAACTTTGTCACAGGGCAGAATTTAGCAAGAAACAAAGCCTAAGGAAGTGTTTATCTAAGGATCTTAAAGCTATGCAAGTCATTAGCTTGTATGTAAACTTAGTGAGCTGTTTACTTATCACTGAGAGGAATATGGGACTGTGGTATTCTGGAGGGAAGCATTTAAATTTTATGTTTTTCAGTTATAAAAAGCCAATGACTTTTTAGGAAAGGATTTCATATCTTTAGCTTTTATGTCTTCAGAAAGTCACCCACACAGCTCACTTGCTCACCTGTCTGTCCTTAGAAATCTTGCCTCATGTTCATATATTACCATTGCATTTTCTATGATTGTGGCTGGGATTAGAAAATTCTGCTTTAATCCATATTTCTTTTTTTTTTTTTTTTTTGGTTTTTCGAGACAGGGTTTCTCTGTGTAGCTTTGCGCCTTTCCTGGAACTCACTTGGTAGCCCAGGCTGGCCTCGAACTCACAGAGATCCTCCTGGCTCTGCCTCCCGAGTGCTGGGATTAAAGGCATGCGCCACTACCGCCTGGCTTAATCCATATTTCTAATGCAATCTGAAAAGTGAGCCACTATCTTATTTCTTTTTGTATTTAATTTTGCCTCCAGATTGGTATGCCCTTCAGTTCTTACTTAATATTTGCCTGGTATATGGCTTCAAATTTTATTTTTGGTATGTTTGAATTAAAAAGGAGAGCTTTGTGTTCATTAGTATGTGACTTTCACATCATGCAAATGCATCAAGGAAAAGCCCAAACAGTGAGAGTTCTGTACCTTAGAAAATTTGCTCTGGTTTCTGATGCCTCTTATCACACTGCCTTCCCATTTCTAGGATGTGGAAGCCTAAAGATATTCTGTATGTTGGTTGAGTTATAACCATTGCTGAAGTCAAGCCAACAACTCACTCTCTTTTTTGATGTGCATTCTACTTTCTATGACTTCTTACTTTGTGGGGGTATTCTCTTCAGGATAGAAGGACATCTTGACAGTGACAGTGAGGCCCTAGAGGGGAAAGTTTGAGTCTGCAAGTTTCTTTTGGAATGTGAGTTCTGTGTACTTATCTTGTCTTCACCATTTCTTAGTCTTTGTGGCTTTGGATCCATGCCAACAATATAAGTTTCTTATTAATCTTGGAATATAGCAACTCATCACTTACTGTTTCACAGGCCAGGAATTGAGTACAGTTTAATTGTGTTCAGCATCAGTCACAGCAAGGCTCAATTTAGGGAGAATCAGCTTCCAAATTTTCTCACATGGCTACAGAGAGTCTCAGGCTTCCCCTGGATATCAACTAAAACACAGCCCGGAGGGTCTCACAACCTTGTACTGGCTTTCTGCAGAACAAGTGAGCAAAGAACAATAGAGATTATGGGATTATAAGTGTGCACCACCACCATACCCAGCCTAAGAGTAAATGTTTAGACTTTCATAATTTAGAGAAGTTATATAATATTGCTCACATCCAGTTTTATCTGCCTATAGTTTAAAATAGTATTCCTGACCAAACTGTCCTCCAAGATTTGCAATGCTATATCAAGAGCCAACCCCATATATACTTTGTAGGTCCTGGTACCATTTGGCTGGAGTGAGTCTGCATGGTGGGTAGGGCACTACAGAGTTGGTGTATTTGTTTGTCTTCATGATATAGGTCAATACTGTGCATGCTTAACTCTACATGTTGGTCCTAAACCTATAACCACTATAATGCAGTTACTTAGTGATTCATATTATATTAAAAAAATTCCTGTCCATTCTTGGAATCTTTAAAGAGTAGTGCTATCATTATTATAGGTTTCAAGTAGAGTTCAATTTAATCTAATTCAGAAAACTTCCTGTAAACACCCTTTTATTAGCTACCCTTTTCATTATAGAAGCAAATTATAGAAAGAAGGATTGGTTCTGGCTCACAGTTTCAGGGTATTTCAGTCACTTATGGAGAAAGAGGCATAGCAAGGTGAGTGTGTGGCAGGGCTCCTCACATGTGGCTGGATAAGGAAGCAGAGTGTAGACTTAGAGCCCGAGACAGCTATACCCTGCTAAGGCCTGCCTCTTGTGACCTATGTTCTTTAGGACAGTCTCATGTACCAAGGATTTCACAAACTCTCAAAATAGAGCCACTTCCTGGGAGCAAACTAAAGTGAGCCTGTGGGGTCATCTTCCATCAAACCCTAACAGTAACTCTTTCTCTGACCTTGAGGATTTTAAAATTTGTATTGATGACAGATGTTGGAAGCCTTTCACTTCTCTCTTATTCTTATATTGTTGACATTCTTCTCCCTAACTGCACAGCATATAAAGTATAACTTCCAATGGTAGCTGTGTGTGACCTTTGAGAAGAAAGTCTATCCTCTGCTTGAATGGCCTTTCTCTTGATATTAGACAGCCACAGTGGCTTCAGAATGACACAGTACTGAATACATGTTGTGTAACTATAAAAAGGGCTGCCACCAAGAAACTGCCATTTGGATTTGTGTTCTTTCTCCTTTGGCTCTTTTCTACAAACTCAAATAAGAATAAAAGGAAGAGAACCCTTTTCATGGCAATCTATGTAATAGTAACAGGCTCCAGGAAAAGTATCTTTATTCTAAGCACCAGCCTGCAATTCCATGTTGGAAACTCCAAGATGTTCTCACACTTCTCTACACTCTCCATTAGGCACCAGATTTTTTTTTTTCCTTTTGTTTTTTGAGACAGGGTTTCTCTGTGTAGCCCTGGCTGTTCGAGAACTCACTCTGTAAACCAGGCTGGTCTTGAACTCTCACAGAGATTTGCCTTGTTCTGCCTGCTGAGTGCTGATATTAAAGGCATATGCTGCCACTGCTGAGTATAAGCAATATTTGAGGTCTCATCCATAAACATGACATTTATACCACCCTCTAAGGCACGGGGAATACTATGAAAGAGAGACTGGGAAGTATATGAGTTGTAACATAAAGGTGAAGGACTATGAAATGCCAGTCTCCTCACTTGATAAAATATTTTTAGTCATGACCTCACAGCATTTGTGGTTACTCACAATGAACCCTCACATGACTGGCCCTGTCAACAATCAGTTGAGAACTAGAAAGAGTTTGCAGGGGTGGACCACTCATTCCTGAACTATAGACTTTTGATATACTCTGGGAGAGTGAGAGTCATGATCTTCAGTTTTGTACCCAGTGCTGAGCCCATGAGGCAACAGTGGATAGTTACACAGACTGTCCTAGTTAAACTAAACGGGTCATGAAACAGAATGTACAGATATGAATATGAGAGAGATCTGTAGAGAGGAGAAAGGGAAGACAGGGTAAAGGGGTGTGAGGAGGGGAAGGGGTGAGTGGTCAGTATGTATTATGTATGTGTGTGAATGATCATCTTTAATTAATTTTAAAGCAAAAGTATATGCTATCAAATTTCATTTGAGTTTGAATTAGGAATGTGCTCTGCTACAAACAGAAGAAACACCATAAAACAGTGGCATAAATAATTTTTTGTTTCTATTTTTTTTTCTGAAAAAAATCTTAGAAGCCAGCAAAGTTAATCTTAAGTTAACAAAATTAACTCAAAAAATAAGTAACCTCCTATATACAAACAACAAATGGATGAAGAAAGAAATCAGGGAAACAACATCCTTCACAATAGACACAAATAATATAAAATACCTTGGTGTAATTCTAACTACAGAAATGAAAGATCAGTAAGAAAAGTACTTCAAGATTTTGAGGGGAGAAATTGGAGAGGATATCAGAAGATGGAAAGATCTCCCATGCTCATGGATCAGCAGGATTAACATAGTAAAAATGGCCATCCTACCAAAAGTAATCTACAGATTCAATGCACTTCTCACCAAAATCCTAACACAATTCTTTATAGATCTTGAAAGAACAATTCTCAATTTCATATGGAAAAAAAATCCCAGGACAGCTAAAACAATCCTTCCTGTACAATAAAGGAACTTTCAGAGATATCACCATTCCCTGATTGAAAGCTGTATTATAGGGCCACATGATATTGGCATAAAAACAGACAGATGGATCAATAAAATTGAATTGAAGACACAGGTGTAAGTCCAAATACTTATGAACTCCTGATTTTTGACAAAGAAGCCAAAATGTTCAATGGAAAAAAGAAAGCATCTTCAACAAATGGTTCTGGTGTAACTGGATGTTGGCATGTAGAAGAATCTAAACAGATCCATATCTATCACCCTGTACAAAACTCAAGTTCAAGTGGACCAAAGAACTCAAAAAACTCATAAAACCAGATACACTGAGCCCAATAGAAAAGAAAGTGGGAAATAGGCTTAATCGAGTTGACACAAGAGACAACTTCCTAAATAGAACACCAATAGCACAGACAATAAGGTTGACAATAAATGGCACCTCAAGAAACTGAAAAGCTTCTGTAAGGCAAAGGACTCCATTAATAGAACAAAAGGACAGCCTACAGAATAGGAAATTATCTTCACCAATCCCACTTCGGACAGAGGGCTGGTTTTCAAAATATATAAAGAACTCAAGAAAATGGACATCAATAAACCAAATAATCCAATTAAGAAACAGATCTAAAGAGAGAATTCTCAACAGAAGAATTTCAAATGGCCAAGAAACACTTAAAGAAATGATCAGCATTCTCAGTCACCAGGGAAATGCAAATCAAAATGATTCTGAGATTCCAACTATCAATGGTTAAGATCAAAACCACAAGTGACAGCTCCTCTGTTGCTGGTACAAATGCAAACTTGCACAGCTACTTTGGAAATCAATATGGTGGTTTCTCAAAAATTTGGAATTGGTCTACCTCAAGACCCAGCTATATCACTCTTGGGCATATGGCCAACTAATGCTCTATCATACCACAAGTACACTTGCTCAATTATGTTCATAGCAGCTTTCTTCATAATAACCAGAATCTAGAAACAGCCTAGATGTCCCTCAAGTGAAGAATGGATAATGAAAATGTGGCACATTTACACAATGTATTACTCAGTATTACTCAGCTGTTAAAAAAAAATAATTGTGGTAGATAGTTTTCTCCTGTCCTGCAGTCCCACAGCTGCTTATAAAATAATCACTCAGAGGCTTAATATTACTTATAACTGCTTGGCCATTAGTTCAGGCTTATTACTGACTAGCTTTTACACTTAAATTGACACATAATTCTTATCTATATTTAGCCATGTGGCTTGGTACCTTTTCTCCATTCTGCCTTTTCTTTTGCTTTCTCTGTGTCTGGCTGGTAACTCCTCAGTCCACCCATCCTCTTCCCAACATTCTCCTAGTCTGCTAATGTCGACTATACTTCCTGCCTGACTACTGGCCAGTGTTTTATTAAACCAGGGCAAGAGCATTATCCTACAGAAAATAATATGAAATTTGCAAGCAAATAAATGGAACTAGAAAAAAAAATCATCCCGAGTGAGGTAACCCAGACTCCAAAAGAAAAACATGGTATATACTCACTTATAAGTAGCTATTGATGCTGGGCAGTAGTGGCACATGCCTTTAATACCAGCACTCTGGAGGCAGAGGCAAGTGGATCTCTGTGAGTTCAAGGCCAGCCTGGTCTATGAGTTCATTCAGGGATATTACACAAAGAAACCCTATCTCAAAAACCAAACAACAACAATAACAACAAAACCAAAACAAACAAAAAAACCCTATTTCTATAAGTAGCTATTAACTGTAAAGTAAAGGATAATCATGTTACAATCCACAGACTCAGAGAAGCTAAGTAACAAGGAGGACTCGAGGGGGATGCTCAGATCTCCCTGGGAAGGTAAAATGGACTAGGTTTTGTGGGTCGTCTGGGGGCTGGTGGGGATGGGAACAGGAGGGATCGGGTGGGACAATGCGGGGTGAAAGTGCTGACAGAGAGGGAGTGAAAGTGCTGTAGTGAGGTAGAAACCTAGTGCAATTGAAACCCCCAGGAATCTACAAGGGTGACCACAGCTAGGACTCTTACCAACAGGGATACATACCCTGAACTGGCTATCTCCTGTAGTCAGGCAAGACTTCCAGTGGAGGGATTGGGACACCAATCCAGCCACATAACCTTTGACCTATAATTTGTTCTGCCTACAAGATGTGCTGGGGTACACAGATTGTGGGAGTGGCCAATTAATGACTGTTCTAGTCTGAGACCCATGACATGAGAGGGATCCCACCTCTGACACTGACTGGACCACCAGGATCTACAGTCTGGTTGACCCAGAGACCTAGGATAAAACCAAACACAATGGGAGGAAAACAAATAATGTCAATGTAATGATACCTAACGGTTTCTGCTGTACTCATTGATTGGTTCTTAGCCCAACTGTCATCAGAGAGGCTTCATCCAGTAACTGATGGAAACAGATGCAGAGACCCACAACCAAACATTAAGCTGAGCTTGGCGAATCCTACAGAAGAAGGGAGGGCATTATAGGAACCAGAGGGCTGAAGGACATCACAAGAAAACCCACAGAATCCACTAACCAGGGCTCATAGGGACTCACAACTGAACCAACAGTAAGGGAGCCTGCATGGAACTGACATAGGCCCAGTGCATATATGTAACAGTGGTATAACTTGGTCATCGTGTGAGACTCCTAACAGTGGGAACAGGGGCTGTCTCTGACTTTTTTGCTGACTTTTGGGACCCTATTCCTCATACTGGGTTGCCTTACTCAGTCTTACTACAACTTGACATGCCATGTTTGGTTGATATACATTCGAGGCCTGCCCTTTTCTGAATAGAAATGGAGGAGGAGTGAAAGGGAGGCAGATTGAAGGTGGAGGGAAGGGACTTGGAGATATAAGTAATAATAATGATGATAATAATAATAATAAATCATTTTTAAAAATCTTAGAAGTCAATTGGACTATGATATAACCAGAGACTCTGGTTTTTCCTTCTTCCTATTCTAAAAAATCACCCTGTCCTACCCACACCTCCACAAGCCTCTTGCTCCATCAGAGGCTGTGCCACCACCCTATCCTTTCCTCTCCCCATAGCCCTATCCTGCCCTAGCTCCACTAGAGGTCAAGCCAGCACCAAGATTCCCAGAGGCCACTTGACACCCAGAATCCCAGTGGACCCCTGACTAAATCAGAGGCCACTCTGTCAGATCTTCAGCTCCCCAACTCAACCAAACCCCCCTACTCCACCAGTGGCCACAGGCCACTCCAACAGGAAGACCAGTGAAGAAACAGAAACCAAAGAACAAAACACCCATCCACCAAAAACAAACTCAGAAATTGGCTCCTAGACCTATAATCATCTCAAAACCAAATGCCTAGACATCAGTGTAAGAAGATAATCAACAACAGCCAGAGCAACATGTCACCACCAGAGCCCAGCTGTCCTACTGCAGCAAGCTGTGAATATTCCAACATAGCTAGAGCACAAGAAAACAACCTGAGACCACCTTTATAAAGATGACAGAGGCCCTTAAAGGGAAAATGAACAAATCCCTTAAAGCCAAGAAAAAACAAACAGGTGAAGGAAACAGTTTAAGACCTGAACTGAACAAATCCCTTAAGGAAATCCAGGAAAACACAAACAGTGGAAGGAAACAGTTCAAGACCTTAAAATGAAAATAGAAGCAATAAAGAAAATATAAACTGAGGAAATTCTGGAAATGGAAAACCGAGGTAAGTGAACAAGAAATACAGATACAAGTATTACCAAACAGAATACAAGAGAAAGGAAGAATCTCAGGTGTTGAAGATACAATAGAAGAAATAGATACATTGGTCAAAGAAAATGTTAATCTAAAAAAAAAAAAAATCCCTGACACAAAACATCCAGGAAATCTGAGACACTATGAAAAGATGAAACCTACAAATAATAGGAATAGAGGAGAAGAATTACAGCTCAAAGAAAATATTTTTAGCAATATTATAGAAGAAAATTTTTCTCACCTAGAGAACAACATGCCTATAAAGATATAAGAAACTTACAGAACACCAAATAAATTATACCAGAAAAGAAATTCCATGTTCCAAATAATAGTCAAAACACAAAATACACAGAAAAAAGAAAGAATATTGAAAGCCTCAAAGAAAAAGGCCAAGTAACATATAAATGCAGACCTATTAGAATTACACCCAAGTTTTCAGTGGAGACTCTAAAAGGCAGGAAGTCCTGGACAGATATCCTGCAGACTCTAACAGAACACAGATATCAGCCCAGATTACTATACCCAGCAAAACCTTCAATCGCCATAGATGGGAAAAACAAGATATTTCATGACAAAGTCAATTTTAAACAATACCAGTCCACAAATCCAACCCTATAGAAGGTGCTAGAAAGAAAACTCCAACACAAGGAGGTTTACACTACCCAAGAGAATACAGGCAATAAATAATCTTACAATAGCAAAACCCTAAGAAGAGAAACACACACACACACACACACACACACACACACACACACACACACACACACATTCACACATACACACTCTCTACTACCACCACCATACTAACAGGAAGTAACAGTCATTGTTCATTGATATCTCTTAACATCAATGGTCTCAACTCTTCAATAAAAAGACACAGACTAACAGAATAGATGCAAAAAAAAAAAAAAGATCTACCATTCTGCTGCATCCAAGAAACACATCCTAACATCAAAGATAAACATTTCCTCAGAGTAAATAGTTGAAATAAGATTTTCTAAGAAAATGAACCTAAGAAACAAGCTGCTATAGCCATTCTAATATCTAACAAAATGGACTTCAAACCAAAGTTCATCAAAAGAGACAGTGAAGGATATTTCATATTAATTACAGGAAAAGTCCATCAAGAAGATTTTTCAATTCTTAACATCTATGCACCAAACCCAAGGGCACCCACGTTTACAAAGGAAACTCTACTAAAGCCTAAATCACACATCAATTCTCACATGTTGATAGTAGGAGACCTCACCGATGGACACATTATCCCAACAAAAACTAAACAGAGAAATAATGAACCTAACAAACATTATGAACCAAATAGACCTAACAGATATTTATAGAACATTTCACCCAAATACAAAAGTATACACTTTTTTCTCAGAATCTCATGGAATTCTCCAAAATTGGCCACATAGTCACAGTGCAAATCACAACAGATACAAGAAAACTGAAATAACCCCTTGTATCCTATCAGACCACCATGGATTAAGACTGTCTACTAACAACAAGAGAAACTCTACAAACTCATAGAAACTGAACAACTCTGAATGACCACTGTGTCAAGGAAGAAATAAAGATAGAAATTAAGGACTTCTTAGAATTCAGTGAAAATGAATGCATAACATACCCAAACTTATAGGACACAATGAAAGTGGTGCTAGAGGGAAAGTTCATAATACTAAGTGCTTTTATAAATAAATTGGAGAGATCTCATACTAGTGACTTAATAGCACACCTGAATGTTCTAGTAGTAAACACACACAAGAGGAATAGATGGCAGCAAATAATCAAACTAAGGGCTGAAATTAATGAAGTAGAAATAAAGGAAACAAAACAAAGAATAAATGAACCAAAGAATTGGTTCTTTGAGAAAATCAACAAAATAGATAAACCCTTATCCAAACTAACTAAAAGGCAGAAGGAGAATATCCAAACTAACAATATCAGAAAGGAAAAGGGTACATAACAGCAGACACCAAGGAAATCCAAAGAATCATTAGGTCATACTTCAAAAACCTGTACTCTACAAAATTGGAAAAATAAATGGACAAATTTCCTGATAGATAATTTAAATCAAGATTAGATAAACAATTTAAATAAACCTATAACACCTAAGGAAACAGAAATAGTCATTAAAACTCTCCCAAAGCCTCCTGCCCCCCAAAAAAGAAAGAAAAAGAGAAAAAGAAAAACAATAGAAAAGAAAATAGCTCAGAGCCAGATGACTTTAACACAGAATCTATCGGATTTTCAAAGAAGAGCTAATACCAATACTCCTTAATAATCTTCCCAGGGGCCCAAAAGAAGCTACTAACAGTGTGAATTATTTTCAGGAAAAGAATCCAAGTACACCATGCTCTTTGTCTGTCTACTTTATTCCTCTGGGATAAAGTCCTTTCTATACAGGTTCAGTCTGTTCTCAAGCCTAGCTCCTTTCTTGCCTGATTTCTCTCTACCTTTATCTACTGTCTCCTCTAAGTTCTATCTTAATTCTCTCATTTTAGTTCTGACCCACCTTGGTCTTTCTCACCTCTTTCTTACCCACCTTGTTCTGCCCCATCTGGCTCTTCCTTATCTTCTGTCTCATTCTTCTAGTTCTCCAGTCCAAATCCTCAAAAATCCTCTCTAAGTCTCTAAGGTTTACAGTTACATACCTATGCAATAGCAAGGCTCTAGCTAAAGCAAGGTCACCAGGCTTGAATTCTTACAGGGTCATAAAGGCAGACAAGAGTTTTCCTCAGGCAGTAACCATCAGTCTTTTACAACCCCAAAAGGGAGTGGTAAGGGAGGAGGTCAACTGAGTGCTAAAATCAGTTAATATATCAGAAAAAGGGAATTTATGTGCTCAAACTACATTCCTAGAAGTGGTTAGGTAAAAATGTTATGAGTCTTTAATGTTAGTAAGGCTGTATAAGATACTACACTTGATCTTAGCCAAAAGGCCGAGAAGTGATGTAAGGCTGTATAAGAAAGGAGGGTCTCAGCTTAAATTGTATAAGAAATAAAGCTATCCACCTCACCTAAGAGACAGGTGTTGTTTCCATAAGGGTGTTACCTTAGTTCAGGAGATCATTTGGCCTTGGATGCTTGATAGTATTTTAGATAAATACACTCTAAGGAGTTCTTGGAAGCACACATAGCATACAAGAAAAATCATTGTAGGAACCAGATAATATATATACAAAAGCTACAATATCACAAAGACTTCTTAAGCCATGGCTTGACCTTTGGAAAAGTCCTTGACCTTTCCAAGTAGTAGCTTTTGTGATAGAAGCTGGATTCCATTACATTTTCCTGCAACTTGCAGCAAAATTATTCCACAAAATAGAAACAGAGGGAACATTGTCAAATTCTATGAAGCCACAGTCACCCTGACACCCAAACCACACAAAGACTCAACAAAGAGAATCACAGACCAATTTCCCTCATGAACATTGATGCAAAAACACTCAATATAATACTGGCAAGCCAAATCCAATAACATATCAAAAAGATCATCCACCATGATTGAGTAGGCTTCATCCCAGAAGTTCAACACACAAAAATCTGTCAATTTAATCCACCATATAAACAAACTAAAAGAGAAAAAATTCACATGATTATTTCATTATATGCTGAAGAAAACCTTTGACAAAATCCAACACCTCTTCATATAAAAGTTTTGGAGAGATCATAGATACAAGAAACATATATAAACATAATAAAGGCAATTTATAGTAAGCTTATAGCCAACATCAAATTAAATGGAGAGAAACTCAAAAGCAATTCCACTAAAATCAGGAACAAGACAAGACTGTTGACTCTTTTTGTACCTACTCTATGTAGTACTTGAAGTTCTAGCTAGAGCAATAAGACAACTAAGGAGATCAAGGGAATACAAATTGGAAAGGAAGAAGTCAATGTATCTTTATTTTCAGATGGTTTGATACTATACACAAGCAACCCTGAAATTCTACCTGGGAATTCATACAGCTGATGAACACCTCCAGCAAATAGGCTGGATACAAGATTAACTAAAAAAAAAAAAAAAAAAAAAAAAAAAAAAAAAAAAAAAAAAAAAAAAAAAAAAAAAAATCAGTAGCCCTCCTGTACACAAACGACAAACTCAAGGGTTATCTTTTGCCTGCATTTGGGACACTTTTCCTCATACTGTGTTGCCTTGTTCAGCCTTAGTATGAGGGGAGGTGCCTAGTCTTGCACCTTGATATGCCATGGTTGGTTGATATTCATAGGAGGCCATTCCATTCATTCTGGAATGAAACTGAGAAGAAGTAGAGGGGAGTCAGCAGAGGGAAGGTTGTGGGAAAGACTTGGAGGTGAGGATGGAGGGTAAACTGCAGTTCTGGGATGCAGACAGGACCCTCCTATGTAATCTGGAGTCCTTGAAGAAATTTCTCCCATATGTATTTTAGTCTTATCATAAATATTATAATGTTTGTTGTCTTGCACAGTGACTCACCATCTTCCAGTGGCTAATCAATGAATAAGATCAAGGACAATTATTTTCCATATCAATAACATATTCATCTACATGATAGCTGAAACCTTACATGCTTACTAGTTTGAATATTTCTGTAGAGATCATGATAAAACAATATATTTATAACAGGAGAAATTAAATTTAAATGCTTAGCAATGTTATTCTTGCCTTATTCAATCCACTTAGGTATCCATGTGGTGGCAGAAAGGTGTTGGCAGTGTTTTGAATGTTCTTATTCATTTACATATATGGTGGACAGCTGAAATAGTCAAGTAGGTGTTTTGTTGCCTCAACTGTATAATTTGGGAAGAAGTTGGTGTGATACCTCAGTAAAACCTCCCACTCTATCCCCTACAGACAAAGAGAAGCTTAAACCAGGATTCCTAAGTATAGATAAAAACTTAGACCCCTTTTCCCCAGGTGGCTGTATCTGCTACAGGGACTTTGGAAAACACAGTCAGGATATTCAACCAAAAGACTAAAAAGGGAGGCAGGTTAAAATAAATTATATGGTCTGTGCCTTTAAGAACTAGCCTCACAAAGAAAGGGGAGCACTCCTTCCAACCTCCCTGCTGTGAGTGAGAGATTTGGAAGAGCCTCCCTGGAGGCTTGTATACTTAGACAACACCTTACTTTTGCATTCTGTACCTAAAGTCTCCAGTGGCAGCTTTGGGGATTGTGATCTATGCACAAGACCCTCACTCTATTGTCTCAAAAAGGGGGCTTTAGACAAAGATATCTCAATATAGATAGACCCAGGCCAGTTTCAAGTCCCCAGAAATGATGGCGCCAGCCCCAGGAACAAAAGAACAGAGTCAGGATGTCTGATGGTAACCAATTAACCACGAGATGCCCCTCTCTGGAGATAACATGACCAGACCCCAGAGAGGAGTTGTAAAACTCCTGACAGGGCAAGCAGATAAGCTAGAATAAGATAAAGTCCAGGCCCAGGAAAAACTGGACCAATCAAGGATGGACCCGTACTAACCACCTCCCCTCTAAGAAATTTTATGGGTTTTGCCTATAAAAATTAACTTCCCCAAGAAAGAGGAACTCTTCTCTGCCTCACTTGAGATGGCTTGAGATGAATTCCCTGTCATGACTTGTAACAGATAAACCTTGCTTTTGCATTCTGGTATGCTCGTCCTTGGTGGTCTCTCTGGGGGTTACGATCTGGGCACAACAGTTGGCAGTTTTAACTTGGGATAGCCTCTCTGTGGTTCTATAACTTTACAAAGCTGGATGTGGGGTGCAGCCAATTGCCTCTGTAATTCATGCATTGATGTCAAGGCAAGCAAGTGCATGACTGAGATTTGGAACCATAGAGAGATGCCTTTAGGATATTTGTATATAGAAAAAATTTTTCCTTCACTGTTGTCTTTGTTACTGCCATTCCTAAAAGGGAGTGTCCATATATTCAACATACATATAACCCATAGACACTTTGGATGGCTCAAAATCAAGACAGCATTCCTAGGATTTAAAATTTAACAACTCTCAGTTTTGTGTTGCAGATAGTTATCAGATCAGAAGGCACTCTGGGCTCTCAACACTCTTTTACAACAGTTAAACAACAATAGCTTTTAACAACAATAGGCTTTTTGTCCCCCCATGACCTCATCTCAGAGACCTTGGAGACTGACCAGGATTCTTCTCACCATTCTCTGCTTTTAATCCCTCACCTGTATGGGCCACATCCACCCTCTTTGCAGAAGGCATTTGTCTTGTTTCAATGACATATTTCTCACAGGATTTGATTCTAAAGCATCCCATATAGAATTTTTTTCTCCAGTTTGGTCTAACATTTACCCTTCCAGCAAGCACCACAGCCTCATTTGTGTTGGTCTGAATTAATTCTGTAATTATTTTCTTATTTTTTGTCTCAAATCTTGGTGCCCCTTTCATTACTTGTGCTGTTTCATGATGATATAAAATATTGAAATTGTATAGAGAAAAATAATAAAAGGAAATTCTTACTCATGACATGACAATCCATTTGGAATTCACAGAGAGTAATTCTGGGAGATAGCTGCATTATCACCTTCAGGCATTGTGTGCATAGTCATACTCTGATTCTTCAGTCCCTATTCTTTCCATGACATCGTTATTCTTTGTCCCTATCTCTTCTGTTTTCCCAACTGCTTGAGCACATTAAAGTTACAGAATAAAGAAAAGGAAAGAAATGCTATAGAGGCAACAGTTTGAATGTCAATGGCCCTCATGAGCACTGGTAATATACCCATTCTGACCGCATTTAAATTGGAGACTAGGTATGGCTTCTGGTGGCTAATCTTTCTGTGTCAGTAGACAAGGAGTCCTGAATGAAAAAACAAGATTTCCAGCATCTGATTATCTTTTTAGTCCTGAATTTGAAAGGACAAATTCTTTTTACTTAACCAGAGTGGAGGCCAGAGCACCTCATGTTTCAAATGTTGAGAAATGTTTTAATAAGGAATTAAATTTGATAACAGCATACAGGTTTTAAGGATGGGAGAGTAGCTATAAACTTGGTTTAAAACTTAGCTAAATTCAATTACTCAGAAGAGATTTAATGATAGAGGGCTGAAAAATTAATATATTCACAGAGAATAATGGGAATTAACGAGTTTGGCTCAAAAACACATTCTTCAGGAAAAACAATCTTGCATCCATCCTCTTATATATGCTTTCCCAAGTTGTATCACCTGAGTCCATTATTTTAAATTATGGAAGTCTTAATGGTTGTTCAAATGATGCAGATTAGGAAATTCAAGCAAGGAAACCTAGTGTCTAGGGATAAAGAGAAAAGACTGACTTGATCCATTCTACCCCAGAGTACAAAAGTGAGGTGGGTGGGAGGGATGTCTCAGAGAGATTCCATTATTACTGTTTCTGACTGATACCAAATTCACAGTGATACAAACTTCTCCCACTTAATTTAGTTCAATTTATGGTTGAACGAGTCTCTCTCTCTCTCTCTCTCTCTCTCTCTCTCTCTCTCTCTCTCTCTCTCTCTCTCTCTTTCTCTTTCTCTCTCTCTCTGTGTGTGTGTGTGCATGAATGGATGTAGATTATTACAGAATGTTGGTTTCATCTTGTAAAATAATTACATGTTCATTTGATGGTTGTCCTGAGCATTTACAACAAAAGATAGCCAGAGAACCATGCAACAGAGCAGATGTGCCGGAAAAATGGTCTATATTCTTCCTCCCAGCTACAGAAGACAGCAGCTCTCCTCTATCTCCACCCAGTGCCTGGGAATTTCTTTCTCTTGTTGATGACACCACCTAATATGACCCCAACGCCAGTGGTGCTCTACTTGTCTTTGTCAGTGCTGAATGTATGTACCCTTTAGGTATGTGCCTGTTGAATTCAGTTTAAATCAGTTAAGGTAAGAACAGACATTTTGTAATGATGTATAAAAGAGATACAAAAGAAAAAGAAAACGACCTGATTTTCCTGTTATAGTTCCTTTTGACTGGGAATAAATCATTGACTTCCCTTGTATTTTTTGAGATGATTTTCCCTTTTCTCAGACAAGACTTAAGATGAATGATGTGCAGGTGATACACAATAGATTTTAGAAAACGGCCGTGATAGAAGAACATAGGAAAATTGTGGAAGGAAAGGGTACAATTCTTCTGCTAACCCATTCCTATAGTCTCTCAAAATATTTAGCAAAAGCAGTGTTACAAAAAGTCAGATCACTACAATTCCACACGAGGTGGAATACGGACACACACAACAGCAGCAACAACAACAATAGTAATCAATGCCACACACGGAACACTAAATATTAAAAAGATAAGCAAGTAGGAAACAGTCACGTCTCATTTTATCTCAGATAAAACTGAAGCACTTTCTAAGATACCTGGCTGTTCCATCTGTCATAGTGCAAACATTTCTTATGCCAGTCTCATTAAAAAATTAAAGCCCGGCATGGTGGTGCCTGACTTTAATCCCAGCACCCAGGAAGCAGAAGCAGGCAGATCTCTGTGAGATTGAGGCCATTCTGGTCTACAGATGGAGTTCCAGGACAGCCAGGGCTACACAGAGAAACCCTGTCTTGAAAAACAAAACTAAATAAATAAATAAATAAATAAATAAATAAATAAACAAACAAACAAGCAAGCAAATTATCAAAGGAATTAATGTCTAGATAATGCTTACATCTCTGCCATATTATAAAAAATTGAAGTGGTAGAGAAATACTTCAATATTCTCAAAATGCTGCATAAACAACAGAGATCTGACACACTTCATGCTGGCCATTTCCACCTGAGGAGAAATTACTCTATTAAGCATTGTTTATCATCACATAAAAAAGTTGCCTTCTAAAACACTTTTCATTAATAATTTATTGGTTTCCAATGATTTATTAAGAGGGATTTTTAAAGATTGAATTTGGAAATTATCATGGAAAATACATATAATCTCTAAATCATCTACTGAATCTAGAGATGAGTAAATAATCTTACAATTTAGGTTATAAAAAATAGCATAATTAGGAAGGAGGGCAAAACCAGACATATGCCTTCCCTAACTACTACATATTCAAAATGTGAAAGGCTAGGAGCTCCACAAACAGACCAAGCTATACAACTGTCACACACATGCAGAGGGCCTACCTTAATTAATCTACTACAGGCCTAATGAAAAATATTAAATGCATGAAAAAATAAATAATATGTTAACAAAATAAAAGATAAGTGACATGTCTTAGTTTGAAATCTGAAAGTGCTTCAAGCATATTTTCTACAGAAAATATGTTATTAGGTTCCTAACCAGATTAAATATCATAGAAAATTAAAAGAGGAGGACAATGTCAAGACTTAGTGAAAAACTTTAGAAAACAAGAAAAATGTTCTGAGAAAATAGGTGTAATACACACAGAGAAGTATATACAGAGACACAATCAGCAGTTCAAACAATAAGTTATTTGTCACAGTTGTGATATAAAACATATTAAAGTGTGTTTCTATAACTTGTTCTGATCAGTCTCCAAGATCTTCAGGAAAAATATGTAAAATAGTACAGAAAATCATAAGGTTCAAATAACTAAATTTAAATTTTGTGAAAAAAAACTTAGTCTATTGAGTGTTTAAAAAGTAAGGACTTGGCAGGATGCTGGGGAGATACTCAGTGATTAAAAACACTGGCTATTCTTTCTGAGGACCCAGACTTGGTTCCCAGCACTTACATATGAAAATTCACAAACACTTATAACTCCAGTTCTAGGGGGATCTGATACCCTCCTCTGAACTCCTTGGGCACATGTATGCATGTGGTGCACATACAGATAAGCAAGTACGAATATACAACTAAAATACAAATAAATCTTTTTTATTTTTATTTTTAAAGTAAGACTGTGGGTATGCCTCAGTGTTAGAACATTGTCTACAATGTCAGGGTTTGATCTGCATCTCCAGGAAAAACAGTAAGTAAGACCTTTTTGCAGATAAAAAAAAAAAGAGAAAGCTAATTCCTGGATGGGTCTCCATATTTTCAACATAGTTTTTTTTTTAACTGTTTGAATTATGTAAAGTATAGAGAAACCTGAAGTCCAATTACTGTATATGAGTGCCAAGCCAGCATTTGTGTGTGGTTACAGTATAGACATACTTTTAAGTTAAACAACAAAACAGTTTTTTCACCACCCTGTTTCTTACTTACTAATACAATGCATATAAAGGGACATAAGAAAGGGATGCAAAACCTGATTAACCTGCAAACTAGATTAGAAAAAAAAAAAAAAGAAGAATTACCTTTGAAAATAAAAAGAGTGAAAAGGAAAGCTACTGGTTAAAAATCTTATTCATGGAAATTTATGGGAGCCAATCTGAAAAAGCACAGTTCTGTGGAAAGGGGGGAAATTATGTAGACAACAAAAAATATGTATTTTTGCCAGGAGTAAGAGGTGTGGGAAGCAGGGTAAGAAGAATATTTGGACTACAGAACACACTGTGGGTGGTGAATCCACTCTGTGTGAAGTAGGATGATGAATGCGTTTGCATTTGTTAGAATCTGGGCAACTGTGGCTCTGAGGGAAGGCTAGACTGTAGACGCCATTGTATCAATGTTGGTTCATCAACAGCACCAGCTGTATCATACTGAAGACATTAATAGCAAAAAAGCTGGGGTGAGGATGATGAGTCCATCTAGGAGCAGTTTTTACAGCCCCCTAGACATTAACAGGCCCCCAGACTTTAGCACAACTAGAAAACAGCATGTAGGCAGCACCACCTCCCAAAATGAGAACAAAGACCTACTCCATCAAAGTCCATAATTCTGGGAAGGTCTCTAAATGTACTAACTTTTCTTTTTGACTTCTGTTGTTCTGCTTCTGACTAACTGTTCTTGCTAACTGAGGTGTGTGAACCCAGGATATGATTTTTGGACTTATCAACCTGATAACATCTTGGGACTGCACTCACTCAGGTCCTGAACAGCTGTGTAGTTGCTGACTGGCTAACAAAGACTTTCTATTGTTTTAAACCCATGTCTAAGGACTCTTCTCTGGTTGATAACCTCATAACATTTCTGAAGGTCCCAGTGAGATTCCTAAAGACCAGACCTTGAGACATCAGGGGTCTTGGAGCCTCTTGGAGTGAGGAAGAGTGTAGTAGTCAAGAGACTTCTGGGGGTGGGCAACATGATATGTTTCAGGGCCCCAAGACTCCATTTGATCAATCAGTCTGTCACCTCTGGAGATAAGTCTGATTAAGGTGCCTTCTGTTTAGAACACAAAGGAAAGTTAGGACTGTCATGGCCACTGGTCCAGTGTCTGGGATCCATAGGAGATGGCACCAGACTTCCCTTGTCTGTTCAGGTTGTATGGTTGTCTTTACTATGTGTCTCTGTGTTTAATTCTGTCAGATCTGGAAAACAGATCTAAAATGGAAAGGAGAGTGATACATCCTAGGACTATGGCTGCTACTCAGGAAGATTTCCTTTCTGTCAGGATCACAGGCTCTGTCAGGCTGCCTTTTTTGTGTGGAGTCCTTTCCTGCCCCCCACAGTTCTGGTAGCCACTTTCAGCGCAGCTGCTGATGTTGCTATGGTGATGCTGGTGCTAACAGTGGGTGCTGGGCTGCCCTGGCCCAAAGGGAGTTTTGTATATGAGAGCAAAAATCTCCAGACCTGCAAAATTTATTGGTTCTTTTTTGGAGTTGGGTGGTCCAGTGATGATTTTTACTATCTAGAACACAGTGACTGGCCCAATCAATTTCCCTGTGTTGATCAGTGCCTTTCTCTGGTGTGAGATTCACCCGCTTTTCTCTCTCTCTCTCTCTCTCTCTCTCTCTCTCTCTCTCTCTCTCTCTCTCTCTCTCTCTCTCTCTCTCTCTCTCTCTCTCACACACACACACACACACACACACACACACAGAGTTTAAGACCTGTGCCCTCTTGATGGGGATCTGGATTCTTTTGGCTAGGCCAGGTGGCTCAGAGAAACTCAAATCCCCTGTCTATTATCTTAGCCACAATGAGGAAATTGATCTCCCCAGGTCTGTGCCCAGACTGACTGTGCCCTGAGCACTGACTTCAGGCTTTAAGTGCTTTGTGGCTGGTTTTTCACTTCTGCTTATGTTCCTGAGGTCCTGGTCCCCTTCCTTGTGTGGAGGTGAGGAGGAATCCAAACTGTTATCCAGGACCCAGCTCTCTAAGCAGAGTGTGCACAGGGAGGAGAAAATTGTTCCCTGAGCTGCTTGCTCCCTCCACCCCTTCCTAGCTCTCTGCTCTAAGCAGCTGCATTGCATCTGGGGAAGGAGGAGGCAGCCCCACCCCTACCCTGTTCAGACCCAGAGAAGAGAGGAAGTTCTGCTTCCTCTTTCATGGTTTATGTCACCTTTTCAACCAATGACCTGCATACTTTTAAAATTAAACACCTACCATTCTCTGAAAAGAATGGAAAAGCTGCTTCTGGGCCAGGCAGGGGGGATTGCTGCCTGACAGTGTAACCCAGATAGAATTTTCCTTTCTGTCCAACACTGACCAAGATAAGAAGGCTTTGGACAATTTTTACCAATCCCTTCCTATTTTTTAAAAGAAAGATTAAAGACATGTGGTAGAAAATAATGCTTTTGTTATGTAGTTGGTCCCAGATATTAGAAAAAATCTTCAAAAATTAGAAGGTTTGAGATTATAAATACATCTCAAGTATTGGAGATTGCTCAAAAGGATTACAGTAAACACACACACACACACACACACACACACACACACACACACACACACACGATAAAGGAAATTCCAGAGGGGGAAGAAGGAAGGAAACTGTCCTGTAAAGGGGGTTCTAGCCCAGGCATTGTCACCTTGGAAGAAGCCAGTGGCCTGTCTGTCCAAGTTGATCACACTTCCACTGGATGGATGGCTTTTTTGCAGGCATTGCCACTACAGCCGTATTAGTAAAATAAGCTGACAAACTGTCTCTGGGCCAAGAACTGTTCCTAACCACCCCTACCATGTAGTAGCCCTCCTGAGGGGGAAACTAGAGAGATGGATGTACAACACGCAAATAATGCAGTTCTATAAATCTTCAGCCATCAGCCCAGCTAGCTTGCTTCTAGATGACAACCCAACAAAGCCTCTCCAAGACACCAGCCATGTTAGGGTCATCAGATTCTACAAACCAGATAGGCGCAGTCAGGGTCCCCCAGTGTTCACTCTGAAGGGAGAGGTCCTGGCTTCTCTGGCTTTAGCCTGCAGGAGATTACAGCTCAGCTCATCCAAGTAGGCACTGACAATGAGGGAGCACTACTGGCCACAGTGAAAGATGGACTTAGATCCCATCTCAGGCAGGTCCCTGGCCCCAGCTACTGCTGTCTCTTCAGTTGTGTCTGCTGCAACCTCCACTCTGGTCAGAGGTTGGCAGACCAGGAGCTTCCACCCACTCTCCACACTTTCTGAAAGTGACTGATGTGGTTTGGCCTGACCTAACAGATGTCCCATTAAGAGAAGAGAAAGAGGTACTGTATGCTGATTAGGACAGTTTTGTTCAAGATGAAATCAGGTGTGCCAGGGCCACAGTTGTCACCTTAGATAAGACAGTATGGTTGCAGTCCCTCAGTCCCTTATCCTTTCATCCCCTTTGCACCCTCAAACTCCCCAGTCTCTAAGACCCTTTGCCCCTCAGTCCCTCAGCTGCTCAACCCATCAAGAGAAGAATACTAGCACAAAGAGCTGAATTATTGGTGTTAACCCACACACTTCAAAGGAGTTCTCTAACCCCTAGGCCACAGGGGCACATTCTGTGCCCCTACCTCCCAGCCAAAGCCCCAAAGAATGGACAACAGATTCTTTCCCCACCTTACTCACCAAACCAACCATCCCCTGTGGTACCAGTGACCACCAGAGCCATAAACCCACCCTGCACCAATTGGGAATAGCTGTTCCGCGAGACAGAATCCATCAGTGCTGATTGGACTAAGAGCTGCTCCCTAGACACAGAGTCCATCAGCACTGATTAGACCAAAAGCCCTGATTAGAGCAAGAGCTCCCATTGGACCAAGAGTATCAATCAGACCAAGAGAGGCTCCCTTAGACACAGACACTGCTTGCACTTAGTGGAGGAAGAGATGGGTAGACACCAGTGCAAAAATATCATCAACAACATATATACCAATATGGTACCATCAGAATCTAGTGGTTCTACATCAGCAAGACCTGAATATCCCAACTCAAAAGAAGCAGAACAAATTGACCTTAAAAATAACTTTAAGAAGATGATAGAGGACTTTAAAGAGGAAATGAATTCCCCTAAGGAAACCAAGGGGAAAACAAACAAAAAATTGGAAGAAATCAATAAATCCCTTTAAAAAAGCCAGGAAAAAGCAATTAAACAGGTGAAGGAAACAGTTCAAGTTTTAAAAACTGAAATAGAGGCAATAAAAAAGACACAAGCTGAGGGAATGCTGGAAATGGAAAATCTGAGTAAACAAACAGGAACTATAGATGCAACTATAACCGACAAAATGCAAGAAATAGAAGAAAGAATCTCAGGCATTGAAGATACAATAGAGGAAATAGATTTGTCAGTCAAAGAAACCACTAAAGCCAACAAAGTCATAACACAAAACATCCAGGAAATTTGGGATACCAAGAAAAGACCAACCTAAGAATAATAGGGATAAAAGAAGGAGAAGAATACCAACTCAAAGACACAGAAATATATTCAACAAAATCATAGAAGAAAACTTTTCCAACCTAAAGAAGGAAATACCTATGAAAACACAAGAAGTTTACCGAACACCAAATAGACTAGACCACCCAAGAAAGCCCCCTTGCCACATAAAAATCAAATCACTAAACATACAGAATAAAGAAAAAAATATTAAGAGGTACAAAGGAAAAAGGCCAAGTAACATATAAAGGCAGACCCATCAGAATAACACCTGACTTCTCAATGGAGACTCTGAAAACCCGAAGGTCCTGGACAGATGTTATGCAGATACTAGAGACCATGGATGCCAACCCAGACTATTATAAACAGCAAAACTCTCAATTACCATAGACAGAGTAAACAAAATATTCCATGACAAAACCAGATTTAAACAATACCTATCCACAAATCCAGCCGTACAGAAAGCACTAGAAGGAAAATACAACTTAAGAAAGTTAGATACACCTATTGAAACACAGGCAATAGATAATCCCACACCAACAAATACCAAAGAAGGGAAACATACAACACTATCACCAAAATATAACAGGAATTAACTATCACTGGTCATTAATATTTATGGTCTCAATTCACCTATAAAAAGACACAGGCTAACAGAATGGATATGAAAACAGGATCCATCCTTCTACTGCATACAAGAAACACACCTCAACTTCAAAGACAGACACTACCTCAGAGTAAAAGTCTGGGAAATGACTTTCCAATCAAATTGACTCAAGAAGCAAACTGGTGTAGCTATCCTAATATCAAACAAAATAGACTTCAAACTAAAATCAATCAAAAGAGACCAAGATGGACATTACATATTCATCACAGGAAAAATTCACCAAGATGAAGTCTCAATTGTGAAAATTTATGCCCCAAAGAAGATGAACATTTACCTCTGAGGAGGCCAATCTAGATGTCACAATATTGGTGAAATTATTGTTATATTCATGCCTTTGTGTAGTAAACTTTCAATTACAATGCCATTTATTTGTATATTTAGCTTTGGTCTTTGATCAGTTATGGATGTTTGCCAAAATACTTGTTTTATGGTCTCTCCTAAAAATTTTGTTTTATCTACTGAAGCTGTTCTGTCATCCAGGCAGTATGGCTTTTAACAACAGGTATTAAGTCTTTTAATTGCACTGCGAATGAGTTTTCCCTATGCTGACAGGGAATGATTGAACCAAATTTGATGTTGGGGCCTGGAAGAGGCCCCTTAAGGCATTTCCTAACGGGAAAGGTTTACCTTGCCTATCCCTTGTTCATCTGCATTCATTAGTTCAGTGCCCATCTTCACCACACCTTATGCTGAGGCCTTCTGTTTGAATTATCTCTAGAAAAAAAACATTGTTTATTGGAACATCTTGCCTACAACGCCTTCTTAAATGACCTTGTTTACCACAATTAAAACATCTGACCTTTTGATATTTCTTGAAACTTTTAGATATCACTTCTCCTCTCTAAGTATCATCATAAGTATGAGATCCAGAGTGGCATGTGTTCTAGAAAGCCTGACTAGCTCAGTTGGTAGAGCATGAGATCCTTAATCTCAGGGTTGTGGATTTGGGCTCCACGTTGGATAACACATAATGCATTTACCTTAATTGTTCTAGTATTACTAAAAAGTCAGGAGTCAGATATTGGGATAAACCCCCCATAAATCCACAGAACAGGAACAATCCACTGACCCTACTCTCCACATTTTGTCAATCAAAGAGCCCGAGTAAATTTTCTAAGCCTTATCCTTATTCCTATGTCTCTCTATCCTAATCCGAGTCCTTCAAGAGCTACATGGCTTACTCTAGACAGCCAAACCTGAACTCAGCCCTCTGATTCACGTTTAACTTTATTGGCACTCTCAGAGTGACAATTGGAACAAATCTCCTGCAACAATGTACCTCCTCCATCTATATAATCCTCTTTAGAGTTGCTCACACTGTTGTAAGATTATTCTTTTCACTGCTGAATACATTTGTTCATCCACTCCCTTATTGATAGAAGTTCTAGAAGTTTCCATTTAGAGACTTTCATGAATAAAGCTACTCTGAGCATTGGCATTTATTTTGTGTGGGATGTGTGTGTGTGTGTGTGTGTGTGTGTGTGTGTATGTGTGGTGTGTATGTACATGTGTGGTATGTGTGTACATGGGTGCTTACATTTGCTCTTTTGATTACTTTCCTTAGAATCTGTGTCTTTGTTTGGTTTCCTATGGCACCAGAGAGCTGAACCTTGAACAGACATGGAAGAGTTAGCAACAAGTGTTCAAGTGTTTTCAGGGAAACTGCTTGAGGTTCACAGTTTCATTAATAAAAGAATTCAAAATTGGCTTATAAAGAAAATCAAAGATGAGATTATAAGATAAAACAGTACCCATATTTGTACTTGTTTTTTCTCTTTTGTCTCTTGGTCTTTTGGCTCTTTGGGGGCCCACCACCTAGCTCCCAAATAAATACATGAAGACTTAATTCTTTTTTATGGATGCCCAGACTTAGTTTGGCTTGTTTTTTTTTATCTTATAAAGAAAATTTTTATTCATTTTACATACCAATCAAAGATCCTCCTCTTCCCTCCTTCCTCCCCTCCAGCCTCTCCCTCCCAACCCACCCCCCATTCCTCTTACAAGAAGGTAAGGCTTCCCGTGGGGAGGTACATTTAGTAAAGGCAAGCCCAAGCCCCTCCCCCTACCTCAAGGCTGTGTGAGGTGTCCCATCATAGGTAGTAGGCTCCAAAAGGCCTGCTCATGCACCAGAGATGGATTCTGATCCTACTGCCAGGGGGCCTCTTAAGCAATCAAGCTATACAACTGTCTCGCTATGCAGTCCCATGCAGGCTCCACAGCTATTGATCCAAATTTCATGAGTTTCCACTAGTTTGGTTTGGTTATCTCTGCAGGTTTCCCCATCATGATCTTGTTGCCCTTACTCATAGCATCCTTCTTCTCTCTCTTCGACTGGACTCTTGGAACTAGGCCTGGAGTTTGGCTGTGGATCTCTGCATCTGCTTCCATCTGTTAATGGAGAGAGGCTCTATGATACCAGTTAGGATATTCATCAATCTGATGACTAGGGTAAGCTAGTTAAGTTCATGCACTGTCTCTACTATTTCTAGTAGTCTAAGCTGGAGTCATCCTTAGGGATTCCTGGGAACTTCCCTAGCACCCAGTTTCTCCCTATCCCCATGATGTCTCCCTCTATCATGGTATCTCTTTCATTGCTCTCTCACTCCATTCCTGTTCCAGCTCGATCATCCTGTTCCCTTATGTCCTCATCCCCCATCCCCTACTCTCCATTGCCCAACCCTCATCCCCAGTTTACTCATGGAGATCTTGTCTATTTCCCCTTCCTGGGGCAATCCATGCATCTTTCTTTGGGTCCTCCTTGTTAACTAGCTTCTCTGAAGCTGTAGGTTGTAGTCTGGTTATCCTTTGCTTTACATCAGTTCATTTATATGGTATATTACATTGAGTGATTTTTGTATGTTGAACCATCCTTGTATTTCTAGGATGAAGCCTACTTGACCATGGTGGATAATTTTTTGATGCGTTCTTGCATTTGCTTTGCCAATATTTTATTGAATATTTTTGCATCAATGTTCATGAGGGAGATTGGTCTGTAATTCTCATTCTTTGTTGCATCTTTGTGTGGTTTGGGTATCAGAGTAACTGTAGCCTTATAAAAGGTGTTTGGTAATGTTCCTTCTGTTTCTATTGTGTGGAACAACCTGAAGAGTATTGGTATTAGCTCTTCTTTGAAAATCTGGTAGAATTCTGCACTGATACCATCTGGTCCTGGGCTTTTTGTTGTTGTTGTTGTTGTTGTTGGAACTGTTTCTATTTCCTTAGGGGTTATTGGTCTATTTAAATAGTTTATCTGGGGCCGGAGAGATGGCTCAGTGGTTAAGAGCACCGACTGCTCTTCCAGAGGTCCTGAATTCAATTCCCAGCAACCACATGGTGGATCACAGCCACCTGTAATGAGATCTGGTGCCCTCTTCTGGCCTGCAGGGACACATGCAGGCAGAATACTGTGTACATAATAAATTAATAAATCCTTAAAAAAATAGTTTATCTGGTCTTGATTTAACTTTGGCATGTGGTACCTATGCAGAAAATTGCACATTTCTTTAAGATTTTCCAGTTTTGTAGAGTACAGGTTTTTAAAGTATAACCCCATGATTCTCTGGATTTCCTCATTGTCTATTGTTATGTCTCCCTATTCATTTCCGATTTTGTTAATTTGGATTCTCTCTCTCTGCCTTTTGGTTAATTTAGATAAGAGCTTGTCTATCTTGTTGATTTTCTCAAAGAACCAACCCTTTGTTTCATTGATTCTTTGTATTGTTTTCTTTGTTTCTATTTCATTGATTTCAGCTCTCAATTTGAGTATTTCCTGGCATCTATTCCTCCTACATGACTTTCCTTCTTTTTTGTTTAGAGCTTTTAGGTATGCTGTTAAGTGACTAGTGTGAAATTTATCCAACTTCTTTATGTGGGCATTTAGTGCTATGAATTTTCCTTTTAGCACTGCTTTCATGGTGTCCCATAAGTTTGGGTGTGTTGTACATTCACTTTCATTGAATTCTAGGAAATCTTTAATTTCTTTCTTTATTTCTTCCTTGACCCATTTGTGATTCAGTTGATTATTATTCACTTTCCATGAGATTGTAGGCTTTCTATAATTTTTGTTGTTATTGAAATCTAGCTTTAAGCCATGGTGGTCTGATAGAATACAGGAGGTTATTCCATTTTTTTTTTTTTTTTTATCTGTTGAGATTTGTTTTGTGATCAAGCATGTGGTCAATTTTAGAGAAGGTTCCATGGGGTGCTGAGAAGAAGTTATGTTCTTTTGTGTTAGGGTGGAATGTTCTGTAGCTATCTATTAAGTCCATTTGAGTCATAACATCTGTTAGGTCCCTTATTTCTCTGTTAAGTTTCAATCTGGCAGATCTGTCCATTGGTGAGAGTGGGGTGTTGAAGTCTCCCACTACTCATGTGTGGGGTTTGATTGTGATTTAAGTTCTAGTAATGTTTCTTTTACATGTGTGGGTGCCCTTGTATTTGGGGCATAAATATTCAGAATTGAGACTTCATCTTGGTGGATCTTTCCTGTGATGAGTATGTAGTGTCCTTCCCAATTTCTTTTGATTGATTTTAGTTTGAAGTCTATTTTGTTAGATATTAGGCTAGCTACACCAGCTTGCTTCTTAAGTCCATTTGATTGGAAAGTCTTTTCTTTCCCAGCCTTTTACTCTGAGGTAATGTCTGTCTTTGCAGTTGAGGTATGTTTCTTGTATGCAGCAGAAAGATGGATCCTGATTTTATATCCATTCTGTTAGCCTGTGTCTTTTTATAGGTGAATTGAGTCCATTGATATTAAGGGATATTAGTGACCAGTGATTGTTAATTCTTGTTATCTTTTGGTGGTAAATCTCTTCTTTGGGATTTACTGCTGTGATGTTATCTATTGCCTGTGTTTTTGTGGGTGCATGTGACTTCCTTAGGTTGGAATTTTCCTTCTAGTGTTTTCTGTAGGGCTGGATTTCTGGATAGGTATTGTTTAAATCTGGTTTTTTCTTGGAATGTCTTAATCACTCCGTTCATGGTGACTGAAAGTTTTGCTGGGTGTATTAGTCTAGGCTGGCATCCATAGTCTCTTAGTGTCTACATTACATCTGTCCAAGACCTTCTGGATTTCAAAGTCTCCATTGAGAAATCGGGTGTTATTCTGACGGGTCTGCCTTTATAGGTGACTTGGCCTCTTTCCTTTGCTACTCTTAATATGCTTTCTTTATTCTGTATGTTTAGTGGTTTAATTATTATGTGGCAAGGGAACTTTTGGGTGGGTTAGTCTATTTGGTGTTTTATAAGTTTCTTGTTATCTTCATAGGTATTTTTTTCTTTAAGTTGGGAAAGTTCTCTACCATGATTTTGTTGAATATATTTTCTGTGCCTTTGAGGTTTGGCCTTTTCATAGTGTCCCAGATTTCCTGGACATTTTGTGTTATGACTTTTTTGGCTTTGGTGTTTTCTTTGACTGATGAATCTATTTCCTCTATTGTATCCTCTACACCAGAGATCCTCTCTTCCATCTCTTGTATCCTGTTGGTTATGCTTGCATCTTGAGTTCCTGTTCACTTGCTCACATTATCTATTTCAAGTTTGTGTCTTCTTCATTGTTTTTATTTCACTTTTCAGGTCTTGAACTGTTTCCTTCACATGTTTAATTGCTTCATGGTTTTCTTGGAGTTCTTATAGCTGAAGTTTTTCTGCTCATGCCTGGTCCATGGTTATGTCAAATCTCCCACTCGAGTCTCCCAAGTAAACACACAGAGACTTATATTACTTATAAACTGTATGGCCATGGCAGGCTGCTTGTTATCTGTTCTTATATCTTAAATGAACCCATTTCTATAAATCTATACCTTGTCACGTGGCTCATGGCTTACCAGTATCTTACATCATGCTTCTCCTCATGGTGGCTGGCAGTCTCTCCCTGCCTCAGCCTTGTACCTCCCAGAATTCTCCTCTTCCTTGTCCTGCCTACACTATCCTTCCTGCCTGGCTACTGACCAATCAGCATTTTATTTATCAATCAATCATAGCAACATGTATTTACAGTATACAGGACATCCCACAGCATGTTCTTTAAGGGATTTATTGATTTCTTCCAATTTTTTGTTCGTCTTTTCCTCAATTTCTTTAAGGGAATTTTTCATTTCTTCTTTAAAGACCTCTAGCATCTTCATGAAGTTATTTTTAAGGTCGCTTTCTTCTGCCTCTTCTTCATTGTGATGTTCAGGTCTTGCAGTTGTAGAAGAACTAGGTTTTGGTGATGCCATATTGCTCTTTATGTTTTTATATGTATTTTGCACTAGCTTCTACCCATCTCTTCCTCCAATAGGTGCAAGAGGTGACTGTGTCTGAGTGAGCTGCTAGTGGTCCAATCTGTGCTTGTTGTGCCTGTGTCTCAGGGGGCCACTCTGGGTTTAATCTTAGCTCTTGCTCTATTTGGAGCTGGCAGATACTGTATCTCAGGGAACTGCTCTTGGTCCAATCCAAGCTAGCTGATTCTGTGGCTCAGGGGACTGCTTTGGTCTTATCGGGGCTCTTGGTCCAATCAGAGCTGGCACATTCTGTGTCTCAGGAAGTCTCTCTTGGTCTAATGAGAGCTCGCAGATTCTGTGTCTTAGGAAGCCACTAGAGTCCCAGGGGGTTGAGTAGGTTTGGATTAGGGCATGGGTCTGTTAGACTGCATGGTCTGATGGGGGCTTTTGGTAGGGGAGCCTGCCCACAGTAGTCTTCCTTGGGCAACTTCCAACTGAGAAATGGGAGACAGATGCAAACAACTTTTAGGAGTCTTGTGAGAGTAGAAAGAGACAGCTGGCAGCCTGGACAGCTATGCAAAGTTCTTTTGTAAAGTTGGGGCATCTATCTTCAGCCCACAGGCCTAGAGTCTCTCAGTCACTTTTCTCTGTGTCCTGTAGAATGTCTGGCAGTTTCCTCTGTGAAGCAGGAACCTAAAGGACCATTTTGCCATGCAAAGTTCAGTGGTCACCTTTCTATGGGTCCTGCATGTCCAGTCGATACATTTTTTCAGGCAGTCCAGGCAAGAACAGTTTCTTGCTCAAATGGCTATTTTGCCAAGGTGAAGATAAATTCCATATGGAGTGTCTTTGATGCCTATCCTCCTCTCTGAAGTAAATTAGTGCTGTCAATCCCAGACAGGAAGTCAGCAACCAGGAATGAAGGAATAACCTCACTTGGTTAACAGGACAAACTTTCCTCTTGTTTGTCTTTGTAATTGATTTCTTTCCTTTTTACCATGGGTTCCATCTTGTTGAGAAAACATTTGGTTTTATTTGCAAAGTGGAGTAAATAAAATATCCTGATCAGAGTGTTCAATTTTGTTGAAGGTGCTCAAGGATCAGACTTTTTAAAAAAGTCAGCTGAGCTAGTTAGCAGAAACCATCAGGTATGTTTGCTAAACAAATAAAAGCAGCATCATTTAAAACTGGGTGAGAAATTCCAGAGATTACTGTAATGTAGACAATCAAAAGAAGGCAGATGACCTTTGATTAAACCCATCAGAGGGTGAGCTAGGAGAAGGCTCAGGATAGAGCCTGATTTCCAAGGGTCTATGTCCAGAGGGCACATCAGAAGGTCTCCTCCTCCCACAGATACTGGAACACAGATGAGAAGTCTTTCTTTGAGTAGCCTTTGGCATATATCATCCTGTATATTTGGTGGGCCAGGTTTCCTAGAAGAATTGGGGTCTTGGTGCTAGTGGCAGAGTCTTGAGCCAATCCCAGATCCTTAGTCATGAGTGTTGTTCCAAATCCACCTTGATAGTTATTAGATGAGGGGACTCCATCCATCACCCCAGGCACAGGATTGTAAGTGTCACTGGACCAACATTGTCCAGAGCTCATATTCAGGATCTTAGCCAACAATTTTGGGTCAAGCCCTGACGTGATTCCAAGATTCATAGCTTCAGTGGTTCCAATCATGCTTATAGCCAACAGCATGTTGTTGTAGATCTTTGCAGACTTCCCAGTTCCAACAGCTCCACAGTACATCACATCAGAGCCCATGCACTCCAGCAACTCTTTGGCAGCAGCAAATTCATCTTCAACTCCTCCCACCATAAATGTCAGGTTTCCAGACCGAGCAGGTCCAGTATCTTACATCTTGCTTTTCATGGCAGCAGCTGGCAGAGTCTCTCTGTCTCAACCTTCCATTTCCCAGAATTCTTGGCTTTTTTTTTGCCAGCTACTATTAACTTAAATTATCCTGTCTATCTTTGTCCTCAGGGCTTTTATCTTTCACTATTACTGTATACCTTTTCTTTCCTTCTTACTGTGTGTCTGGCTGACTGAGTGGCTGATCCCTGACATCCTCCTCCTTCCTCTCTTGTTCTTTGATCTTTCTTCTTGTTTCTCTCAGATTTCTATTTCTATTTCTTCTTGCTGCCTGCCAGCCTTGCCTATCCTTTTTCCTGCCTCACTATTGGCCATTCAACTCTTTATTAGAACATTAGGTTTTTTAGACAGGCAAAGTAACACAGCTTCACATAGTTAGACAAATGCAACATAAAAGAATGAAACACATGTTTGCATCATTAAAAAAATGTTCCAGAGCATAAACTAATTTAACACATCTTAAAATAATATTCTACAATACATAGTTACTTGAAGATCCCAGCAGCTTCTCAGAGGAGAGGTGGAAGAAAAGCCATGACTTTTAAGCTAGGTGTGGATCAGAAATAGTCAGGTGATTGATAAAGGAAAAAGCAGGCCCAAGGATGGAAGTAGTCTAGTAGGCTGAGAAGGAGCCCTCAGACAACAGCCTCCCACTATCTGTTTAAGTTTCCTAACTCTACTTCAGGCATGAGTCAGAAGACAGGCTGGAAAGGAAAGGCTTCCCTACTTATTAATGATTGCAGAGCCTTTAGTTTTCTGGAATATTAGTGGAGCTTCTTTTAGTTCTGTTTCACAGGTAGAACAACCACTTCAAAGAACCTCATTTCTCTTTCAGTTAGGATCTAATCCTCTCAGCTGACCTAGTAGACAGTGGTTCCACAGAGGAAACAAGAGTTTGGAAAGGGCATGAGAACATGGAAGTACAAGCCAGTGATTATTTTGATCCAAGCAAGAAGGCCAGCCTCTGTGAGATATTTGCATGCTCAATTATACTGCAAAGAACCAAACGTGAATCTAAGTGGAGATATAACTAACTTCCTAAGCCACAGAAAGCTAAAGCTCAATTAGTGTCCATTTTCTTTATCCATAAAACTCATGAGAGCCCAAGGCAAATGATAACACAAAACTGTAAGTCAATAACATGCATGTGTCTTTTCAAGGTGCAAATGAAGGGACAGAGATTTGTAATGTGAAAAGTCAAAGAATTTGTGTATTTGGTTGAGAGAATATCTAAAGCTTATCCTAGTCTGGTTCTTAACTTACATTCTAACCCCAAGCAAGGTTCTGAACACATCAAAGCCCCTTTGAAGGAAGGAAGAACTGAACATTTTGGCTTCTATGGTAACAGATGCCACTTACCCCTGACAATTTTATTCTTAGACAAAATCTACCAGCACCAGATATGGAAACAGAATAGAAGGGGAGATAAAACGTGTGATCCCAGACCTCAGACCCAACCTCTGTACAGAGGATTTACTATCAATAAAGACAGAATTCCCAGGGCAGGAACTTCCATTCCCACCTCTAATTATATTTGCATACTGAGATAGCTAAGAAATTTTTTGTTATTCTGAACCACAGTGTTCTTATCCAATTTCCCCTGATAGAATAAAAACAGAAACTGATATTAAATATAAACAACAGGTATCTTAGTATGTTCCCAGTAGCAACGTCTTCAGTTATAGGAGAATATATCCAATTCAAACCTGCATTGGCCAACTAAAATCCCTAAATTTTGAGAAAAGTGCCATAATTCTTTGGTAATTGTATAGCTATATAACTAGTTAAAAAAGATTTATTGTGTTCTCCATTTCCAGAGATTGTGTCTCTAAAATTATGCACTCTCTTGGAGTTAGCGAGCTGGCTCACTGGTTAAGAGGACTTGCTGATTTTCTAGAGGTACTGAGCTTGATACTCAGCCCACCTCTGGTAGCTCACAACTGAGGATTGGATGCCCTCTTCCTGTATCCAGGGGCACCTGAATTCACATGCATATACCCACTCAGATATAAATATATATAATATATATATAAATATATAATTAAAAACAAAATAAGTCTAGAGATAGCTCAGTAATTAAAGGTTTGTACTCACATTTAAAAGGATGTAATTCTGTTCCTAGAACCCATAGAGGTTTCTTCAGCTTCCCTTTTAGGAGCTGAAGAGATGGCTTAGTGGTTAAGAGCACTTGCCATACTTGCAGAGGACAGGGGTTTAGTTTCCAGCAATCAAACAATGACTTTCAACTGTTTGTAACTCTAGTTTTGCATGACCCAATACCCTCTTCTGATTGCTGAAGTCACCAAACACACATACAGTGCACATAAATATGTGCAAGCCAAACACTTGTACACATAAAATAAAATTATCTTTAAAAATAAAATATATTCTTAAGAAAAACATCTGCACTCTCTTTTGTTGCCTTTCTCTTTACTTATTTCTCTCTGTCTCCACTTTCTTCCTCTGTTTTCAAATATGGCTAAGTGCTGGGACTAAAACTCCTTTTGGATGGGGAAAAGCCTTTGATTCTGTGCAGTCTGTTTCGTGCTCTTTGGAGAAGAAGCTTAGACATTCTGGATGTTATTAATGGTCCCTTATTCCATTCTGCTGAGTTGGGGTGAGCAGTCACGTGCCACAGGTTCCCTGTGGTCTTGCAGATTCAGCCATTCCTAAGTTCTGCTGGAGCACTCAGTGTTCTGTGAAGCAATGAACCTAGTAGAGGACATGATTATGAGATTAGCTTAGTGTCAACAATATTTCTTTTAATTTTTGGTGCAGGGGTTGAACCTAGGGCCCTGTGCATCATAAGCACGAGAGTGATAGTTTCTGATCTTCTGCTGAGCTATACCCAAGGCCCTCTGTTTTGTTCTTTTTGGTTCTACTATTTGAGAGTCTTGTTGCTGTTGTTGCTCTTAGAAGTAGGGTTCCAAATGAGGGCTGTGTGTGTGTGTGTGTGTGTGTGTGTGTGTGTGTGTGTGTGTGTATGAAGAAAATATGTCCTTAACCCTTTCACAAACATTTCTGAAAGACACAACTTCTATTGACATAAAAGACATAAGAAGTCTATTTTTGAATTTTTATTCATTTATTCATTCTTTTCATTCGCTCATTTGAGCACATGACTAGTAGCATCTGTGTTCTCTCTCTTTCTGTGCATGTGTGTGTGTGTGTAGAATAGACAGAGTATCTAAAAGTTTATAATCAGGTGAAGAGAGTATTAATCAAGTGAGTACCCTACATTTAAACTGAATATTCTATGTCAGGAAATATCATAGTGGTATAAGAATGTAAGCCTTAAAATGTAACATTTGGGCTGGAAACATGGTGCTGGAGTAGTAGCAGAGAGCTACATCCAAATCCATAGGTGGAAAAAGTGACCCTAGGTCTGGCATGGGCTTTGGAAACTTCAAGTCATACAATCTTATAAAAGAAAGCATTTACTTGGGGGTTTGTTTTGTTTTAAATGGTTAGTCCATGATTATCTTAGTGGGAAGCAGACAGGCATGGTGCTAGAGCAGTAGGTGAGAGCTTTACATCTGTATTAGCCAACAGTAGGCAGAGAGAGAAAGGTATTGGGGGCTTTTGAAACCTTAAAGCCTACCACCAGTTACATACTTCCTCCAACAAGGCCACACCTCCTAATCATTCTAATCCTCTCAAATAGTGCCAATCTCCAATGTTACCCATAAGAAATACATGAACCTTCAGGAGCCATTCCCGTTTTTTTTTTTTTTTCCTTCAAGACAAGGTTTCTCTGTGAAAGAGTCCTGGCTGTCCTAGAAATCATTCTGTAGGCCAAGCTGGCCCTGAGCTCACAGAGATCTACCTGCTTCTGCCTCCTGAGTGCTGAGATTAAAGGCATGTGCCACCACTGTCCAGCTTTTGGGAGTGGTAAAACAAACAAACAAACAAACCTTAGAAACAATATTACAGAAATTAATGTTGAAAGAATCCATCTATTTAGAACACTAAACATGTACTCAATATTGGGCTTTGCCATGGTACAGAAAGAATGAGTTGTCCTAGGAAAAAAAGACCTGCTTTGTCATTTCATGTTGCAAAGACCATGAAAGAGGTAACAGCAGTGATAGTGACTGATAAGATAGCTGAGAGCGATTGGTTACATTGAAAGCTATAGACCCTATGTTGTCATTTTGAATTTGATTTCTGTTTTAGTTAGGGTTTCTATTGCTGTGAAGAGACACCATGACCACAGCAACTCTTACTAAAAAACAAACAAACAAACAAACAAAAAGCATTTAATTGGGGTGGCTTATAGTTTTAAAGGTTTAGTCCATTATCATCATGGTGAGACATGGCAGCTTACAGGCAGACATGGTGGTAGAGAAAGAGCTGAGAATCCTACATATTGACAGCAGGCAGCAGAAGTGGTCTGAGACACTGGACATAGCTTAAGCATAGGAGACCTCAAGGCCCACCCCCACAGTGACATACTTCCTCCAATAAGTCCACACTTATTCCAACAATCTCTTAATAGTGCCACTCCATTTGGTGGGAGATATTTTCTTTCAAACCATCATAGCACCTCATTACTATCAAAATACATATTATTCTTACCTTGTTTTGTATGTGTTAGGCTTTACTAAATGATTGAAAGGTAGGATCTAAATCAGAACTTAGGAATGTTAGATTAAAATCTGTGAGTGTTCTGAGCTTTTCACAGAGGCAAAACAGAATACTAAGACTCTGCATTGTAAGTGTCTAAGAGCCTAGATATGAAGTCAGAATTAACTTTTGGGAAGAACAAGCTGAGCCAGGAGCTGCATTACCCAAGAAGGTAAAAGGATGGTGGCAAACACAGGGTGTGAGTTCAGACACAGGTAGTGACAGTATTGTGATTTAAGTAGCAGACAATAGTTTGGTGGATTGAAGCCAAGGAATGCGTTAAAGTCACACCATGCAACAGATCTCACGAGAGAGGTTAATTGGGTGACGGGGGTATGCTGATGATGCCTCTGAGTGAGGGTGGAAATAGAAAGAGAGCTGAGAGATAAGGTACTTGCTTTTGATAAGGGGATCTAGCACATGCTCACAGGGAGGATACAAGACTCATGGTGACAGTGGAAATGTGTCACATCTTGGTGGCTGATGATGACATGTCCTATTGTTGCTAGGTTACTAAAATCAGGCTTAGGGGTGGGCTTATCAACATTGCTCCCTCTTATTTATTATAAAAGGTGAGGAAATATTTAGGTGTGACTGGTGAAGCAGGGATGGGACACCATGCTCTTTAGACTACTTCCTGTTGTCTAGGGCCATCAACATCTTTGGGCATTGTTGATCCTCATTGTCAGGGCATATTTGGTAGTCATGAGCTTCTGGCTCTGTGGCTACCAGCTGGTAGTCCTGTAACATTAGCTGATTAATTGTTTGATTAGAGCTTTATTTTAATTTGTCATTGGAGGAATGCAGAGAAGAAATTGCTAAATCAGGGTGTGATTAGTAAAAGAAGGAGAGGGGTCAGGAAGGGACATATCTACTTCCATATGGGTACTCAAGGGCCCAGGAGCCGGATGCATCAAGTTGTTCCTTACATTTTTATAAGTCTGTCTGAAGTTGTTAGATTTTTGTTTTCTGCTGTACCTTGTTAGTTGACATAGAAGCAGCATTTTGGAAGAAAAGACTTTTTTTTAGCTGTAAGAAGATCTAGTTCCTATTGGTTTTGGAGTACCACTGCTACCAAAGAGTCAATTTGTCCTTGAAGGATGAGCGTGGTTTAGGCCACTTGCTAGAGGTACTAGATGAACTAGGAAAAAATGATGATATGAGGCCAGGGAGACGGTTAGTCCTGCTGTCCCAGTGGCAACACCTACAGTTATTCCTGCAGCAGCTACAAGAGCAAGATTTGAACCACAGTTTTATTATGTCAGGCAGCTATTGAGTCCACTATTAGAATCAGGGGCAGAGTTGGCTCTGGTTCCAGGGCCAAAGTGTATTTCTTTGGCTCTGGTTTCAGGGTTAGAGTGTGTTTCTTAGGTTCTGTGTTCAGGGCTAAATTTGGATTTCTTTCACTGGTTCTGGTTTCAGGTACAGGGTAGATTTCTTTCACTGGCTCTAGTTTCAGAGTCAGGGTGGGTTTCTTTCACTGGCTCTGGTTTCAGGGTCAGGGTAGGTTTCTTTTGATGGTCCTTTTACCCTACACCCACAACTAGGGGAAGAGAAATATTAGCACTCAAACTCCTGACTGACTAGCAGCTAGGCAATGGTAGACTTAAATACTAAAAATAATCGAGGTGTTTAGACACTAGGGCACTGAGCTGAGGGTGTGTGTGTGTGTCAAGGTTTACTGTTTTGTTGCATTCTAGGGGATTTAATGCTCCTACAAAATGTGGCCCAGATGCCTTAGAGCAATTTGCCACACCAAAGAGGGTGATATAAAAAAGGTAGCGAGTTGTGGCAACACTGCACTTGAAGCAGTTGGTAAATAGAGAGGTAAGATTATTTGACAAGGAAAAGCTGTAAGTGGCAGTTGTGAGCCAGTCCCAGGAGAAGCACACAGACAGTAATCCCCAAAGCAAGCAGATTGTGTGACATTAAGGAGCCAGTAGGCCAAGGTCAGAGTCTTTAGAAGGAGAAGAAATGACAGGCTTGTATTATTTAGGAGAGGGGAAGTTGAAGAGGTTATGACCCTAGAAAAGTGTTAAATCCCCTTCCTGCCTCCCCAATATCCAGGGGTTCAGTAATCAGGATATATTTTCTCTGGATTTTAATTGTGCTCTCTGTGTGCCAGGAGTTGAGGAAATGGTAGAGCTTACTAATAGCATCCATTCCCCACCTGGGATCCCATGGGCTCATGATATAGGAGGTAGAGGGCCCCATCTTGTTGATAGAATTGGAATGAGGATGTGTATATACAAATGATATTGGCAAGACCAGTATGGGCAGTCTCCATATCTGTTTGGCCACTATTGCAGCCCAAGAAGAACAGCTTCCATTCTGCAGACAGGGCTCAAATGGAAAGTCCACAGTATATCAAAGCTAAGACTTTTTCTGTCTGAAGGGGTTAGGGAAAAATAATCACACACACTCTCTTAATGGTTTCACTTCTTTATTCTCTCATCCTTTTATTATGCTGTTGTCTCTTATGTTGCACTACTCTGTTACTACCTCGTGTTGTGTTCTCTCATTGCTCCATTACATATCTCCATCCTATCATGTCTTTTTACAGTTTGTATGTCCCAACAAACTTTTTCAGGAAATATAAGAGTTCTAATTATCCATGAATACCTGCAATCCTCATTTGGGGCTAAAGAGTCAAATTATTTTCTGTAACCTTGACTGGTCAGAATTTATTTTCACAAATTGAGGTCAGGAATGGGTGCAAGGACTTAATCATTTGCCAACTAGCAATAATTGGGCTGTCTTTGTATTTACAACCTAGCCAGATAGTACAGCTGTGTGTCCTTGTGAATTAAAAATCAAAAATATTTATCTAAAAAACCGTTAGCAAGGCATCTGGTCTAATCTAAAGCTCATTTGAAGCTTTGTATCAGCTTATGGTTCTCAGCCATAAAATTAGAGGAATTTGAGCCATTCTGGCTCCTAGTTTATCATTAATTTGAGCTATGATCAGGAACAGCTTCTTAGTGGAACTCAGTAGGCCCTCAGTGTGTCAAAATTATACAGCATCTTCCTGACAATCCACAGATATAAATGAACAGAAGATTGAGATGTTTTCATGAGATAAACATACTTCGATACAGGCAGTGGGGGACTCCCCACATACATATACATTATATCAGATACTAAAGGTACAACAGAAGTGAAAGACATTCATTCTGGAGTCTGTTTTCTCATAAGCCTTGCTTGAATGAGATATATCCATCAGAGTTTTCCTTTTGGTGGACTGACACCTGAACTTCAATTGTTGCCTGCTGTTCCTCCGACATGGATACTGGCTACTGGCAAGCCACTCTTTGCAATAGCCTTGTGTCTGGTCATAGTGAAAGCAGACAAAAAGGTCAATAAATGAAGGAGGGATGGATATAAGGTAATGGGGATTTTAATTGGCTCCATAGCCTGCTATGGAACAATTTCCTAATCCTATTTGGAGGGACTGCTATAAGTGAGGGTTTCTTCAACCTCAAATCTCCACATGTAAGAGTTGCCCTGGACAGAAATGGTCAAGAGGCAAAGGAGGAAAATCTACATCCAATCCAGTGGAGTCAAGCATGGCTGTTAGGCTGAAGCTTCCTTCTTCTGGAAAGAGGGACAAGGCAGTTGACTTTTGTGTCTTTAGAAACTTAAGGGAACAGGGTCCTGTTGGGGATAATGTGTAGGAAGGGAAGTTATCTTGAGACAGATGAGTAAAGGGCTTGAGGTGAAATAGGTTAATCCAGTGAGGAAGACTCTTAAGTTTAGCAGCTGTGGTGGTTATAAGAATCACCCTGGAGGGGCCCTGCTATTTAGGAGAAAGGGGAAGGGATGTTGGTCTAGAGGAGAGAGAAATACCTGGTCCCCAATGCTGATTGGGGATGAAAAGGAGTTGGCATATGTCCAGGTTAGTCCGTGGTCAGTAAAGTTCCATAGGACAGAATGGAGATGACAGAATAAGAGAGTGAGTAGGTGATCAGAGAGACATGAGAGTCTGGGTGAAAGATCAAGAGTCAGAACTGGCTGTCTGTACATCTACTCAA
Source organism: Peromyscus leucopus (assembly GCF_004664715.2). Lineage (NCBI taxonomy): Eukaryota > Metazoa > Chordata > Mammalia > Rodentia > Cricetidae > Peromyscus > Peromyscus leucopus. Next base: position 70,064,620 of record NC_051084.1, read on the forward strand.
TGAGGTGGGAAGAGGTCATTTGGGGAGAGCCTGTAGTCTGAGAAGGGCCAGCAGCAGGAGCTTTATCCAATCAAGGTAAAGTTCTAGTTACAGTTTGACAAGGATATATATATATATATTTTTTTGGTTTTTCGAGACAGGGTTTCTCTGTGTAGCTTTGCGCCTTTCCTGGAGCTCACTTGGTAGCCCAGGCTGGCCTCAAACTCACAGAGATCCGCCTGGCTCTGCCTCCCGAGTGCTGGGATTAAAGGCGTGCGCCACCAACGCCCGGCTACAAGGATATTTTTTAAAGAGCAGTTAGTTTGTTCTGTCTCTTCTGAGGAGTGGGGATAGCATGGGTTATGGAAATGTGAAGGGATATTGGGGGCTTGGATAGGGTTCGGGAAGTCTGGGAAGTGAATTCAGGGCCAATGCCCAACTGGAGGGAGGCAGAGATTCCAAACTGGGGAACAATCTCCAGGAGGAGGAGGTCAGAGACTGAGCCCATTTGTTAGTGATTGGGATGCCTCTATCCATCCTGAAAATGTGTCCACCAAGACTAGGAGGTACTTAATGCATCAGATTGTGGGCATGTGGGTAAAGTCAAATTGCCAGTCAGTTCTAGGGAGAGTGCCTCTGGCCTAGTAAGTATGAAAAGGAAAGCTGTGAAAACTAGAGTTGGGGTCTGACATATGACAGATTTTACAAGATGCAGTAACAGCCCTTAAGAAATGCAAATCCTCAGGGATAAGCTGTAGGTGAGCCTTAACTAAGTGAAATAAGGCTTGGCTATCAGGATGAAAGCAAGTGTAAATAGGACAGAATTTGTCAAGTGTCAAGGGGTGATAGTGGGGATGTGGGTTGTAAAGCAAGGATGTTCTGTCATAGGCTGCAGCTCTAGCTGCCTCTTTAGCTTAGTTATTTTCCTCTGAGATGATTGACTTGTAGGTCTGATGGGACTGGCAGGTGGACAATTCCTTTAGCCATGGGGAAATGACTTTTAGTATGGCCATGCTTTTGTTGGAGTTGGTTGTTGATCCTCCTTTTGTTGTAACTAGTCTGAGCTCTTTCTAGATGGCAAGGAGGATGGGAAAGGCATATTTAGAGTCTGTGTAGACATTTAGGGATTGTCTTTGTGACACTTGGAAGGCACAGGTGAGAGCTATTAGTTCAGCCTGTTGATTAGTGGTGTGGGCAGGGAAGGTTTATGCCTTGATGACCTCAGCACCTGACACAATAGTGCATAGCTCTCTTTTTGGGTATCTTTGTGTAAAAAGGAGCTGCTGTCTGTGTACTAGGCATAGACAGCCTGAGACAATGTGTGCATGAGGGATGGAACAGTAGTTCCTCTAAGGTTTCAACACAAGAATGAGAAGAGAAGTAATCTGTGTTTGACTGGAGAAGAAGGTTTGAGAAGGGCATTGTTCTCATAGCCCTGTTTGGTGGAAAATCCCATCCCTAAGCCAACTTTCAGTAACCTGGCAACATCAGAACTCCTCATCAAAGCCCAGTACCCAGTTCCTGTCATTGGTGATGATAGGGGGAATGGTGTTCGGCAACAGAGGAGTCTTGGATAGCCAAGACTTGGGGGTCTACCTGGGAGGCTGGCAAAGGAAATCACAGGTTGGAACCTCTTTGTTGGGGAACTAGGAGAAGGAGGAAAGGAGTTCCTGGTGAATCTGGGGCTAGTTAAATGAGAGAGCAAAGGAAATAGAGGCTCCCACTTTGACTAGAAGATGCCTTCCCAGTAAAGGGATAGAACAGGTTGACACTACCAGGAAAGAATGAGTGAGAGGAATGCCCCTAAAAATGCAATTGAATGGTGGGGTCTGTTGAGATTGGTAAGTTTGTCCCCTTAAGCCAGCAATAGGCAAATGAGGAGAGAGGGCTCCCCAAAATTCCATCAGGACTGAGTAAGTGGTCCTGGTGTCTAAGAGGAAGGAGATGGGTCACCCTGATACCATAATGACTACCTGGGGTTCCTTGTAGGAAATGACAGTGGTCAGGCCAAGAGCGCCTGGGACCCCTTTAGTAGTCCATGGCTGGGCCTTAGAGATTGGATGGAGGGTAACCTGGGTCTGATGTCCTTGTGCTACAAGGGACACAGAGGCAGTCAACAGCCCAATATCCCTCTTGATGGCACCTTGGACATGGCCAGGGTAGCCTTTGGGGATTAGGGCAAGCCTGGGCCTAGTGATCCTCTTGACCACATTTGAGTCAGGGACCACCTTGAGGGTGGTCCTCGACCCTTAGGAGGCACAGGAGCCACAGCCGTCTCTGAAGCTGGTTGAATGGCCTTGGCCAACATTTTGTATTTCTGTTTGTGGGCTTTTTATCTCTCACATGGTAGACTTGAAAGGACAGCACTAAGACTTAAGCCTGCAGGGTTAGGAGTCCTCTCTCCAGATGCTTAAGCTTGGCCCTAATGTCAGGGAAACTCTGGGAAATGAAATAGGTCATGACCTCTTTGAGTTTCTTATAGTTCACTGATTTAAGGGCAACTTTACAAGACCAACCAGGAGGCAAGTTGTAAACAGATCTCTACCTAGAATGCCCTCTAGGGTTCTGTAGTACCACTGGGCATCTCAGTTGGGGACTGCCTCAGCCCCACCTGGGTGTGCTGTGTGAGTTTGGTGGATTTCATCTGCATGTGCTCTAGCCTGATCCCAAACTCACTTGCACTCCTTGGGAAGTAGGTTGTTTGTTAGAATCGTGTGTGTGTGTGTGTGTGTGTGTGTGTGTGTGTGTGTGTGTGTGTAAGGTGAGATTATAGGATTGGATGATAAATTGGAATTCTTTAATGAAAGTAGAGGAGTTAGAGGGGAAAACACCAGTTTTGTTTTGTTTTTTCTATTTGAGAGAGTTCACTTAAAGAAAAGGGAATATGTACTTGACCAGGCCATCCACCCTGGTAACCTCTCACAAAGGGAGAAAGGAGGAGGTCAAACTGCAGAGTGGGGTGAGTGGTGAGGGGGGGACTGAAGGCTGCTGGTGGGGTGAAAGTGGGTGATGGAATGAGATGGTTAGGGTAGGACATTGCAGGAGATCGAGAAGAGAAGACCAAAGGAGCCAGAGAAGAAAAAGAAGCTCTGTGTTGGAGCTGGTTGTGGGGGGGGGGCACTGGTTAGCAGAATCAATAATGGTGGAGATTTCCTCTGGTTCAGACTTTACAGCTAGAAGGAGCTGAGTAGGGGAACAGGAAGAACAGAAGGAAGGCTTGGAGCGAAGATAAGAGAAAGCTTGGACATAGGGAACCTCTCTCCATTTACCCAATTGCTGGCAATAGTTGTAAAGGTCCTGTATAATACTGGGATCTAGGGTGTCATTAGGCTGCCATTTGGATGGTTATCTAAGGGGTATTGAGGTCATATTCAACTGCAAAGGCAGATAAGGTTAGAGGCCCTTAACTCAGGTGCTAGGTGTAGCTGGCTGAGGTTCTCCAAAAGGCATCCCTAAGGAGAACCTGGAGGTACAGACTGTGATGCAGTTCCCATAGGTGATGTGGAGAGGAGGTCCAGAGCCTGAATTCTGAGGTTTCTGAAGGACTCAGGGGGAACTGAATGAAGGCACAAGTCAAACAATGGGTTGTCACCTCACAGTTCGAGGGCAAAGACTAAGGAGCCCAAGAAGATGTAGATGGCTGGCTGGTACCAAGCCTTTTGAATTAAGTCGAAGGACAAAAACCATGTTCAAAAATTAAGCCTGACCCAAGGAAAATGGTCAGTGGTGGGGACCTTAGGATTAAGAGGATTAACTATAGCCTTAAAGACTGTGGCTGGGGGTACCTCCACCTCCAAGAATACCAGAGGGGTGCCCAACACTCAATAGTTACTTCCTCGGACTCAGGGAAGCTTTTTTTTTTTTTTGCCAACTGGGAGGGGAATTTACCAATTGATGGTCTTGGATGGGATGCACAGAGATTGGTTAGTGGGAAAATGAGCCTGTTGCAGGTGGTCCTGGTATGGCTCAGACCCCTGAGAAGAGATGGCATATGCACCAGGATATCCTACTGAAGCTTGACACAAATGTTATGATTTAAGCAACAGGTAGCACCTTAGTGAACTTAAGCCAAGGAACAACATAAACTCTATGGTGATATTTCATTTGTACTGAAATGTGATTTTATTTGTATGTTAATAAATAAAGTTGCCTGGGGGTCAGAGCTAATAGCAAGCCATCCCAGAAGCTGGGCGGTAGTGGTGCATGCCTTTAATCCAGCTCTTGGGAGGCAAAGCTAGGGGGATCTCTGTGTGTTCAAGGATACAGCCAGCATGGAGACACACGCCTTTAATCTCAATACCAACTATAGAAGACCTGGAGGTCTGTAGAGACAGGCAGTGATGAGGCGGTCATGTGGTTGGGTTTACAACCAATGAGAAGGCAGGACAGAAAGTCTATATAAAGACAAACACACAGGAAGTAGGTCTCTTGGCTGAAGAGCATAGCTGCAGAGTGAAGGGTAAGGCTCTTAGCTCTGAGCTCTTGGGCTTTCATCTTTGCATTGGCTCTGTGTTTCTTATTTAATAAGATGGTTATTTCTACAAAAGTCATACTATGCAACAGATCTCATGTGAATTTTATTGATGGAGAGGAAAGTATGCAGAGGATAACTTTAAGACAGGGTGGAAAGGAAAAGAAAGCAGGGCGTAATGGCACTTGCTTTTTATAAAGGATCTAGCTTAAGACATAGGGAGGATCTGGGACTCATGACAACAGTGGAAATGTGTTGCATCTTGGCTCTGATGATGAGTCCTGCTATTGTCAGGTAACTGAAAGTTGGCTTAGGGATGGGGTTTTCCACTAAACAGGGCTGTGAGAACAATGCCATTCACATGTCTTGAACTGCTTTTTAAATTTCTGCAGAGACCATCCGTAATTGAGAAGCTGAGGGACAAGCCCTTGAGACTGGACTTTCACTTCAGTTCTTCCACACATGCTGAATATGATCTCTTTCAGATTTCCACGTGTATAAATGGAGCTGATAATTCTGTAGTTAATGGGACGAGGTTATGATGTAAACAGGTATCTCAGTGGACAGATCTACATGAAAGTTGGAGACCATGTTAGCTAATTGATGAAGTGAGAGGGTTATGAACACTGGAGGGACAAATACAAGAAGCTGAGTTCTAATTGGCTATACTGTAACTGGACAGTTTAAAAAACAAAACAAAACAGGAAAACAGAAGCTAACAGGCCCCTATCTTGTCCAAAAGAGAGAGCATAAGTTTTCAATTCCAGATGAGGATTCCATTTTACTTTATGCCATACTTCCCAAGCAATCCACCTTGAAGTGAGTATTCTGTGTTTATTTCATTTTGTTTTGCTTTGTAACTCTTTCAAGGAGAAATTGGCTTCTGCTCAACTGAAAAACAAACCGTCCCATTTTGAGTGCATAAGTTATCACTTGCTGTGCAACAATTTATCCCAGAGGGTAATGTCATGAAAGAACTCCATTGCATTGGGTCTGGAATTGGAAGGTAGGTTGGATAAGCCTTGTGTCAGAGTCTCAGTCTCACACAAGACTGCATTGAAAACACAGGCTGGGATGCTATGCAGTGTGTTCATCATAGCTGTTATTGTTGTAGCCATCACAAGAGCTAATGTCCAGTTCAAGGGTCTCCTGGATTAAGACGGGATTGTTTGCAACTTGCAAAGACTTCAGTCCCTTGTAAGATTTTAGCAGACTCTGACCTCAGTAAGTAAGTTCCCCAAATGAAATACTAGCAAGAAAGGTCACACTCCTTTGTTATGTCACAGTTGAGGTGACATCATTTCACTTTTTTTTATTTGCTGGAAGAATTCATTAAGTCCAGCCCACAGTCAAGAGGAAGGGGTCATAGGAAGGAGTAAACACCAGGAGGAAAGCATCTCTGGGCCTCTCAGCAGTTGGATTCAGTACATTCTCTTCCTGCAGATTGTTATGTCAGAGATAGGAGCCCATCATGATGATTGAAAATGAACACAGCTAATTACCTAAAAAATGAAGACACTCCTGTACTGTATTGAAAACCCTCTATAAATGAAAAATGGAGTTCTTCGCTTTCAATACATGAGTTATTTCAAGTGAATCACTCCTGATTTCATTTAGAGCAATAAAAAGACAGCCACACAAAAGCTCCTGTGTGTCTACTGTGGCCTCTAACATGGCCCTCTCCTTGAGTAACCTACTTTTAAACAGGCCCTAGTGAATAAAGGAAGTGAGGTCCCTCAATATATGGTTTTCAAAGTATATTTACACTCCATTTAAGTCAACAACTTTGATATTTGGCAGAGGTCTCTGAGTAGATGATGGAAATATTTTATCTCACATTTGTGCTGACTTTCTTGTGCTGATATTTCAACTTACAGGATAGGGATTTAATGAGGACAGGATGAGGGAGGATAAAGAACCTTCATTAACTCTCAACACTTAACAATGATTTCATTCTTTTACAAAGAAGATTCTGGCAACATACCTGAGAATTTGGAATCCCCCCCCTCAAAAAAAAATCATGTTTATCCCAGAATAGTTAAATTAGGACAGGAAGACTCACATTTAACTTATATTTTAATGAGAGAATGAGGAAAAAGTTGTTTGCCCATTTTGGGTGTTTGCATGTGAGTGTCAAGGGCATGCCATTTTATTTTGGAAAAAGGAGAAGTCTTGTATGCATTCCATCCTATTGTCCCACAGCAGGAACTAAGCTATCAATGGCAAGCTATTGGAGGACCTTTACACATTAGGAAAAGGAGTCAACTCCTTTGACTTGTAATTTTTGAGAAATAAGAATAAAATGCTATGCACGTAGGTCATTTATTTTCTAGACAGTAAAAATCCCTCAAAGGGACTATGCTCAGGGAACAGGTTAGTGATGCTGAAGACAGTGTCTGAAAAATGCTGTGTGGAGTTCCTGCCTGACCCTGAGAACTACAGTTCAAAGTTGAGATATCAAAGTCCTGTCTCCACTCAGTCTTTACTCCCATTTGATGTAGAATTAGATGCACAAAGAAAGCATGTCTTTCAAAGAGCCTGATGTGAATGCTACTTTGGTACTGAGGAACTGTGCAATGACAGATCTTATAAGTCTCCACATGGACAATGACCCTTGCCTAGGTCACATGGTTGTTGAGCATGAAATACATGCCTGCAGACTGATTTCATCTGTTGTGGAAAGCCTTAGCCATAACTTGACTCAAAACCTAGACCGGCCACACTAGAAATATGTCTGTCTCTTTTGTTTCCCCCTCAGTTTCATTAACTATGAAATGATGATGAGAGTAAATATCTGATAAGATTGTTAGGATAACATGAATTGACATATAAAGTTTTGGTCGTAGCACTAGCACCTGCCACCCTGTCTTGGCATATTAACTCTTAACTATTTTTATAATTCCTTAAAAGTTCAGGCTCATTATTCGATTTTGGCTCCAATATCTTCATCTATATAATAAACTTCATATTACATGCTCTGAGCACTTGCAGACTTACACTTAGAAAGGGTTTTACAAATCGATGTGCTTTTGTGGTTTCTCTTGATGTTGTCCTGAGGTAGGATGTCATTATATTGGTAGGGCTGGCATTAAAGTAAAAGCATCAGCTTTCTGTCTCTGTGCCCCCAGTATGGAATTATAGAAGTCTGCCACTATACCCCAGCTAAGGTTTCTCTTCCAAATTTAGGTTCAGGACAATGTCAAGTATATACTTATGAACATCCAGGAGAGTCTGGGAGCTTCAGTATGGAGCTGTGTGGAGTGTAACCTTTGGAATCTAAAAGGGATGAGTGTGGATTTAAGGGAAACCTGGAAACAAGAAGGAAGAAGAAACATGTTTTGATTATCAACAGCCTCTAAGACAAATGGTTATTGGTTTATAGATGACTATGAACTTGAGTGGAAGGAAACAGTAAGTTAATAATCAGAAACATACTGATGGGTCAAGAGATTAATTAATTGAGAGAAAGGTTAATTAATTGGATGAATATATGACAAAGACATCACAAGTAGATGTTTTAATTGATAGTTACATCACTAGTGAGGAAGTTAAGGGAGAAAAGCATGCTACATCAGATTTCACCCTGGTGCTTTGGACTCTGCTAGCAAATATATCCAGTTTACTTCTCTGTTGCTATGATAAAACACTGATGAAACCAAGTTACGGGAGAAAAAGCTTTTTTTCTTTCTTATGAGTTTCAGTCCATATCAAGGAAAGCAAAGCAAGGCAGATGATTGAAGTAGAGATCACCAAGAAACGCTGCTCACTGACCTACTCCCTTCGCTTGCTTATTTACCTTTCTTATATAACCCATGACCATCTTCCTAGGAATGAGACCACCTGGATTAGACTGGGCCTTCCTATATCAATTAACTACCAAGAAAATGTCCCCATAGAGCAGTGGTTTTCAACCTTATTAATGCTGTTAACCTTTAATAGTTTCTCACCTTTTGGTGACTCCCAACCTTAACATTATTTCACTGCTATGTCATAACTGTAATTTTGCTAGTGACAAAATGCAATGTAAATATCTGATAGCAACCCCAAAGGGTCACGGCCCTTTGAACTACTTTCATAGTGTTATCCACAGGTTCGTTTGATGGAAGTGATTTTTCAACTGAGGTTTCTTCTTCCTAGTGTGCCAAGCTGACAATCAAGACTTGACATCACAGAAGGTAAGAGACACAGATCTGGTTCCCTGAAAGTCTTTGAGAACTGAGCACCAGCTTCTCATCTGCTTGGCAGTTGTTAATCCTCCTCATACCCACCTATCTTCCTCATTTTCCCCTTTGCTTATCAAAACCTCCTGTAAAAGAGATAAGGAAATGTGGGAGTGTCTTCTATATGGATTCAAATGGGTATGTTGTATTTGTCATCGATTGCAGAAGAAACCCTTGGGTCTTCATTAAACTTACTTTTGGTAACAAAAGATGTCTACGGACCAGGTAGTGGGAGATACATTAGTTACATTTTCACAAAGAATATAAACCCTTTTAGAAAGACTCTATGATTTCAAAACTAGTAAATTAAACTAATAAAATAATGATGTTGATAAATATGATCCTTTTGTAAGCAGTAAATCCAATGAGCTTTTGAGTGATAGTTTTTATTTAAAATGACTGTCAAGGAGTATTTTAAAAATTTAAAGCTAATTGAAATCTTCATTGTTCTAGTTACTTTACACAGTAGGATTTTATGTAAATAGGGTCATCTGTTGTCAGTTGTCACCTTGCATTGTGCCCTGCTTGATTCTGGACTGGAACTTGTAGTATTCCCACATTGCCTGTAGAGGGTGCTGGAGAGGTGCTGCAGAGAGGGGCTCCTTCCCTTGGTGCACTGCATTGCTGTGTGGGTGGTTTCTACATCTCAGAGGTGCCCAGTAATATCTGAGGCACTCTCTGCTTCAGCTCCTTCTGTGTTCTTTCTTGAACTTACCTTGTTCACTTTCCTCCCCCAAGCTTTATTCCTACTTTCCCTCCTCAGCCCTTCCACTGCCTGCCTGCCAATCTTATGGAGGCAACCCAGAAGACGTCTTTGTGGCAACATCTATATCTTTACCAACAAAGTCTGGACCCATCCCTTGAAGGCCCTGTTCCAAATATGCCCTGGCATTGGTACCCTTCTTCCACCACAGGATGTCCTTTACCGTTCTCTTTTATCCTTTCTTAGGATCTGATCCCCTATTAATAATTAATGTTCCTTTACATTAAGCATTCCCTTTTCAAACTATTACATGGCTTCTGTCTTTTTACTGGGCCTGTTTGTATCAAGTAGCAGATGCTATTAACCTTGCCCATATCTATGGTATGCACACCATTTCATGTCATGGCCAGCACATTCCATACAAGCACCTGGAACTCTCTCCTCAGGCGTTGGCTTATCATACAGATGAGGCAAGCCAGGAATATGGTGGAGTTCAAGTCATGAAAGCAGCCTTCAGATCCCTGACAGATGGAAGTTGGATGATGAATAATCTGACTTCTGCTTCATTACATGGTCATAGTCCTTTTAAAAAATATATTTTCATTTAGAATTTCATACTTAGATACAATGTATTTTATTCACCCCCTACTTCTAAACACTCCACTGACTGAGCAATTGTGAGTTCCTGCATTAGCTCCTGTCTTCTGCAGCAATAGTTCTCTCAAGAGGTCTGAGAGCCACACTAATTCAGTCAGTCCTGCTCTATGATACCCCAAACTCCATAGGGTATTGAGTCGATGTGTACAGTGATCTTCTACAGTGATAAAATCACTCATTGGTCTTTCCTTGCCTGCCTTTCTCCCCACTTTCCAACCAAGGTTTTCTGATGTCATCCCCTAAATCATTCACTAAAATCTCCAGACATGCTTCTATGCCTCAGCCTCAGAGATGAACGAAGAAAGTATCTAAGAAACCAAATAGTCAAGCAGTAGAGTTAAGCACTTACTCCATCTCTGCCCATTTCTCTTTATGTTTCTTCAGGAACCAGCTTTATAAGGATAATTTTATTATGCATTCGAGAGATGAAGACCTAGTAGGCCTATTCTAAACATATAAGCACTATGTATGTTCCACAGAGAAAAAATTAACTTGTTTAAATGTGAATCTCTCTTATGCATGGTGGCTCTGTAGTGCAACCCTGTAACTCCCACACCCAGGGAGCAAGGGAAAGAAGATTGCCACATGTTGGAGGCCAGACTGGGCTGAAAAATGAGAGCTTGTCTTAAAACTCAAAAGCAAAATAGTGAATCTCTGTGTTCTAGTTTCTTGACTTGGGGAAGAAAGGGTTTATTTCATTTTACAGGTCACAGGCCATCATCAAGGGAAACAAAGACAGGAACTCAAGACAGAAGCTTGAAGCAGAAACCACTGAGGAATGCTGCTTACTGGTCTTCCCTGCTACACACACACACACACACACACACACACACACACACACACACACACACACGTTACCCTGCCTAGGGATGGCACTGGCTGCAGTGGGCTGGCGTCCTCCTATGTCAATGAACAATCAAGGAATTCTCCGTAGGGCAATCTGATGGGGACAATGAGGTTCACTCTTCACTTGGTGTGTCAAGTTGAAACCCAAGATTAGTCATTACACCCTGTAAAGTTTTTTTCATGGCAGGGACCTAAGTAACATTAAAATAAGAAATAATTTTTAATGACAGAAGAATAATTTTCTGTATGATATGCCATCAAGGGGTACTATCTCTAATCAGATCCTAGATGGCACATTATTTTCTGTGAGTGTGGTCAAAATATCATGGTGTTGTTGTTGTTATGGATGATAGTTCTGTTATGGCTGATAGTGGCATAATTGTTTGTTGAAACCTGAAGCTCTGGTGTCTGAGTAAAACAATTATTTGAAATAAACATGAATGAAGCCTTGGAACTACTATCTTCAGGCTTGGGGACTTGATGTCACAAGTTCTACAGTTGTGAGCCTCTGTTATAGTCTGTAACCATTTTTCTCTCAATCTCAGCCTCATAAGCCATCTTAAGACAGCATTTTCATAAACATGTCCATGGCCTACACCTCAGAAATAGGACAGATGGTGTGTCAGAGGTCGATTCTAATTGGAACACATGCCCATCTCTCAGCACAGTTTAAAACGGAGAATAGTTCAAAGAGAAAGTGATGAGTCTCCAGGAAGAAATTGGTGAGCATCTTATGATAGAGACACCATTACCATGCACACAACTCCTCCTGCCTAACATCCCCCTCAGTTGACATCTCCTGTCTAGATAGAGTGGTGGTTCATATCCAGAGTTCAAGTTCTGCTTGGCTATCAGAAGATAGTGGTGACTATTTGATTTGACTCTACGGGCTCTCTGATTAGAGTAGGAAGAGACAATGTCGCTTATTCAGGGCAACAGGTTACCAAGGCAACATTCAGGAATGGAGATTTCAACTCCTGAATATCACTGCAAATGTTAGTAAGGGGCCCTAATAGACCCAGGGAACACTAGCCATGTGGCTGCAGTGACCACAGGCAGTTCTCTGAATAGGACAGTCAGGTATGTGCCTCTCAGCACTATTCAGACCATGACCTGTCTGTTGAGTTCTAGGATTTTTCTCCCTTGGGACAATAAACCTCAGTGTAAGAGAGAGCTATATCTTGAGTTCAGGGGTAATACCAAGGGGGATATGATACTCTTCACCCTAAAGGGAATTCCTAAATAAAATAAAATAAAAAACCCAGTTCTTTCCAATTAATTTTGTTCTCAAGAATAAAAAGCATGGACACACTTTTAAGTCTCATTTTCTCCCAATTTATTCTTTGTTGTGCCCACATGTATCATACACGTTTTACTTTTTCAAGACAACTAGGGAGAGAGAGAGAGAAAGAGAGAGAGAGAGAGAGAGAGAGAGAGAGAGAGAGAGAGAGAGAGAGAGAGAGAGTATAGAGACTTAATCAACTTTAGCATAAAATTCCCTCTAGTCCCAGGCTCTTCTCTCCAAATGGAGGAACCTAAGCCAGAAGGAAACAGCCCAAGAGGAAAATGCTTTACCTTCAAGCTATATTTTGCTTACCTGTCTTTTTTTCTTTCTTTTTAGAATGTATAGCATATTAATTGCTAGAAAGAACAGGTGTGGATGTAGGGTGTCTCTGCCTTGTTGGCCTGCCTTAACATCTTTCAAGAGCTATTTATTCAGCTCTGTTGTTGAAAGATGGAACCCAAGGGACAAGTTCTTTCAGGACACTAGCTGCAGGGAGTGACATTTTACTCATTTCTTCTGGAGGTACCCACTGGCTTCCTGGGGTTTCAGGGGAAGCTTTGAAGGCTTCCCTGTGAACTGCTGAGTGTTTCATCAGCTCTGAGGGTCACAACCACTTACCACTGAGAAACTTCTGAGGACTTTCTTAATCTATACAGTTTTTTTTTTTATGGCCTTGGGTAGTGGATATGACTTCTCTGTGAACTCCAAAGCAATAGCAAATATCCTAAGAGAAATTTGAAAACGAGCAATAGAAAAAAATGGCATGTGTTTATGGAACCCATTCCTCTTAATGAGTAAATTCCATGAGTCTATGTAATTGTAAAGAGGTTTGCAAAATACCTCTTGCTCAAATAAACCCAAGGCCACATGGTTTGGGGCTAAAGAGGCTGGGAGCAAGTACGATAGATTTTTTTTCTATCTTGTTGCCTCCGTTACAAATTTCTTTATTACAGGTGAGTGCTGACCTGGGTCCCGGCACTGTAAGGGCCTGTGATGGGTTGAAAGTTGTGTTCTGATCTGTGGAGAAAAGACATGTTTTGGTCTCATGTTTCAAACACTAGCCTAAGACAAGGAACAGAGAATAAGAGAGGACAGGAGGAGAGCAGAGGGAAAGGGAAAAGAGAAGGAGGGTCAGGGGAGAAAAAGGAGCTGGGGCGGAGGCTGCTGGAGGTAAGGAAGAGTAGAAGAGTGTGGGGAGGAAGAAACTGAGAGCATGAAGGGAAGTGGGAGAGGACCTGGAGGTGAAGGCCAGGGGGATACATTGGCATTTGCTTAGTATTCCTTTTACGTGCCAGGCGGTGGGCTCTCACTTAAACTGCTTCTGTAATTCTCTGAGGTGCTGCAAGTTAGATGTGGTGTAAGCCCTAAGTTTAGATGAATAAACTGAAACTCAGAGGTATCAAATAACTGCCTGAGGTCATGCAGCAAGGACCATCCAGACTATATCTTGAAGTCAGAGTTCTGAATGTCTACCTTCTTAAGATCCTCTGTGAAATGCATGATTTGAATGAAAGTTGGAGACTAACTTAACTTTGGGGTTAAGCAAGCTTATGAACATGTGACTACAGACTCATGGCTCTCTTTTATGGGTTTTAGATGCTGGTCCATTTATATACACATCAATAAAATGTAAACTTGTATTTCAGGAGAGTTTAGACCAGTATTTTTAATTTTTATTATATGTTAGTCACCAGGGAGCTCACCAAGTGGTAAGTCCCTCAGACTAGGCACTGGCTTAGAGCCAGATGTTCAATGTTTCAAACATACTAGCTCACATCTGATAGTCTAGAACATTCAGAACAGTATCATTCTGTCCAATAGCCAATATTTGAGAGGACACTTGCCTATTAATAGCAAGGTAATAATAACAAGCTGTATTTATAATTAGCTTCAATTATGAGAAAATTCCTCTTAACATTGAACAAATAGATCTCACATACTCTGCCTGGTTTACTTAAACAGAACTACATATAGAAGATTTAAATAATATTATTACATTTTATTTTTAAAGTGTGTGTGTGTGTGTGTGTGTGTGTGTGTGTGTGTGTGTGTACACATGCATGTGGATGCCTGAGGAAGCTGGAAGAGAGTATGGTATTTCTTGGAGCTGAAGTTGCAGGTGAGCTACCTGGTATAGATCATGGTAATTGAACTCAGGTCATCTGAAAGAGCAGCAAGTGTTCTTAGGAGCCCCCTTTCATTTTTTAAAATAATTTTTTTCTGAATGGTATTTTTAAGGAAGTGAACTTGTAAAGAAAATAACTATTTATGTTACTTATGGATCTGGAATTTGTTCCTCAGCAGTCGGTGGGTGAGGGGGAAATGCTGGAATCCCAAACTGCACCTGTGATGAGAAGATGGGCAGCTATGTTCTTTGCTGGGTAGCCATCAGAGAACCTCACACAAGAAAAAGGTACGATTTCTCATCTCCTATAGCAACATCATGGCTTGCATCGCCTAGATCAATCAAGTGCTGCCTCAGATGTGGAAGAATCTTGTGTGTCACGGTGGAGGTGAGGTTGGTTCTGAAGAGGAAGGCACTCTCAAATAAGGGACCTTGGGAGCCCTGCCATTTCTGAGGTTTTGTTTGCTTTTATCCAGCTGGTTCTTAAGCCACTAAAATCAACTGAGAGAAGAGAAGATGCTGTCTAGAAAAATATCATGTGTTTCCAAACATGTCATTGGCCATCCCAAATCCTTAGAGAGTAAGACTTCCTACTTAATCACCTACTTAAAAAACCAGAAGCAAGTATTTATTTATTGATTTAGAAGAAAGTTAATTACTTATGAATTTTAAAAGGCAGCAAAGGGTGGGTGTGGATATGAAGCATCATTAGTGGTCATTTGTGTATATGTTCTAAAATTTAAAACAATATGATGAGGAAAATTTAAAAAAAATATCCCAATTGTTTATTTTTAAAATAGGAACGATGATGACTATTACTATAATTTGGTGGTTATATGAGAGAGACTAATACATGTAATTTCCAAACATCTCTTGCTATACAGTCAATACCAGAGAATAGAATGTGAGTCTCTGTACTTGGCATCAGTAATATTCCTGCTGGTTCATCATGTGGAACTTCATGAACCTGTTGGTTCAATGAACTCTCTTTGAGTAGCACTTAAAATAAGTCAAACATAAAGAAGAAAGGGAGATGCAAATGAACACATGAAATCTAGACCGTTGCTCTTTCCTCAGTTTCCCCCAAACTTAAGAAAAGACTGAAGGTTGAAAGTGTGAAAAATAGACTGCCTCAGCCTTTGGGTAGGTTGCCTAATCCTGTGTTGTTTCCTTAAGAGTTCTTTTCTGGTTCTGCCGCTCCAGCCAGGTTAGGGTGTACAAATCACAACACCAGAAACCTCAGCTTGTTTTGATATTTTTTAATGATGAAATTCTGCATTGTTTATCCTCTGTAGTGGATATAAGGCCAGAAGAGCTCCAGAATATGGACTAATTGGGAAACTGGAGAAGATGAAGGCCTAAATGTCCTTAAATACAATATGCAGCTTAAATGAATGTGTTTATATCATTGCCAAACATAGCATTGGAATTTGCATGTTGGTGTGTGTGAAGTACTGGAAACATTTTGGGTTCTAGCTGTGAAGATCCTAGCCATGTAATCCCAAGTTTCCCTTCTCTTGCCACACACATGGCATCTGCTGTGTAGCTGTCAGCCCCATGGGGAGCTTTAACTTCAAAGGTTCAATGCTGCCCTAAGTTAATCGAGTATCATGGGCAGTCTTAAATGGGTACTGTGCCCAGCAGTCATAGTCCACAAGTCTTGGCCTCATTTGGAGATGTATGTTGCTCCATGGCCTTTCCTAAAATGGGGAACTAGAGTAGGACACATTCATAGTTTTGAACCCAAAGGCTCAGTGTAGGTTATGATCACATATTATACACACAAATTTTAGGTTCTTAAACCACATAATACACTGCTCAGAGGACTGTTACATCTGCTGCTGGCTCCACAGCATTGCACAAGTCAGCAGAGATGAGTAGCCCTCTCCATTACCAGGCCAAACCTCATGGAGTTCACACTGAGTCCATGTTTTTATTTCAATAATAAAATGTGACCCCACTGTCATATTTTGGTAGTCCAGAAATGTGAGGGTTCACTTTTTTTTCTGTTTTCTAAACTGCATGCAGATAAAAGAGGATTCCTTTAGAAACTACAACCTTCTAATGATAAATAATTTTTGATTTACTGTACATAACAGTAGTGCATTTCTTGTTAAAACAGCAAGCTTTTTTTTTTACCAAAATGAAAAGAAAACATTCATTTTTTATAAATAGTTTAAATACATATTTCATACCAACGTTATAAAAATAGCTTTTTTCAATAAATAAAGACATTTTCATTTACATGGCAAATAACGCGTGGCTAGCTAACCACTGGCTACCAGCTTTATTTTACTGATTGTCTAGGAGATGACATGCAGTAATAATTGTCCCTCTACCTTCACAAAAAGGAAAATAGATCAGTGGGAGCCATGCACCCCCGAGGCCAACAATGCTATAGATACTGTTCAGGAATGACAATCAGGCACTCAGGAAAGACTTTTGCTGCACTTCACAAATGCACTATGACAAAACTCATCCCTAAACTCTTTGTCTGGGGTTTCTATCTACTCAGACCCTCAGGGTCATAGGATGGTTACCAAAGTCTGCCAAACAGACCAGTAAGTTAATACCTGTACATAACAAGGGTTGATGCTTTTCAAGATCTAGAAATTGTTTGCTACAGTAGAGAAGTGGATCTGCCTTTCTCTGGCCCCTTGCCCTCTTTTCTGCAGAATTCCCAACAATGCTTGGGCACCATGCCTACTAGAGGCCCCAGAGGCCAACTAGAGCTGTCATGCAGCAGCAGTTTGGCATTGGAAGCTGCCCTTATGTGCTGATATCATACATTTATGGCTTTGCTGTCCTTTGCATCTGCTGTACTTGTGACAACTTCTGGAAAGTTCTCCAAGGATTCTGTAGAGGCTGACATCATTGCTTCTTGGTCCCAAGAGCCTGGTAAGTTTTCCAAACTGAAGGAACTCACAGGTCCGTGGGTGGTGCTGCCCTCTTCTGATCTACTTGGGAGAACCAGGTGCAAGGATGTTTCTGATGAGGAGCAGATGGAGGATGAGAGAGTGGCTGAGATGGACTGCAAAGGTGTCAGTGTGGTATCAGAATGGGGGGAGATGCACCTTAGGAACTGCAAGTGACCTTCCTGGATAACCTGGCAGTGGGAAGGGGAATAATCAAGGTTTGGAGAATGATGCAGTTCTCTGTCTGCTGGGTTTTGCTCATGAGCTTCAGTTCGTTGAGGGCTGCTGCCCAAAGAGGAGGGATCCACACTCCAGATGTCAGAGGTGACATTACCATGATAAAGCTGCGCTCCACCTGCCTGAAAATGTAGGCAAGGCTGGTGAGCACTCCAGCTCACCCTGGTCTGTAGGCTTTCTCTGGAAGGACACATTGGAGCAGGATGCAGAGAACAAAACCTTGATGGCTGCTCAGGTGACAAGATGTTTTCTAGAAGTTGCATGATGTTCCTCATATCTTTCCCTAGTTGCGAGACCTCCTGAGTCAATGTTGTTACCTGTGTGGAGAGAGCAGAGCCAACAACAATGGTCACAGGTACACAGAGTGGACAGGAAGTGAGCACTGAAGACAGGAAGTGAGATTTCTTAGTAAGAAGGCCACTCCAACTCAGAGCTAACCAAGCTCAAGGTGAGTGAGTAGGCTGGGCATATAGATGAATGTATTTCCTGATCTAAAGACACACCCACTTTGGAGAGATGAGTGTGGTTAGGGGTTTTAACCAGTGACTGGGGTATCATTGCAAGGAATTAGTGGTTTTGAACATCAATGACAGCTTTCACTTCCTAAGAGTGGATGGAATGCAGATAGGTACACAGATGTCACTCAGTGCCTGGAGGGGCAAATACCATGTGCAAAGCACCAGACTCACTGAGCCTTGACTGAACAGAAGCTCTCTAGCTTAACATTTCCTAGGGGAGGTCTTCTGACAACAGATCCAGAACCAAAGGGACCTTCAAGAAGGAGAGGGTGGTGAGAACTCTTACCAGATTTTCTAGCAAGAGAGTTCTTGGGAGAAAGAGACTGTGAAGTGGTTAACTAGAGGCAAGCAGTATGAGCACCCAAGTGCCCTGGGGTCTACCAGATTACCAGAAGGTCCTTTAGTTGTATCTCAGATTGTATTGTATCTGCTTTATAGATGTAACCAACCGTCTTATTAATATAAGAAACACAGAACCAATGTAAAAGAGAAAGCCGAGAGCTCAGAGCTCAGAGCTAAAATCTTACCTCCTGCAGTGCTCCTAGCTTCCCCAAAAGAGAGCTACTTCCTATGTGTCTGTCTTTAAATAGTCTTTCTGTTCTGCCTTCTCATTGGTTGTAAACCCAAACACATGACTGCCTCGTTACTGCCTGTAAGTACCGCCCTCCAGGTCTTAAAGGCGTATGTCTCCAATGCTGGCTGTATCCCTGAACACACAGAAATCTCCCTAGCTCTTCTAACCACCACGTTCTTGCTATGGCTCTAATAGCTCTGACCCCAGGGCAACTTTATTTATTAACATACAATAAAAATCACATTTCAGTACAAATAAAATACCACCATACTGCTTCACTTGCTGTAGTGGTGAATATTTAGCATTTATCAGATTCTCAAAGAGATAATCCCTAAACACAAGAACCACAGAAAAGTATTCATTTAAAACAATAATAAAATCCACTGAAAGGTTGTATTCCTAACCTTAGATTTAAATTAAGACAACAACAACAAAAGCCCACAGAGTCCACTAGAAGACTGAATGTGGCTCCAATCTGTGCTTTCTGAAGGAAGTCTGCATCCCCTCAAACAGGACACACACAAATTTCCACCTCTTGGGTTACCCAGCACTAACACAATGTTGTAATGCTTTGCCATCTCTATTTTAATACATCATATCTTATGATGGTGTTGCTGTGAATTGATTTCACTATCACAACCCACAAAGGTTCCAATGGAAGCAGCTGAAGCCCCAAATAAATACCATCAAGACCCAAACAGAGCAGTCTCAACATCATGATACCAAAACCAAAACTACTGTCTGGGGCAGGCTGCCAGGCTTCTTTATCTCTCTCTCTCTCACACACACATTTAAAACATATCTATGTATCCAGTTTTTGTACAAATGTATACCTTATGATGAATATGCCCTTGAAGTCCTCCACTCTCCCTCTTCTCTCCCCAGTCAGTCCCTTTGTTTCCCTGGACAGCTTTATTTTCATTGTCTAGACATTCCTAGTTTATCCATCCCACTTTCTGTGAGAACATTCTGAAACTAATTCTTTTTTTAAATTTATTTATTTTTTGTTATTAAGAGATTTATCTATTTATTTTACATATCAACCTCAGATTCCCTGTCCTCCCTCCTTCCACCCCCCATTTCCATCTCCTCCAAGGCAAGGTCTCCCCTGGGGAGTCAGCAGAGCCTAGTACATTCAGTTGAGCCAAGTCTAAGCCCCTCCTCCCTGCACTCAGCCTGTGCAAAGTGTCTCACCATAGGCACTAGGTTCCAAAAAGCCAGCTCATGCACTAGGGGCAGGTCCCAGTCCCACTGCCTGGGGCCCCCCAAACAGTTCAAGCTAAACAACTGTCTCACTTATCCAGAGGGCCTAGTCCAGTACCATGGGGGTTCCTCAGCTATTGGTCCACAGTTCATATGTTTCCACTACTGAAAGTAATTCTTTGTAGCCCCAACAGGAAGTGGCCCTGCTCAAATTCAGGCATTTAGAAAAGTCTAGAAGGAAGTCATTCTGTGGTTCAGGCCACCAACTGTTAACACATTCACTCAAATTTTAAGAACAAAACTCTTTGTGCTGGTGTGGAACTGTAGGGAACCAAATGGATGCTTGTTTGGCTTATTTTCAGTGGATCTGCAACTACTGGAAGCAGAACATGCCTCTCCATCTCATGATGGAGTGGAAGAGTGAGTATGAAGAAATCAGTAATTTTGCCAATTCTACATGTGTTGATCACACCCACTCAGGGTCACAGGATCCATGCCCCACATACATGCTGATGGTTCTATAGACTCCTTAGCTCCATTATCAGCATTTCAGGTTATGTTCTGCCACCAAATGGGATGATAGAAATTACATCTGAATGGCTCTCTCTGTGGGCACAGTGAGCCCATTCCTGAATCAAATTCACCTGGGTTGGTGGATTAGCTGAGCTTTCAGTCAGGATGCCCCATGTGGTGGTTTGAAAGAAAATGGCCCCCAAAGGGAGTGGTACTAATAGGAGGTGTGGCTTTGTTGGAGTAGGTGTGGTCTTGTTGTAGGAAGTGTGTCATTGTGGAGGTGGGCTTTGAGGTCTCATGTATGCTCAAGCCATGCCCAATGAGACCCACCACTTCTTGTTGTCTACAAGTCAAGGTGTAGGATACCTGGCTACTTCTCCAGTAACATATTTGCCTGCACGCTGACTTGCTTCCCTCCATGATAATAATGGACTGTAAGTGAGCCACCCCAGTTAAATGTTTTTCTTTATAAGAGTTGATGTGGTCCTGGAGTCTCTTCATAGCAACATAAACCCTAACCTTTCATTCAGAACTGGATAAAGATAGAGCATTGGAGGACTGAATTTGAACTTTAGGTATATTAAGAATTATAGTATTCAGTGAGAGTTTTAACAAATCTATAATGATACAACATTTTAATGATCAAATAAACCAAAGACAAGCAGGGTTCAGTATGTGAAACCTAATACTGAGTCCCAAAAGTGAAATGATGTTTTATTTTAAAAATGAAAAGTGTGTGTGTGTGTGTGTGTGTGTGTGTGTATGCACATGAGTGTGATACCCTCAGAGGCCAGAAGAAAGCATCAGATCCCCTGGAGCTGGAGTTATGGGTAGTTACGAGCCCCCTCACATGGGTGCTGGGAACGGAACTCCTACCTATTGCAAGTGTAATGTGGTTTCTTAGTTGCTGAACCACCTCTTCAGCCCCCAAATGGTATTTTTTAAAGATTGCTTATTTCATGAAAGACATCAGAATTCAGGCCTTATCTTTTGCTGTAGTATGTTTTCACATTCATTCTGAAGGAGTTAGGAGATGCTTGCTAATGTGTTTAGAATCTCTACAGAACACAGTGACATAAACCATTGCCTCATGGATAAGAGTTATATAGACTGTCAATTCAACATCAGATAAGTAAATAGTGTAATCTCAGAAAACAATTCCAGACTGATTAAACAGTAAATTCTCTTCAAAGCAAATTATATGAACAACAACAACAAAAGATTTGCTACAGGGTAA
Source organism: Peromyscus leucopus (assembly GCF_004664715.2). Taxonomy (NCBI): domain Eukaryota; kingdom Metazoa; phylum Chordata; class Mammalia; order Rodentia; family Cricetidae; genus Peromyscus; species Peromyscus leucopus. Next base: position 70,086,103 of record NC_051084.1, read on the forward strand.
ACACCATAATTCAGAATAAATGCATTTCTAGCTTTCAAAATAAAAATTTTCCATTTATTTAGAGCCATGTTCTTGACATCTAACTTAAACTGTATAATCACCATAACTTTTGGGCCATGAACTCTGAATGGGAACCTATGGACTGCCCTGGATCCAGGAATATAAACACATATTAACTGTTCCAAAAGGCAAATTACTATCTTAACTGGGACTAAAAACAACATAGGAGTCAAGAGAATAGAGTTCTTAAGTGATGTGAAGGAAGATTTCCATCATTGTGCTCCTGGGGACACGCCCCTGCACCCTATTAAAGTTCCATGAGGGAATTAATCCTTTGCAAGGACAAGGTCTGTTGCCACAAAGAGAGACAGCATCTCCTGAAGGCGGAAACGATGGTGACATTGATGGGGACAGGGACTTCCACAGGAGACACTGTGGGTTTGAATGCAGTGGTGTGTGCTGGTTCCTGCTGGGTTTCCTGACAGAGTCTATTCTAAGATAGGAAAACAAGTCCTGATTAAGTATGAGAAACAAAGAGTTTACTTTTTGAGGGTTGTAGAATTCAAGCCTCTACCTTCTTAAAAACAAACAAACAAATAGAATTGTCAGTGAAGATTGTTGAGGCTGCTTTCAGTCTAGGACTGTCCAGTTACAGAGTCAACATGGAACTTAGTGCCAGGGACTGTGAAGTGAAGCAACACAGCCAAGCAGAGCCATCCAGACCAAAAAAGGGCAAGCTTTCTTCTTGCCCAGCAGCAACCTAAAATCCTTACATATTTCTGCCACTCATATTAGAAAACATGAGTCTTCCCAAGCCCCACCTCTTTTCTATCATTTTTTGTTTGTTTGTTTCTAGAAACTTTGCACACGGGAGGCTATGTTGATGTGGACTTCTGATTCAAGGTAGAGAGAATGGATAAAAGGAACATTATTTGATGTGTATTCTCCACTTGTAGATTGCTTTTCATGCATTCATTTTCTTTTTTCTTCCTTCATCTCTCTTTTTCATTCTTTCTCTTCCTCCCTTTTCTTTGTCCCCTCTCATCTCTCTTCTCCTATGGATGAAAATCCAGCAGTCTGGATTTAAAACTGTTGGCCAAACCAGTTTCACCTTTACCACATGCCAGCAAACTGCTCACACCCAACATTTCCTCTTGTCCCAAGTCCTGCCAGAAAGGGGAGCAAGGAAAACACTCTTTGTGCTTCCAAGTGACTCGCTTCTCTGGTCCTGACACCAGAGCATCCTAAGACTCCCCTCTTTTATTTTTGTGGAAGGATCATACATTGAGGTCTCAGTTCACCAGGGCCAAGCAGTTGTGTTGGAAATGCCTGTACTATTAGTAGACATCACCTCTTGTCACACACAATAAACTTGCCAGCAGTGATAATCCCACACACCGCACTGACCTTGACACACGTTTAAGAAGGGAACCACTAACTTACCACACTTTCTTATTTCTCCCACATCCAGGATTCCTTAGAACGTCTGTGTCCTTATTGGCCTACATTTCCAGAGTACCTTGTTTACTGCTGTTGTATTTAATCAGCTCTACTGATATATTTTTACTTGTCTCCCTCTCTCCACTGAATCATTTTCCCATAAGAACTGTGGTGTATGGCTTAAATAACATAGATGTAAACTTTAGTCCCTATATAATTGGTTTTATGTCAGCATCCCATGTGGCTGGATTTGATAATGGATACAGAAACTAAGCTCAATTGAGAATTTCTGCATGGCAGAGAATAGTAATCCAGAGGACAGTCCGGAGGAAAGGGCAACCACAGTCTTCCTTTGCATCGGTCTGTTCTGTTAACACTGTTAATATCAGAAGCTCCTTGAATTTTAGCATGGTCTGGCATGGATTCCTGTGGTAGTGCAATAGTTGGGGCTATTGGAAACTGTGCTTTAAGATTCTATTTTGCCAGGTTAAAGTTTGAATAATTGCAGTCAGACAAGTTGGGGATTCTCTGACTGTGAGATAAAATGTAAGGATGTACAAGTTGGTGTTGATCAGAACTGAACAAGGACCTGTATGGGCTAAGTGCAGGGAGGTCAGGGACTTTACTAGTTTTTTTAAGTAGCTCAAGTTTCTGTACAAATATTGCCATATAGCACACACTCTAAACTTTGTTTTGGTAGATGGATAGTTTAATTGAGAGTAAATTGTATGGTGAATTTCTTAACATGTGTTTCTATTTTTTTTAACTAAATTTAAATATTTTTCCTACTGATTTAAACTTGCAAGGACAGAAATAATTATCACCAAGCTTCTAGCAGGAAAGAATGCTTCATATGGTCTGAATATCTTATCAGAGTTTCTACTGCTTAAAACTGAGAGATTCTGGAGCACATAATTTATTATTTACATGGTTCATCTGTGAGGCTGACCACTATTTTTCACAGTAACTGCAGACACTGTCATACATTCTATTGTGGCTTTTGGTGGAGACTGAGATTTGCTGTTTTGTTGTGTTTATGGCATGTGTTTTGGGAATAGGAGTGTAAGTCAAACCACATCCTTAGCTATACTGTTTGTTTCTTGTGAAATAGCTCTCCTTCTTCTGTACACTTTCTCTTTCTGAATCCTATCACTATCACTATAACCCATGAACTCTGGAACTTGGTAGTCAGAGAAAAACATAGTATTTTCATTTTCATGTGTTAGTAAGCAGATGGGAATGCATCTGGTGACGTAATCTTCTTGGTATGAAGAGTTCGTGACCTGCCTCAATGTTTGCCAAATGTGCATATTTTCCTGCTGGACACTATTTTCTTAAATTCAGGGGTACTAACTGCAACACACACACACACACACACACACACACACACACACACACACACACACACACACGCACACACATTTTATAGGCTGATTCTAATAATTAAGTGATCTTTCACCGAATTCCTTGTCATCTTTATTTGTAACGAAACTGTATACTGCCTAAGTGTGGTAGCACACGCTTATTTCCCAGCTACTCTGAAAGTTGAGGCAGGAGGCTCATGAGTTTGAGGTTAGCCTCAGTATCTTATCAAGAACTTGTCTTAAAATAAAAAATCCTGGAGTTTTATCTCAGTGACTGCAGAGCCCCTGACCACATGTGCAAGGACTTGGGTTCCATCCTCAGTACTGCAAAAAGTCACATATATTTACAGTGAAAAACATGGTGGTGACTGATGTGTATTCACTGTGCAATAACTATCTCAAGCTAATTTATGGACCATACTTAGCATTTTTCATTGTTAGGAAATTTAAAACGTGTGTTCTTAGCAATGTATCAATATATAACACATGCTTAGCTATAAACAAACAGTGCATCTCCTGAGCATCTTCCTTTGTCAAGCTGAACCTTGTGTCCTTTGCCTACCACCCAGGCCTCACAGTTCCTGGTAGCCCCAGTCTGCTCTCAGTCTCTCTAGTTCATTCCCAGTTCTCACAGAATTACGTCCTTTGGTTAAGCCCTCACACCCCGAGCTGTCAGCAAGCATGTGGCCCTCTTTTGTTTTCTGTCATGTTGGTGAATCTCTAGGTAGTATTGAGCTGTGTGCACACGGCTCTTGGCAGCTTTCTTACGATATTGGTGGCAGGCATGGCCTTGAAGGGAGAGATCAGAAGTGCAGTGGGACTCAAGTCTGATTATATTCAACCACACAGTTTCATGTAGCTGAAATAATTTTACAAAGAGATGTTTCCTTACAGGTTATCTGGCTTCCCCAGTCAATACAGGAATGAAAGGAAAATGTTTGGTTTTTTCCTTTCTCCCAAATCAATGTTTAAAAAAGCTTATCTGTTGCCCCCTGAAAGTAATCAATTGGTTGCTTATTGATAAACATTAGAAAAAAATTCACAAATATAGGATATTAACATTGTATCCACTATATTTATTATTTCCACTGAAACTCATGTTTGACAAGTATGCATATGTTGTGATAATCTGTAGACTGGTACACTGCTGGGCTCACTAATGTTCAGTCATGAATTGGGGAGAGACTCACAAGGGTTTGCCTTTCCCTGAGGATATGCAGGGACAGCTAACAGCTGTTCAGAGTCGCTCTTCAAGTTGTCCACAATCCTATAAGTAATCTCGGCTGTGCTCACCTACACCCCTGTAAGTAACCCATGCTCCTGAGGGTAACTCCTTATCTTTATCCCTCTAAATAATCCTAACTGAATTCAGTGGTTCACACGGAAAGAGTTAGGTGGGGTAATTGCTTTGGTCTGTTGTTGGTGCCTTTTTTTGATGTGAATAGACCTGTTTGTCTTCTCAGGAAAAGATGCCCAAACAATATGCTACTGTATCCTTCACAGAGTATAGCTGCCTCAAGGTCCAATGAGGAGTCTGCTCACCTCTTCATGTGAATCTTTTATAAGAAATCCATTGAATAGAGGTCCGAGGGACTTTTAAGGTCCAGAAGCCCACCCCCAAACTACTAAGACTGGGAAATACATTAAACAGACATACATGACAAGCTGCAAAATCAATGATTAAGAATACAATTTCATTTATAGTAGAACCAAAGGAATGGAATACTTGGAAATAGATACAAACAAATAGGTGTGAAGCTGGGAACTGAAAATTATAAAATATTGCTTGGAAAAACCCTAGACACATACTGAAATCCTTAGTTCATGAATCAGAATATCTTCACATGGCAGTATTCCTAACCATGGTACATAGGCAGAAATCAAGGGAACATCACAGAAGAAGAGGCAGGAAGAAGGTAAGGGTTGTAGGGTAGAGAGAAGCACTATCAAATGTCTTCTTGGTTTGACATGGCTATTTTACATATGAACTCCCAAGATCAAGGTGAACCCACTATTATTATTCTGCTAAATGGATATAGCATCAAACTGTCCTCTAAATTTGCCTCTCTACCTATAAAATAGTACAGATCTCAGACCTCATGAGATTAAGTTTCTTTGGGTAGTGGATGGTGATTAACACAGAAACTCACAACTGGCCAAAGTGCAGAGAATAAACATCAGCAGAGTGCTCAGTCACAAATGGGACATCTGTATTACATCCCCTCTCAAAGCTCAGGGGCCATCATGGAAGAGATTATAATAGCCAGAGGTCAGAGAGGACTCAAGAAAAAGCATGTCTTTATGACATGATGGGGCCTTTGCACTAATAAACTAACAGCAGCTGTGGGTGCCTGCATAAGACCAGCACAAGATCAAGTCATTCGACATTTTAGTGTGGAGCAGGAAGATGTTGACAAGAACCCTCCCAACTGGGGAGCTGTGGGCAGTTGATAACCTCTAAGGAAGGGAGGGTCAGGTATATTTAAGGGTATGGCTACTGGTAGATGGACCATACTCCAATGGATGTCCCCATAATCGGGCAATTTATGGGCAGCATAAATTAGAGTTGAAGGGTTATGAAATAAAAAAAGAGAGAACATATGTAGGAGGTAGGATGCTGTGGGATGTTCTGTATGTCCTGTGGGAGCCCGTTCTTGGGTTCCTCATGGCTTTACCCAGCAGGTCCGCATAGAGGATGATTAGGACCACGGGCCTAAGTTCAGGTGTCTGGGATGGTCTGCACTTGGCTGTGCTGGGGAATGGTCTGTATGTCAAATTGCTCTGATTGGTTAATAAATAAAACCTGATTGGCCAGTGGCTAGGCAGGAAGTATAGGCGGGACTAACAGAGAGGAGAAAAGAAAGAACAGGAAGGCAGAAGGACCCACTGCCAGCTGCCGCCAGGACAAGCTCATGTGAGAATGCCGGTAAGCCACGAGCTACGTGGCAGGGTATAGATTTGTGGAAATGGATTAATTTAAGCTATAAGAACAGTTAGCAAGAAGCCTGCCACAGCCATACAGTTTGAAGCAAACTGTGTTTACTTGGTTGGGTCTGAGCGGCTGTGGGACTGGCGGGTGACAAAGATTTGTCCTGACTGTGGGCAAGGCAGGAAAACTCTAGCTACAATAGGAGGTAGAAGTGGATCTAGGAGAAGTTAGGAGGAAGAGTAGGGTGAATATTTTCAAAATACATTGTCTGAAATTCTCAAAGAATTAATAAAAATATTTTTTAAATTTCAGTATGGAGTGCAGAGGAGCTCACAAAGCTCCATCCCATCTGAGGAACTGTTAGCAGTTGATGGCTGCTGAAGGAGAGAGAGTCACTGCTTTTTGGGAGCGTGGCCACTGGTAGGATGACACCACAATCATATGAGTACATGGGCAACATTAATTGGACTCAGAGGTAAGTAAGTAAATAAATAATGGTATGCATGAAGTTGGGAGGGAGATAAGAAGATGTAGTCAGTCATTCGGAGATCAGTTGAGATTGATATGATCAAGATACATTGTATACATACATGAAATTTAAAATAATAACTAAAAATATTAAAAGAAAGCATGCTTTCCTATTAAATAAGTGTTTCTAAAGTTGGCACAAAACCCCAGACAGCTGAAGCTATCTTGAAAGAGGAAACTGAAGATGGAGGACACTTATCTTTCCATTTTGGAACTTGCTACAATGCAAAGCAATAAAGACAGCAGAGAGCTGGGACACAAATAGACTAGTCAGCAGAATATAATTTTGAGTCCAGAAACAGGGAGGTATGGTGGTGCACACCTGCACTCATCTCAGGGGGCTGAAGCAGAAAGATCACAAGTTTGAGGCTATGCTGAAAAAAACTCTAAGTAAAAAATTTAAGGTCAGAAGTAAACTGCAATGGTTAATCTAAATTGGTAGTGTCACTGGATTTAGAATTGCCCCAGAAACAATCCTTTGGTGTGTCTATGAGGATATTTCTAAAAATGTTTAATTGAAGAGGAAAGACCCATGCTACATGTGGTGTCACTGTCCTATGGGCTGTAGTCCCTGAGTGATATAAGGAGAAGTGAGCCGAGTGCCAGCATTAACTTTTCAGAGCCTCCTGAGTGTGGACGCAGTGTGACAGTCACCTCCCCTGCTGCCACCCTCCTTCCCCTTGAACTGCAAACCAAACAAATCTTTCTTCCTAGCATGTTTCTTGTCAGACATTTGGTTATGGCAACAAGAACAGTAACACATGCATTAGTCTTCACATTCACAATCCACTGATTTATGAACATCGCTTTCAGACCTCTCAAATGGAAAGAGTGTTTTAACCAATGGGGCTATGAAAATTGACATACAAATAAAGCTAAATGCACAACTCATACAATATGTGCAACTTAATCCAAAATAGATCAAAGGCACAAACACAAGTGATTACAGTATAAAACAGAGAAGAAGAAAACAGAGGAATAAATATTCATTACACTGGATTTCTCACAAATATGACCCCCAAAGTACAAGAAAAGAAATGAAGACAGATTAGCTGTCTCTACAATCAATACTCATGTGCTTCAAGGGATACCATCAAGGAAGTCAAGCTTAGATCCACAAAAAGAGGAGAAACTCATGTGTTTCATAAGGAACTTGGTTCTGTAAAATGTAAGGAACACTTAAGAGTTAATAATCAAAAGACAACCCAATTGAAAATGGGGAAAGGATGGAAAGGAACAGTTCTGCAAAGAAGATCAATGACCAAAACACCGGCAAAGGTGCAGAGTGTGAGCAACTGTAGGGAGCTCTAACACAGAAGGAGGCAGAGTCTAGTTCTCAGGACTAAAGGGGCCACCATACTTCACACTTGGTGTTTACATCCTCCATACAGTCCTAAGTTCACACTGGAACTCCTAGTGCAGATTTTCTTACCTGCTAAGAGAAGAACAGTATAAGATCTGGGAAGACAAACACCTTGCTGAAGTAACTGAATGTGAACCTTAACTATTGTTTCCCTCCAGGGCAGCTTTTCCTTTTCAGCAGTGTTTATGTTTTGTGCTCACTATGCCAAAGCACTTTTTCCTTAAACACTTCGCCATGTCTTTCTGGGTCAGCCAGATTTGAGAAACTAGAGCACATGTAGCATTTACCGACAAACCTCTTCAGAAATGTAGCGTTTGACTCTCAGAGTCCACAGCCCCTGAAGTGACTTTTATTACTGTCAAAGACTTTCTCAGAGTCACAGCTTCACTGAGCTATAAAGCGTGGACACTGTATCTAAAGCAGGCTAATACTGGTGCCTGCTTTACAGCTTTAAAATTCCCTTACGTGTTCTGGGAATGTAGGTTAAGAGCAATATTATGCCTTTTCTGACATTTAAAATGTATTTAACTAGTTAATTATGATGTCTACACAGCAGGGAACAATTCCATATATTTGAATTATATACATAAATACATAACTTATTCATCATATTTTGTGTGTGCATGCATGTATATGTGTGTATATGTATGTGTGTGTCTGCAAGTGCACATGCAGGTACCCAAAGAGGCTAGAAGAGGCTCCAATCTCCTGGAGCTACAAATACAGGAGGCTATGAGGGCATGAGCACCCTGACATGGGGGCTGAGAACTGAACCCGGGTCCTCTGGAAGAGTATAAGTGCTCTTAACCACTGAGCCATTGTTCCAGACCCTGTATGTTAAATCTTTGAGCAGATATCAGAGTTCAGATTCATCAGTGCTCCGGCAGTGCACTCGGTGCCTACAGTGAGCACCACAATCTCTGCTCTGCCGCTGTCTGGCATTTTGGTAACAGACTTCAGGGTCATGCAGTAGATTTCACATTTACCACCAATGTATGTCTTCCTTAATAGTAACCAAATAAAGTATAAAGTAAGAGTAAAGCAATCAGCTGATTCCATCTACAAAAAGTAGGACTTACACAAAGCAGAGTGTTAGGCTTCGACTTGATTATTTTCTATGTCAACAATATGACTTTGTAACAGATGTGAGGAAAACACAGGTAGGAGGTTGTAAGGAGTAACTGCACATTCTGAAGCCACTTTGTATTTTTACTGTACCTGGCTTGGTGCCTTTTAATATACTACACACAAGGTCAAGGCTATATAAATTAAATTGTGTGTAAAGATCAAAGTTGTTTATTTGTTTTTTGTTTTGCTTAAGATACAACCGTGAGGAAATCAGATATTTTACTCTAAGAAAAAATCTAATCTTTAGAAGGAGGTGATTGGTCCACTAATAATTTTATTTTGGCCTTCTTACTTTGATGAATATTTCTCAACAGAGGAACAATGATGAATATATCGAATTGCAAGGCTCCTTTGTTTTCCAAATGGATCTCTGTTTACACAGACTGCTGGGCCACATTATCAAAGAGCAATAATACAGTGATCACTTCTTTAGCCTGACTTGGGCAGTGACCACACGCGGAAGAAATAAACCTCCTTTTCCAAGAACAGCTGACTCTAAGATTCAGTTAAGAAGTAGATCACTTAGAATTCTTACATGTTTGTGTCAAATGGGAATGGGAAGAACTCCAATGGCATTATGGGTGGTTTTAGCCAGGGCAATGTCTGAAGAGAAACTGCTCAAAGGAAAAATGATGTGCAGATTGCCAACAAGATCTCTAGCTGTTTTTTGTCCCCTCCTGCTTCAAAAAGCTACTTTATTTTAAAATCTTAGATATCTGCATGTATGTCTATGTACTATGTGTGCCTGGTGCCCACAGAGGCTGGAAGAGGCCCTGGATCCGACAGAAGTGCACTTGTAGGCTGGTGAAAGCTGCACCTGTGGATGCTAGGAACCAAACCTGGGTCCTCTGCGAGAGCAGCTGGTGCTCCTAACCCCAGAGCCATCTCTCCAGCCCCTTCTGTAGTTTTCAGTGGGAGGTTATTTGGGTAATCCCCATACAGTTTGGACTAGTCACTATGATTTAAGAACTGTCAGTCCAGTTAGGGAGTTCTCTAATACTGTCATTTCTGTTCTTCTCCTGGTACTTCCCCTCTTAGTCATTGTCTCACTTCAGAAACAACAGGATGGAAGGAGATGGTGCAGCTGAGTGTAAATCTTCACTAAGAGAGACCTGGGCTATGCCAGCTGCACTACTGTGTTACTACAGATCATTGCAAGTTGGTGTGACCACATGAATTTCACTTATAAAATTCTCAGTATCAGTCCATGGTGATCCTACCTAAGATGATAGCATGTGAGTTCTAACTTCAATCTGGAAGGGGACTCTTTTACCCTCTACCTCTCCACACGTCCTTCCTGTGGTCCAAAAGAATCCCAAAGCTTCTTGAATTTTTCCTGTGAAAGTTTCTCTAGACTGCTCTGTAGCTCGGCCTGTGAAGAGTCTCAGTCCTTCTTTTCTTTGTTTCTGGGATGAACATGTTTGAGTTGTCCCCTGCAATCTCTCAGAGGTCCCCAGCAGGCCTGAGTTCCAATTACCCACAGGTTAACTCATTAACACACATTTACTTTTCACCTTCAAGCTTTTCTGTTGTTTTTCCAGCATGCTTCATTGGCCACTTCCAAAATAATTATTTGCATCTAAAATGTCCCAGAATGTGTTTTAAACTGCTGTCATTTGGGGAAAGCAATTAAAACCAAGGCAGCAACCAAGAAGCTACCTTATTCTATGTAAATGGACAGAAAGGTGAATCTCATCAAAACAGAAAAGTAGGCCCATCATTCCCCAAGGCATGGTCTCCTAGATCGAGTACACATCTGAATGAGAGGCATCACTGGGGAGACAAAGCATATTCTAGAGTTGACTCTTGATGGTGGTTAAATGAATAAAAAACTAAAACTTACTTAATCACATATTTTAAAATAGATGAATTTTATGATATCTAAATATATCTTAATAAAGTTGTTGAGAATACTTTATTTTACATGGACAACCCTAAGGTTCAGAGAGGTAAAGTTCCAATGCTACATAGCAAACAAGTGTTGGGTAAAAAGCAGAACTTAGGCAAGAATGACTCTGAGAAATTACATTCTCCCATGGACTAACAATCTTGCTTTAACTCATTGAAAACTGAGGGACATCAGTTAAATAAAACATCTGCTCAAAATATAGGTTATATTGAAAAAAAAAGTTGCCACGTGCTGTCAAGGTTGGAGAAAGCACACTCTAACAGCAAAGAGGACCTGTGTAGTATCACACTCAATCACATTCAGGTCAAGTGTCCTCTAAAAGTCCCTGTCCTGGGGCAGACTGACCCCTCGGCCTATGACAGAAAGAGGAGAAAACAGCAAAAAGACAAAGAGATTTAAAATACACCCTTGAGAACAGCTAGAAGATAAACCATTTCTAATAGAGGTTGCTATTATAAAAACATCTACAGTGGGAATAGGAAGCCAGATGCTCGCCCATGGAGAGACCTCTTTGCTTTGCACAGGTCCCTTAGTGGGGAGCATCATCAGGCTGCTTATCAGGGCTTCCTTAGTGCCTTTCTGCTGGATGTTGTAAGCACCAGTGCCATGATGGTGCTTCTGCTTCTTTTCCCTCTGTGGTTATTCCCCGTGTCTTTGCTGGGTGTTATAAGGGTCTCAAGTGACTGCACTTTGTTATATATCTGCTGTATCTGTCTTGGACAATGGGTCAAAGGGCATGCATAACTATCTCCCTACTTATGCACGGGGAAATGGAGCTTGCTGAGTTACAGGATAGGGAAAAAGTCCCAGGGCCCTTTGAGGCTCAGGCAGTTTCTCTCCAGGGGCACAGCTGGTTATCCTGTCACACCACTTCTGCTGTAGGTAGAATTCTGATCTCCTTCTCCCCTCCATACCTCACTGTTGAGCTTGTTTATTTGCTGCTTTGTTTCCTCAGCCTTGATGAACAGAACAGCGGCTCCGACCTCCGGGTCTGAAAAGTGACACACACAAAGTGAGTCCTTAAGGAATATTCAAGCTTTGGGATGTATTCAAGCTTTGGGATGGCTGCAGTGTGGAAGGAAGGCTGTCACCTCAATGTCCCTGCTGCCTGAGCTCATGGGTTCTTCCTCCCCAGGACCAGACAAACCTTTGTTCAATTTTTGGGCAGCACCTGCTGTACTCTCAGGGGCAGTCTCACAGCACAGTGGTTGGTGACCACACTGGCTGCATGTGTTCCCACACACAGTCAGCATGTTCCAACGTCATACTCTTGTCTCTTCTCATTCTCACTGTCACTCCCCATGCCACACACACTGACCATGCTTCCCTTTTCCGTCGGAAAAGGGATTTGCTGTGCCCATGAGAACACTTCCATGTCTGTTTCAGGGGCTAATCTCTTTTGCTTCATATCTTTTACTGCACCACTCCCTTGCTCTTGTTTTTTAGTTCTCTTCTCTATCCAGGGTAAGAAGCACAAATAAATTATGTCTTTGTGAAAGAAAAGATTTGATGGGACAGATTAGCCTGTCCCTGATCAGCTGTGAGTAGAACACTTGTTTGTGGAGGAAGAAAAATCACTCAAAACAGATCAGAGTAGTCATAAGAGCCAATTTTACATAGATGCCTTGCAGTCACTCAACAAACCATTCCCATCATACACAATAGGCCAATACCCCTTTATAGGAAATGGCAGTGAATAAAGAGCCCAGCAAAGGGAGGAGACATTTAAAAGCAATTAGGCAGTGGGTTTGGATTTCATGCTAAAGGCTGGTATAAAACACTCAGGTTTTAAGCACTGAAGTTGAGCCACACAAGTATACTTATACTTTAAAAATGTTCTCTCTGCATTAAAAAGCAATGTGAACTCAGGGAAGAAATTTGGTGGCAACGAAAGCAAGGTGTAAGTGTGGTCGTAGAAGGACAGGTCTAGGCAGAACTGAGAGTCACTTCCAAGGCAGAAAAGAGAAATTGTTGCTTAAATATTTGAATATTAATGGTGGGACAAGGGAAAGGAGGAAGCCAAGAAATGAGTGGGTGAAAAGGGCAAGGCTCTTCATTGACCCCAGGGAACCACAAAGAAAACGTTGCTGCAGAGATTCATTACTGGCTTTTGTATTTTGTATTTTGATGTGACTATTATTTCCAAAGTAAATTCAATATATATAATTAGTTGAGTTAATGAATTAAGACTCTACTCTTTCTCCATTTGCATCAAGTCTTATGTGGACCCTCTGTTTTCCCAGAAGGCAATGAGTGCTAGGAAGGATTGCTAATTGCCAATAAAATGCTGAATTTACTAAACAGTAGAGCCTCATCCCTGTTGTTAAAACTATCCATTCAATATCTTTCTTGGGTTTGGGCTTATACAGGGGGCTGCTAGTTGGCAGGAGAATGGAACACAAGGATGTTAGCATTTGCTCAGAAGTGAGAATGACATGGCCAGGGAGTGCTGGTCTTGCATATCAGTTTTATTCATTTTGTTTTATCTACAAGCATTTAACAACTATTCAGTGCCCCATCTTTATTAACTGAAGGTATGTTTTCCTTATTTGTCATTTCTGGTCTTGATCATATTGACAGATCCTTTTTGTGAGGTTGACAGAGGGGGGAAGAGATCAAATTGGGCTTGAGTTGGAGATATCTTTATACTAATTCACTATCCTTACAGGTTGGTGTTTCATATTCAATTGTCCTACATCATTGCAAAGTTATTTATTCTGACAGTCTATAAGTATATAACCTCTCACCAAATAAATGTTTAAGTATTACCAATGTTTTCAGAGCATGCAACCAGAATGGTATTTCTTCTAGATAATGTTTTTGTAAATTTATCTGGATTTATAATAGGAAAATAGGGACACCCTCTGATGAATACCAGAAACTGGATACTCTGTTGGCCAGGGATGGTAAATGGCAGGGTAGGGGGCCCGATCAGAGGACAATTACAAGCAATGACCTTAGTAGCTGGAAGTGGCACAGATGCCAGTCAAATCACTGAGTGCCATGAAGAACCCCAGGAGATCAGCAGGCAACAGTGCCAGACAGCACACATTACAGAGAACATCACTCTTGAAGATGACTAACAGGTGCTTACCTCTGAGTGGAGGAGAAATTCTGGGCTCTGGCCTGATTTGTTCAGAGCCAAAGTCAAAAGTCTGAGTTTCCTCATTGCTATCGCCATCTTCAATTCCATCAACAATCCTGGGTCAAGTACAGGAAATCAGTCAGCTGTGCACTTACATTTATGAGTTCCAGAACTTATATAAGACCTCTAGGACATTTCATGTTCAATTTCTAAATTCTGGGTGCTACAAAGTTATGCTAGCCCCATAGTAACCAGTTTCTGAGATGACTCTAGGGGGCCTGACTACTAGTTCTGTATGTATAACATGCACTTCAGAGTTTGAAAACAAGTTTTAGAAGGAAGCATAAGCCATTTAAGGATTTCTGTATTTTTTATAACTAAAATTATAATATTTGGGACATATGGTATGACATAAAATATAATACCAAAGTTAATTGCATTTAGGGTTTATTCACTTTAAAATGTGGCAATTAGGAACTTTAAAATTATATATGTGGCTCACATTTTAGCTTACATTTTATTTTTGTTGGACATTGATGCTATAGAAATTAGATTTATTTATTCTAAGATTTAAAAATCAGATTAACACACACACACACACACACACACACACACACACACACACACATTTTACCTCCATCTAAAAGAAAACACTTTAACTTAATGACTGAAACATCACAGAAAACAAGTTCAATGATACCTCTAGACAAAGACCTAAAACTACTTATTTGAGTGTTAAAGAATTTCATTTATTTTCTCAATATGTTTGTTGTTGTTATTCTGGGAACTGAAGCTAGGGCATCATGAGAGCCAGGCAAATATGTTCCACTTAGCTCCAGCCCCAGCCTTAGTGTTTAAATCACTGAGAGTAGTTGAGTCTTTTTCCTTGGTAAATGGTATCTAGTTTGCTCACTGCTGAATATAAGTATGTTGTAGAAAATGTATACAGAAAGACAACACAATTCAAAAGTGAAAGTCCCCAGTCATTTACTGCAGCTATAAACATTTTGGCAAGTGTCCTTGTAATGCTCTTTATCGAAAAGAACACCAACTCATGGGACCAGCGTGCGATCCTCGTGTCCCTTCTCTTCCAGCTCTGAGACTTTTCTAACTAAAAGTTGTCATGCTTTCTTCATGTTCAGCCTAATGTGCAATACACAGATGCTGTAGTGTCTTTTCTGCAAGTGGATAAAGAACTAGTATATTAGAGTCATCATTTGGTTTACAAGTAGAGAAAGAATTTGTATCCAGTTTCCAGTCCTTACTGTTGCTGAGGTCTTTGACAGAATTTTTAAGTCTTAAGTTTATTTTTACAACATTATAGGAAGAAATAACATAAATGACTTCTCCAGACTCCAGGAAGACTAGGTACAAAAATGAATAGAAAATCACCTCACAAGGTGCATGGAACCTAGAAGCATTCAGGATATTTTCCTCACGTGGGTGCTCAGCTGGTGGGGTTCTAATGGTTCTCATTGCCTTCCTGGAACCACAGCATGGGTTTTCTACCATCTTAATATCCTGTAGTTGATTCTAAAGTGACTTTATTTCAGTGCAAATAAAACTAGCTTTACTAAAAAGAACAGAAATAAAACTAGCTTCAGTTATGCACAGTAACATGAAAGGACAACAGCCTGCAATCATTCATCATATCAACCTGTTGTTCCATAAAGACTTGGGGGTTAAGGGGTAACACTGAAGGGTCTTTCTCTCTTCAATTTTTATTGTGAATTCAATTATAAATTGCATTATATTAAGTAGAGATAAATTAGTACAAAAGAAGAAGTGATGAATATTTACTGGAACCCATTTAAATTATCGTACAATTTTCATAGCACACAATACACAGAAATCTGAGTAGATATGGTTAAAAAATTCACACATGGTTCAGGAAAACTGAACAACTGAGGTTGTGAACTTATGGGACAGAAAGGCTCAGAAGGCCAAATAATTTATTAGGCATGTATGTGAGCACATGCAGAAGTGTGGGTGCTCCCTTGGGAGACTGCTGTGCTGGTGAACTCTTACCTTGGACTGAGCTCTGGGGTTCCAGCACTATTCAGACTGCAAAGCTGCACTCTCAGGTTCTTCTCTTTCCTTCGGCCATGGTGAGGTGGTTCAGCCTCTTGCTTGGCTTTCCGGGAGTTAGCAGCGGAGACTCTGATGGGTGAGTGGAAAGGTACTGTCCCTGAGGCTAGTTGCTTTAGGCTTAATCCTAGGTAGCTCTTGTTGCCTACAGTCTTCTTGTGGTGTGAAGCAGAGGGTCCCCTTGTGTAGATAGGAGAGAGGGAGGTGGTCTCCTCTTCTTCCACCTCCTCCTCCTCTTCCTCATCTTCCACAATGGCTGGCAGTCTCTTGTTGATGCTTCCATTCCCCTTGGGCTCTGCCTAGATCAGTGGACAGTACAGATTAGCACAGATTGCCAAGAGGCACATCACTCATACCAGAGGTTCTACTGAAAAAGATCGAATTCCTTAGAGACTAGTAAACCTTTGCACATTGTGCTATTATTTTCCAAGTTTTAAAAGGTTTCCTAGTTTTCATCCCTGGGTTTACCTTTTCTGCTTTCCTGGTTTTAGCCCCCAATCATTCACTTAGACCTTAAAAATATTTGGGTGGAGAGCTGTGTGAAGATGTATTGTACATGCTTCACACCTAGATTTACTCAGCTACCCACTCATAATCATAATAGATGGCACTCTTTTAGGAATATGGACATTTTAATTTTATTGCAGGGTCTTGGGTTGTAGGATTTAAGGCTGCAGTGTCTTTAAGAGGAACCCACACTTGAGAATATAAGTCTCTATATTGGACTTCATGGAAACATGAAGCATCTGTGGCTTCCTTGCTTCTAGCTCCCCTTGTTTTTATAAGTCACTAACAAGATATAGAGCAAATTCCTGCTCCTTTGGAGAACCTTGAGATATGTAGGAAAAACAGTCTTTCCAGAATCCATCTCAAGAGCACCATGCTGTGAACCAGGGCATTCAGTCTCATCAGTCAAATAAGAGATGATAGGAGAGAAATAACTGATATAAAGCGAGAACATGGGTGGAAGAGGCTAGTCCCTCTTAACTATAATAACTAAAGTAAAGGCAGAGTAGCTGAGCAGCAGGTAGAAGAGGCTAACCACTCTGAATTATTGCAATGTTTCTTGCTTAGACCTAGACATGATCTCTCGACATGTTCACTAGTCACTTTACTTCCAGAAAATAAATTCATTATTCTGTGCTTCAGTTTCCTTTCAAAATCCAATTGTGTATATACACTAAACAATAGTTCCTAATGAAAATAATAGTTAACACTGAAAACACCTAGGATTATTATTGAAGTTTCATGATCTGCCATGGTGATTATGCAACAAGTACTTGGTTTATTGGTGTATTTGGATGTGTGGTATCTATAATAGTTACAATAAAACAAACAAACAAAAATACTGTGGTGGCTTTGAGTCCCTAGCTCATTTAGTTTAGGTGTTAGCCACTAAATCCAATAGACCATTAGTTCATTCAATTTTTTTGTTAATCTTAATACATAAAAATTTTTGAATAAAATAATGTTCCTAGCTACATATTCTTTGTAGCTACATATAATTATTCTAATTAACATTGAAGCTATGCATTCTTTACTGTAAAGTCATGGTGCTGCTTTTCTTTGTTTATTCTGTTTTTAATACCATTTAAAACTTTGTACTTTAACAAAAATTGGACCCTCATGGAATTATACAGGATCACTGTGTACTTTTATTGTAGAACAGAAAAATTAGCTTGCCCTGCTAAAGACACAACAGGGCAAACTTATCAAAGAAATAAAAAACCTGAGTACAATCTCTAATTAGGTCTGTTTATACTGGCATTGACAATTTATTCATTCCTTTATTTGAAGAAGTCTCCATTGGTTCTAATAGAATCCTCTGACTGATAACTTACAAAATATTTGTACTTATGTGAGTTTATTTAAGTCTTATAATTACACTTTGTCAAGGAGTCTTGGTGCCTTGAGCAAGTTTCTGGGAAACTGACTTTTACAATTAAGATGACAGATACTACTTATACCAAGAATTCATTCTCCTACAAGCATTATTGTAGACAAAACCTAAATGTGTGCTATTATTAGATAGCTAGCCTGTCATTAGCCTCTGTTTAGGAGAACTGGTGTGTAGTTCAAATGAGAAATGTTCCTGATGGTTTCAGATGTTTGAACACCTGGCTCCCAGTTTGTGGCTTGCTTGGGGAGGTGATGCAGCCTGCTGGAGGAAGTACATTAGTGGGGGTGAGTTTTGAGAGTTCATAGTTTCGCCCTAGTTCCAGTTTGCTCTCTCCGTTTAGTGTTTGTGGCTGAGATGTGATCTTTCAGCTTCATGCACTGGTCACCATGCCTGCCTGTGGTCATGCTCCCTGTCATGATATCCCTCATCTCTCTGCAACTGTAGACCAAATAAACTCCTCCTTCTATGATTTGTCGTGGCCATGGTGTTTTAATCACAGCAATGGAAAAGTAACTAAAGCAACTAGTTACTTTCTTCAGGGCATCTGTGTGGAGCACGTGCTTCTCCATGTTGCTGCAATACTCTTATACACTACCAAGAAGTTCTACTACAGAGCTCTCCTTTCACTGCGGTACTTTTCTTCACTGACTGTCAAATGCTTTCATGAGGCTGCACTGGGATTTTGATAGTCAAATTTGAATCTCAAATTGGCTTCTTGGTGTTCTGCTAGAACTGCTGCCTCAGACTCACAGATGTCTGGTCAAATGGTCTAAAAGGCAGGACAAAGTCTTGTGCTAAGTGTATGGTTACACATATTCCTGAAGTCCTAGGCCTTACTTTCTAGCTATAACCTTGGTAGGAACATAATCCTTATGAATCATGGCTTCCTTATCTTCAAATTAGGAACAGAGTGAAGAGAATATTAAACATTGAACATTAGATTATGTAAATTAGATATTAAATAATATAAAATTAAGTGCTCAATATTTAAAACATTAGGAACTGTAACCTGGAATTTTGATCTAAAATAATCTCTTTCTCCCTTAAGTTTTTTTTTTCTTTTATTTTTTCAAGACAGGGTTTCAATGTGAACAGTCTTGTCTGTTCTGGAATTCACTTTGTAGATCACACTGGCCTCGAACTCACAGAGATCCTCTGCCTCTGTCTCCCAAGTGCTGGGTGTAAAGGCATGCACCACCACTGCCCAGTTCTTACACTGTTTTTTTGACAGAGAATTTTAGGATAGCAATAGAAATGAACCAGGACAGTGATGATGATGAAAATGGCATCTACACCAGGGTAGAGGCTGGTTACTCCTTCTTATACAAGCTTTCCTCTGTCTTACTTAAAAGGTTGGTAGCAATCCCTGGGACTATTGGCAACAGAATGTCCTAGGTAGCTTTAATTGTCAACTTGATACAGCCCAGAGTCATCAGAGGAAAACCTTCAGTGAAGAAATACCTAAATCAGAAGTACAAATCAGACCATGTACCCATACAGATCTCAGTATTACGATTGCTTCCCATTATTACCAACACAGGTAGGGAACACACCTCCATTTTGACCCTTAGCCACTCCAGGCAGTGAGTCTTGGGAAGGTAAGAGCCCAGTCCTCTAAGCTTCCATGTGGCTAATGAGAACCCTACTATACACAGAAGGGAAACTTCTAAACTAAAGACAGCTAAAATGGAGAGTCAGAAAATTCCTGGGATCCGTCTCAGCACCAGGGCTGCACACACATGCTATCATGCCTGGCTTTGATGTGGGCTCTGGGGATCTTATGCCATACAAGTGTTTTACCCCTTAAGTCATCCCCACAGTCCTTCAGATAAAGATTTCCAAAGTGTACTCGTGAAAATTCCCACAAAAGAAAAAAAAGCAGATCAATCCAGTCTAGGCTGTATAGAGGAAAGTTAGCAACACAAGGAAAAAGTTAGAAAAACAGATGGGGCAATCAGCAATGTGGAAGCAGAAGTCAGCAACATGGAAGAGAAACTTAACAAGAACACTTAAATTTTGAAAGAAATTAAAATGTCGAATGGAAAGCTTAGTGAACTAAATAAAAAAAAAAACACAGTGGCAATCATCATCAGTAGATTTGATAAAACAGAAGAGACTACCAGGGTTGGGACACGATATGGAGGAAATACTATAATTAAATATCAATTAGGGAGAAAAATAAATGAACATAACTCCAATATCCAAGAATTCTTAATATAATCAAAAGTTCAAACTTAAGAATCTACAGTATATAAAAATAAACAGAGATTAAAAACTGAAGTAGTAGAGAATCCAGACAATGGAATGATAGTAAAAATTTCCCTAACTTAGAGAAAGAAATGGACACCAGAATGCAAAATGTATTTAGTACCCCAAATGGACATGGGCAGAAAAGAACTTCTCTGTAATAAAATAGAGCCAAGATGTCAGAAACACAAAGCAAGAAGCAATATTTAGGGGTAAATTCCAACTCACCTTACAAAGACAAACACATCAGAATAACATCCAAACTTTCACCTGCAACCATAAAAGCCATGGAAGAGGGAATGACATGTATTAAGTCATTAAATTAAATAACTGTCAATCAAAATTGTATACACCGTAAAGCTGTCTTTCAAAATTGATGGTAAATGAGAATATTTTAAGACTAGCAAAAACTAAGGTGCTCCATGACAGCAATGCCAACATTAGAGAAGGCACTTAAAGGGAGAGAAAAGTCTCCTGGGAGCACAGGAAAGAAAACACTTTATGAGAAGAGAGAGGAAAAGAGGAAAGCTGAGAAAAAATCCACAATGTCCAAAATGTAAACCAGAAAATCCCTAATATTAAGAGAAGAAAGAATATACACAATGATCTAATCAACCAGGAAGACAAATAATAAAATCACAGTACTTGATAAATATCTCTCAATAAAAACCTTAAATATAAATAGCCTCAATTCACCAAAAAAAGAAAATTAGACTGATTTTCTAGATTAAAAAATTATTTCTGGCTATCTTTTGTCTCCACAAAATATTGGCAAAGACACTGATAGGCAGACAGTGCCTACAAGAAGAAAGTCTCTATGTTAAGGGAATGGTAGGCCAAAACAAGCTGTCTTGGCTATTCTGATCTCTAATAAAGAAGACTACAAGCCAAAACTAGAAGGGACGAAAAAAAGGCTAGGGCATATTAACAAAAGGAACAAAAGATACAGCAATTATAAATATAAATGCATCAAAATTACAACTCCTAATTTCATAAAGTAAATATTAATGGGCCTAAAAGCTCACATACGTTCTCATATATCAGTAGTGGGTGACTACTATTATTCATGTGCTTAGCATTTACAAGTTAAACTAAATTATTGTGGAATATTATTTTAACTATGTAAAGATGTGTTACATTTGTTTATGGTGCATTTCCTTAATTATGTGAAGATGTGTTGCATTTGTTTCATGTTGCCTGCCTAAGGCACCTGATTGGTCTAATAAACACCTGAATGGCCAATAGCTAGGCAGAGAGGAATAGGCATGGCTGGCAGGCAGAGAAAATAAGTAGGAGGAGAAATCTAGGCTCAGGAGAGAGAGGAAGAAGGAGAGAATCAGGAGAAAGAGAGGGACATGCCCAGGGCCAGGCCAGGCAGTCAGATACTGGAGGAAGCACAAAAGTAAGATATACACAAAGAAAGAAAGGTAAAAAGCCCCAAGGCAAAATGTAGATAAATAGAAACAGATTTAAATAAGAGCTAAGATAATGCAGAACATTCATAACTAATAAGAAGTCTCCATATCATGATTTGAGCAGGTTGGTGGCCTAAAAATTTAAGCCTGGTACACTGAATGCAATGCTCTAATTTTAAACTATGACCCTTTCATGCCACTGACAGAATAGTGTGTGTGTGTGAGAGAGAGAGAGAGAGAGAGAAAGAGAGAGAGAGAGAGAGAGAGAGAGAGAGAGAGAGAGAAGGAGGGAGGGAGGGAGGGAGAGAGGGGGAGAGAGGGAGAGAGAGAGAAGGAGGGAGGGAGGGAGAGAGGGGGAGAGAGGGAGAGAGAGAGAAGGAGGGAGGGAGGGAGAGAGGGGGAGAGAGGGAGAGAGAGAGAGAAGTGGCTAAATATAATATCATTGATATCATTGCTGAAAGCAGTGGACATTAAAAACAATGATTTAGCCACAGTAAATGTTGGAAGCAACATATGGATACAGATGGATAGCATCTGTGTGTTATTTGGGTCAGAAAAGCACTTCTCTTGTAAAACTCTGGTAAAAATTTTAGACAAAGATTTCTCATTCTTTTCCCATACCATGTTTTATGTGATGTTTAAAAATAAGGAGCAGTGCTATCTGTGTGGCTGATGTGACACAGACAGACAGACAGGCCACATGGAGAGAAGCAAAGAGATCAGATCAGGCTTGAAGTGACTCCAATCAGAAGATTCATTTCTTTAATGTGGCATCACCACAACAAGCCTAGTGCAAAGCAGTTGGCATTAAGGAATGATAAAGACCAGGGAAGTAACTGATGAAATAGAGAGCAAAGTACCATGCATAGACTCAATCAAACAAAAATTAACATTTTGAAATAACAAAGCAAATTGGCAACCCTTTTTCAGAGGAACTGAAAGTAAAACAAAATCCAAATTAATAAAATTAGAAATAATTCAAAAGAAATCCAAAGGATTGAAAACAAATACTTCAGAAACTTTATTTTTAAAAAAATATAGAAGAAATGGATATAATCCTAGACATTATGCTCTTGCATGATATAAACAATGTAAGCAAGAAATGGGGCTTGAAGAGTTATCTTTGCTTCTCTACAAAGAAAACCTCAGGGCTGGACTCACTGCTGAATTCTATTAAACCTTTAAGGAAGATCTAACAGCAACATTCCTCAAAATGCTCTGTAAAATGGAAAGAGAAAGAACACTACCAAACCTCATTCTATGAGGCCAGTCTTATCATGACACCAGAACTAGATAAGAACAAAACATTCAGAACCATGGTTGAGTTCTAGGTCAGCCTTGGCCACATAGCAAAGCAAAATCAAAAATCAAAAATATAAAACAAAAGCCAGCCATACCTGTGAGACTGCTGATTTGTTTGATAATCTTGATATTACCTGAAAGAACAAACAGACTGTTTAACAACCATTTAAACCTTTTCAATGGAATATACATTTCAAGAAGCGTGTGTTCCTGTAGAAGAGAAGAGTTTGCTAAAAGGTGCTTCTAAAAGGTCCCACCCTCTAAGACCTCTACTGATCAATGTGCATCATAATAGAAATGGCAAGTTGATTGCCTCTCACCGGACATACCATAAGCCACAGCACCAAGCTGAAGCCCACCATGGTCTGCAACCCAAGTTGAATGTCTACCTACAGACACAGCAGGCGGGTCCCCCCCCCCCCCCACTGGGCTTTCCTAATCTCTCATGCAGAGTTCTCTTGTTTTCCCTTCAGCTCTGTGAAAGCCAATGTCCTCCTTGATTTGACTTCTTCACCATCTGCCTCCCTTCTTGCTTGACTGTTGGCAAGAGATGAGATCTGTTTCACTCACTGAGGTGTTCTTTTTGGGATAAAGTCTCAGGGATCACAGTCTTCAACAACTGAATTTAAGATCACATTACTCACAAAAAAAGAAAAAAAGTCCTGACAATCAAATTGAGACATGCTATCAAACACAAGATAGATTTCAATCCTCGACATGCAAAGATATACCTTAGAATAACTTATGACCTCAGAACATACCTGTATAAAATTAATCTGCAGAACTGCAAAAATTACCCTAAAACACTTATTTTCTATGATTTATAAAAAGCTCTAGAAATTATGACATATCCTGACATATCTGATATAACCCATATCTTTTAAACCTAATTACAAATTCTTTTATTTTTATGTGCTAATAGAAGCTATAAATTAACATAATTTTATTCACATGTGCAAATACACTTGAAAATAGTTCACATGGTGAGCCAGACATATTTTCTAAATCTGTCTCCCATTCATTATTTTCACCCTGAGATGATTAGGGAAGAAGATCTGTCATTATTTATGCACATGTGGCATCATTATTGCTGTGCAAATACATGTTTCATCAATGTTTAATTTTATGAAAGTAGTCAGCCCATTCTGCATCTGCTTAGTTGCCTAAATATGCATTAATCAGAAGCGTTTTAGACATAAGTTTGCAATAATTCCCCAAACAGTGACAAATAAGACAGCTGAATAATTAAAAATGTGAAAAACAAGACAAAATTACGGTGCTCTTGATATTATGGTAGACATGAAAATGTGCTTCAAAAAATCCTGTTAGTTACAGCTTGGGCTAAAGAAAGAACAATGATATCTAGGAAGTTTTAATACCCCCTTGTTACAGATGTCTGAGAAAGGATGAGAGAGATGGTGAACTTAAAGTCCTGGGATGTGGGTAAGCACCCAACTCCATCCAAGTCTCCCAACTTTAGGTTGATTTGCGTCTGAGTCTCAGGTGAACTTTCTCTATTAGTGCCTCTCAGGCATCCCTGTGTCTATGAGTCAACATGGGATCTCATTAGAAGATATGTTATGATGCAGCAGGTCTGAGCTGGGTTTGAGAGTGCATGTTTGCAGCACATTTCTAGGTGTTATTGATGCTGCTGACCATGAGCAAATAAATCTGAGGGCAAAGCACTATGGATACATCATTCTTTGCCTGCCAATTAAGAATTCAGCATTTGATTTGAAAACACCTTGGCAGTGGTTTCCAGCATTATGCCTTTTTACTCTCATTGTGATCCTTTAAGGTAGGTGTTAGATATAAACTTTAAAATATCTATATTGCTAAACAGGAGATAAAATTACTAGATAATATAAAAACTTTCTCAAGGTTTCAAGCCAGCAACAGATTAGGAGCTGGGAAGTGAGAGCAGGTTAGGCAGCTACAGGGAGCAAACATGAGCACACATTTTTATTTTACTTTTTGAAGTTTTATTATTGTTAACACTTATATTAAAATATCACTAAAGCATTTCCTCCTATTTCCTTCCCTTCTTCCAACAATGCCCACCATGGCTCCCCACATCAATACCTACCAAACTACTGGCCTCCTCCTCCCTTCTTGCTATTGTTGCAGGTATCTAACATATTAATGCACAAATATATAGATATAACTTGCTGAGTCTGCCCAGTGTTGCATGTGCATGATTTCAGGAGTGACCACTTGGTACTGGATAACCAATTAGAGTATTCCCCTATGGGGGAAGACTACTTCTCTTGTTTTCAACATGCCTTAGTTGCCTGTAATTATTTGTTTAGATGTCCAACCATATTTTCAAATATGACTTGTATGGGATGTATTTCTACTTATTTACTTTTTTGTTGTCCTTGATAAACAAACATGGCCTTATGTCATCTCTTACTGGACTCATCCATGGTCTAGAGTGAAGCCGGGTTAATTATATACTATAACACACACACATATATACATATATGTAGTTCATATACTATATATGTGCATTTGTATTTGGTAAATTTCCAGCATAGATTCTTTGAATTAATGCAAACAATAATAGGTTCAACCTATATTGTTTGCTCCCAGGGTCTGTGGAAGAGTCTAACAACCAGCTGAGGATTCTAATCTGAGGGATATTCAATGGATCTAAGCACACTGAGTTCTTTAGTCCATTCACTTTATTCTTCTAAGTCAAGTCTATCTATCTGCACAGTTTCTTTTCTGTTCTCTTACTTAGCTCCTCTCGGTCCCTCCTGCTCTCAGTCTCTCCTGCTGTTCTCTCATCATTCTACCTAGTTCTTTCCATCTCCATCCTCATCTCTGTTGTTCTCAATCAATTATTTTCTTGCTTTTCTCTCATAACTGTCAAGGTCTTTTCCATCTTCTCTCTCTTTGTTCCCCCAAGCATATATATCTCCATTCATTAACAACTTGTCAGTAAAAACTGCAAAACAAACTCTCAGGGACAAATATTGATAAGAGTCACACTTGGCAAAGACTTAGCTTATTTGGTGATTGACAACAGCTGTAGGTTGTAAAAAGTTCTGGCTATCTCTTAAAGGGATAGCTACAAAGGTTACAAGGAAAGAAATTAAACCAATGAGGGATTTAAGGAAAAGGCAAAGAATATGTGTACTATTTTATGTGATTAATAATATCTAGATATGGTTAGTCAGTTAACAGCCTTTTTCTGTTAGTCACCTGAATCTCAGGACCTATATAATTAGTCTACTGAGCCAAAAATCTTACATTAAAAACTGGTGTAGAATTAAATACAAAGTGTTAATTGTTATTTGAATTAGAGTGGGGAGGTGCCAGTGGAGAAGGCTTAGGGCAACATAGGTGCTATTGATCTCTTGAGGACTAAAATATATAAGGCCAGACACCTGCACTATCACTTCTGGTTCTCTATAATTCTTCTGAAGAGTGTTGATCTAACAAGGCTAGGCACCTGCAATTCTGCTCTGTGAAAGTTCTATGAAGACACTTTGTCTGGCCGATATTTACTGTGTCATTGGCTAAAGATGGAGAACAAGACTTCTAAGTGTCTACAGTCCACATGGAACAATAGATCTAGTTATGAAGTCTATTTTAGTATGTTTCTATTCATAAAAATTGTACAGTTAAACAAGAAACCACCTTCTAGATTATCTACAATTATGTGTGCTCATAAGATTGAGATGCAATCATGAGATTACATGTACACATAACATGGCAATGCACATTAAATGGGGAGAATCATAGCTGTTATTGCACAAAAATAACAAGAGACAGCCAGATCATTCAAAAGGCAGTAATTCCATAACACCTTGCATGATGATTCCTCTAACAGAACCCTTAGTTCTGATAGGTTGACCTTCTGAACACTATTTGTCATTGCTGTATACTCTCATGGATTTTTGCTACCAGTGGCTCTCAATATTGAATAAATAAATTTATTTACATATGATATTAAATGCTCACGTTTAAAAAGTACCATGATGCATTCATTCTTGTAACTAACACTTCATGCTGAGCTAGCTCATGTAATGGAAACCCAGGAATTTACAACTAAACTTGACCCAACAGCTTCTGGCACAATGTGTTCCACACCTACTTGGTAACAGAACACCTTGAGAACTTGAAAAAATGTCTTTAACAAATCAGACTCTAACATGCTAACTCTAGTAGAAATCTCTTTCAGTTAGTACTGGGTGGGGTATAATAACCCAGTCCAGGTTAGGTTAGAAGACCTGCACAAGGTAGACCCAATCCATTTCAGCATCGATAAAGAAGGGCCTCATGAGAACCCATCCATAGCTGAAGAGCTATTGTCATTTGATGGCTGCTGAGTGGGGAGAATCAGTTTTCTTCAGGCATATAGTCTCTCCGCGGGTTGCCTTTGCTTCCATGGATGATCCCACGCTCAAGTGTTGTAGACAGCACTAATTGGACTTAGTGGGTTATATACTAAAAAGATAACCGTGAAGTTATATACTAAAAGGATAACCAACATGAAGTCAGGAGAGGGAAAAGGTGGTGGGGAGATTCATTTCCCAGCTCCAACTGTTCCTGATTTGAAGTCAATTTGAAGTCAATTCCTGATTTGGTCAGAGTAACCTGACCAAAAGAATTTACACTGCTTAAAATAACTATATTCAACTGAATCCCACATCCTTGTGATCTGTTTCCAATCATGCTACATTGGCTCCACTTTAGTCTGTAAGATCAGACACTGGCATGGTAAGAAAGCACAAGAGCGGGGTTTAGAAGACATTCAGGATACCCTCTGATCAGTTACCTTCTGAACCATGTCAATTAAATAAGATGCTTGGATTTGGTGTGAAAAAATCACACATCCCAACTCCAGTGGGTATCTCAATACTAATGTAAAACATAAAGCATAGTATGCTGCCTAGGAAACCAATTCCACAGTGACTGGGAGCACTGAACAGTTCTTTTTGTTGAATACTGTTGTAGTCAGCAGACTGAAATGGGGGCACTTTGCTTATGTAGACTTAGTAAAGCTCACCTAGCCATAAGAAAGTTACCACAGAAGGTAACAGGCAAGCTCTACATGGCCAAATGCACATGTACATTTGCTTAAGAAAATCTCTGAAATTTTAGCATGAGAAGGTGTTCATCATGTCCTTCATACTTTTACCAAATATTCAATGGCTGCTCACAGTCAGTATGATGTAAGGTTTCTAAGATTAGTTTTGTTATACTCAGGATGGTGACACACATGCATTATGTGGAAAGTATTATTGACTAAATATTTGGTTAAAAATGCATGTCTGTGAAAATTTTCAATGAAATTATAAGACAATGAAATTTAGGATGACTCATGCCTGTAGTCGTATTTATACATTTCTACTGGGGCTCAAAGATGGATGTTGACAGAATAAAAAATTGTATGGTAAAATACACCTGACATATCTCCAATTTTCACCCTAGGTCTCTTTCTAATATCTCCACAAAAACTACTTTCTTTATGGGAAAAAAGTCATTCTCCAGTTATGTACACATGAATGTGTGTTTCTATTTCTTTTCTTATGCAATTTTATATTATGACTTGGGATTTTAATTAGAAGTTAGACATTGCCTAAATGTCTTAAAATAAATGGTGAAGAATCTAAGGAAGAGGTTTGTTGGAAGAAGAGTGAGCAATGGCTCCTTCCCTGAATTGTGCTATATAGACAAGTTAGAGTTATCATATGAGAAGTGTAATGACTGGTTTTAACTTTGAACTTGACACTCTAGAACCACCCAAGAAGAGAGTCTCAATGAGAGATTGTGTAGATCAGGTTGGCCTGTGGAGATGTCAGGAGGAAGCTAGCTGAGCACTAAGCATTCAAGCATTCATTCTCTCTTTGCTGGTGACTGTGGGTATGACTGACCAGCCTCTTCAAGTTCCTATACCCCTGACTTCCCCACAATGGTGGACTACAGCATGGAATTATGAGCTAAAATAAACCATTTCTTCTAAAATAAACCATTGCTTCTGTCACATAAAATGGAAAGGACACTCTAAGAAAGAAACCTAGTGACAAAGTCACATCTGAAGTATAAGGAGAATCACAGTTGACACCCAGGAAGTGGCCTCCTCTTATCAATGTAGGAAAAAGATGGGGCAAGTCAGTTATAAATGAGTATAAAACATTTATAGTAAGTCATTCTTAAAATGGTGGTTGTTGTTGTTTGTTTTTTACTCTTTTGGGAGGCCTGCCATCCAGCTCCCAAATAAATCACATATGGAGGCTTATTCTTAATTATGAATGCCCAGCCTTAGTTTGGCTTGTTTCTTGCCAACTTTCCTTAACTTTAAATTATCCTGCCTACCTTTTGCCTCTGGGCTTTTCTTATTATCTTACTTCTGTAAATCTTACTCTTACTCCATGGCTGGCTGTGTAGCTAGGTGGCTGGTCCCTCAAAATAATAAAAAACCATCAACAACATTTTGACACCCAATGTGGGGCCATATTTCCATGTAGGGCCTGAGATAGCTGAGGAAAACAAAAAGATATGGCTCCTTTAAGAGTTTCTGCCTTAAAGTAAGCCCTTGAGCAGCCAGCATGTTAAGTAAGAACAAAAAACTAAGTAAAAATGCCTGCCACAGTGCAAGCATCAGCATTTTAGAGCTCTAGGAAGGTCAAATGCGGTTCCTGGTCAGACAAACCTCTGACCATGAGTTTCACACTTGGTTTTTACAACCCGAAAAGTGGGCAGTGCCAGCCAAGAGCCACATGCAGAGGGTTAGCAGTTTAAAGTTTGCTCATGTCGTCAAAAATGACTAAAGATATGCAGTAAAAGAGGTCCAGATGGAAAAACCTCTAACAAGATTCCAGTGTGTTTTGCAATGTGTATAGGCTTAAGAAAGAAAGAAAAAGGGTATGGAGAGTCATAGAAAGAAATAGTTTAAAAATAGTAAAGTCTTTAAAGAGAGAAGTAAAGAAATATAAAAGAGTATAAGCCACGTAGAGATGAGAGATACACATGGAGTCTAGATTCTGTATGTTATTGTGTTGATTTTGAATTTTTTGATGGTTAAAAAGTAAAGGACAGATGCAAAGAGCCCTGGAATTGAAAGAGGAACTGTTGAAATAAATCAGCCTATAAACTTTAGGAATGCCTTAACTTTTAAAAAGTCAAAAAATGTATTTTTCAAGTGGAAATCAAAAATGCTTTGGAGTTTTGTTCCTACAGGAGATG
Organism: Peromyscus leucopus; assembly: GCF_004664715.2. Lineage (NCBI taxonomy): Eukaryota > Metazoa > Chordata > Mammalia > Rodentia > Cricetidae > Peromyscus > Peromyscus leucopus. The sequence goes on from NC_051084.1 coordinate 70,115,998, forward strand.
ACAGGCTGTGGATTCCTCCAGGGTTAATATAGATCGGGTCTGATCAGGCAAGACCTCCTGAAACTTGACAGGTGATATCTATCAGCAAACGTTACTGCTGGTCTTCCTGGGACTTGATCATTATCTCAAAATTTTCTTTCTGAGACCCTAAAAATACTTCACCCACAGACAGCAGAAAGCAGTTTGCAGAATACTATGCCCACATACGGAGGTACGTTGTCTTTGGTTATTTGGTGGGTCATGGATGTTTGTTATATTTAGGGGAATATAGGAATATAGGATAAAAAGACAACTATTAATCTCAGATGTTTTGCATTGGCATGATTTTGGTATATTGATACAAATTTAAAGTTAATTTTATACACTGTATATAGGTTTTGATTCTTGTCTAAAGGCTTTTTGTATATTGATGCAAATTTATGGTTGTTTTTGTTACCACATATTGTATATCTATTTATACTCTTGTTTAAGGTATTATACCTATGCAGTTCATTTAAAAATGTAAGGTAAAGTTCTAGTTTTTAAAAGCTACTATTATGAACTATATAGGATAATCAGGAAACATAGGTTAGCAGTTATTATTTATAACAATCAAATTTGTACATATGTTAGGTATGCTTTCCAGATCATATAGAGATCTATTTTAGATAGAAAGATGGTCTTCAATCCTTTCAAAGACCTATAGAATGTGGCATTTAAAATGTTTTACTAATGCCGGGCGGTGGTGGCACACGCCTTTAATCCCAGCACTCAGGAGGCAGAGGCAGGCGGATCTCTGTGAGTTCGAGGCCAGCCTGGACTACCAAGTGAGTCCCAGGAAAGGCGCAAAGCTACACAGAGAAACCCTGTCTGGAAAAAAAAATGTTTTATTAACATAAAATTTTTCATGACAATGAGACACATCTGCTCCTGGTAGCACCAATTTACTTCAGAGAAGATAATGGGCATTGAAGAAACTCCTGAAGGAGTTTGCTTTCATTTGTGGCAAGGTTAGCCATTGGTCACAGAAACTGCTCTTGCTGTTGACTGCTGTCAATGTGCTGAGCAGACTGGACATGCAGGACACACAGGAAAAAGACTATTAAACTTTGCCAAAACAAGGCAGGACAGTCCTTCAAAATTCCTGCTTCACAGAAGAGTTTGCCAGATATTCTGCAGGACACACAGGAAAGTGACTGCTGAGCTTTGCCAAAGCAAGACAGGATAGTCCTTTAAACTTCTTGCTTCACTGAAAAGTTTGTCAGGTACTCTGGGCCTGTAAGGTGAAGATGAATGCCTCAATGTTGCAGAGAAACTTTGGGTGACTGTCCAGGTAGCCAAATATCTCTGTTGTTAAATAATATTACATCCTTCTGGGTCTTTGATGGAGTTGAAGACTAGATACTTATAACTGAAGTTTTCTTTTGTTATGATAGAAAGTAAGTTAGGTGTAAAACTTTGGACTCACTAAGATGGGATAGATAATGGATTTTTCTCTGAATATGGTAACTACAAATGGACAGAATATTGTGAATGTAATCCTTATTTGGTAATTGACATTGCAGATAGTCTTACTATGTTTAAGTTAAAAACTTTTTTTTTTGTTTAGACAAAAGGCGGGGGGATGTTGTAGAATATTACTTGAAGGTATGTTACTTTTGTTTATGTTGCATTTGTTTAACTCTGAAGCTGTGTTATTTTGCCTGTCTAAAACACTTGATGGTCTAATAAAGAACTGAATGGCCAATAGCAAAGCAGGAGAAAGGATAGGTGGGGCTGGCAGGCAGGGAGGATAAATACAAGGAGAAATCTGGGGTGAGAAAAAAGCAGCAGCCAGAGAAGGAGGAGAACTCCAGGGGCCAGCCACACAGCAAGCCAGGAAGTAAGAGTAATGAAAAAAACCTAGAGGCAAGAGATAAGTCAAGGAAAGCTGGCAAGCAACATACTAAGCTAAGGCCATGCATTTAGAATTAAGAATAAGCCTTCATGTGTGATTTATCTGGGAGCTGGGTGGCAGGATCCCCACCCACCCAAAAGAGCACAAGAGAAAAAAAACAACATGACCTAATCCAACTATGTATATACTCCTACAAAATGATTGCTGTTTTTTTTTTTTTGGTGTGTGTGTGTGTGGTGTGTGTGTGTGGTCTGTGTGTGGTGTGGTGTGTGTGTGTGTGTGTGTGTGTGTGTGTGTGTGTGTGTGTGTGTGTGTGTAGTTCTTTTTAAAAGAGCTTTTCTAGTTTTTTGTTTTCTAAGCTTATGTCCATGGTACTGAACAGGGACAATCTGCTCTAATGGGGAAGATGCATGCATGAGTATTTTCAGAAACCTATGCTCTTTAATTTCAGTTATTTAGCCTTTGAACCTATTGCACCTGACCACTTGCTAGCCTGTTTTTTTAGGGTTTGCAACATTTCATTTTTTGAAGGAATGACTCTGGCTTTAGAACTATGAGTATTAATCCTAATCCAACCCTAACCCTAATTATAGGTCTAATGCTTAAGGCTTACAGATCTTCATCCATGGCTCCCTGACAGGATTCTGTTTGGTTTTCTTCCATATACAATGCCAGCATTTGTTATTAATCACCAGGAAGGAAATGTGGCTAGTAGGCTTAAAGAAAAATGTAAACTGTATAATCTAGGATACGAAAATATTTCATTTGGCCATCCGGATCTGGAAGTATTTATGAGAGAAAATACAGTGATACAGAACAGTCACCATATGCTCTGCTTTCAGGGACTCTAATCTTAGCAGAAGAAAATGTAAGTGGGATTACCACATCATGAAAAGCTTAACATCTTGCAGATGTTTATCTTAGAGGTTTTCTTAATCATTTTTCTCAATGACATGGAGCCAAAGCTTTTAAATCTCATTCACTTGTTGAAATGCACCTTCTCCCCCCCACCCCACACCCCAAGCTGGTTTTCTGGCTCATCATTTTAAGGAACTACAACTTTCCCTCAGACTCAACATCTTGTTTGAGTCATGTTTCTGACTTCTTGGCTGCTGTTTCTCCCACTCAAAGCTACCATTCTTTTGGTCCCAGAATACTGGGTTTAAATGGTGAACAAATTAGATATCTTGAATCTATCAGAGTGTAGATTGCAAGATCTGCCTGCTGAGCACAGTCTGCTGTATTGTAAGCAGGCTGTCTCTGCCATATGCTGTTCTTTCTGCTGCCTCCATCCTTTTGAAGAACTTCATGGAAAAAGTACTATTAAAGCTGTTTATCCTGGGATTTTATAATTTGTTTTTAATTTTAATTTTATGTCTACCAACTTAGTTAACTTACAACTGCTTTAATCATGCCACCCACTACCTTATGCTGTAACAGCTGACTCAGGTTTTGAGAGATTAGGGACCTAACAGGAAATGTTCCAGGTGACCAAGGATGACCTGTGAAGCATTCCTAGACTCACAAAGCTCCATGCAATGAAAATGTTGGTTGCAGCAAAGCATTCAGGATTCCTATGAAAGTAAATTCTAGGACAAATAACACAATAAAAATTTTGTTTTATGAAAGTTCTAATATACTCACAGGTAAAGTATTTGCAATTTGACTGAGAAGTGTGAACAAAATATAAACTAAAAACAGTGCTTTGTTCATTTACAGACTCAATCCTTCAACACAAACATATGTGCACAAGTGTGTGGGTGTCTCTAAAAAGTACTGAGAATGGATTATTTGTTGGCAAATGTGATATACTCACATTTAAAGAGTACTTTAAGAGATGTTTATTCAGTTTAATTAAGACTTTAAATTTCTTACTGGAATATATCTGAGACCATAAAAGAATTAGAATACTATTTGGTATATTTGAAATGACAGTAGACTGGAGATTTTACATGTTTCCTCTTTAAAAATGGGGTGAGGTAAGGGAGGGAAGAAAGGACAGCAATGTACATAGCACTCTGAAAAGCACATTCTTGAGTGGGAAGAAATTTTCCCAGAGTGAGACCGCAGTCCTAGAACTACTAATGAATGGATGTCTGCAAACAAATAGGAACACATACACTACAGGGAGAGAATTAGATAAATGACCAAGACATAATAATGCCACCATGTTTCTTTCCTTCTGGTTGTGAGATACATTTCCTGAAATACTTGCTTGCACTGGACTTTTTATGGGCTAAGACAAGAAATAGAATTCAGGCTAAAAAGGTTGAAGTGAATGGATTTGGATGCTGACTACAGCTTCTGACTGAATCATGTCTAGAGTAGACAAGGGCCTTTCTCTTTTGAGGTGGAAGGTATTCATAGACAAATCTATCAGGTTTTATTCAGAAGACTAGAATTTGATTAGGTTTGAATCCTTCACTAATTCTGAAATCTCAGAGAGTGCACCAGACACTCAGTTGCCATGTCTATGAGCATGATCCAAACTCCCAGAGATTAAAAAATAAATTAAATGATCTAATGTAACAAATCATATATAATATACAGTTAGTAGATATTGGCATCTTTTCCTTTATGTGTTACTACTATATGTGCTACTAAATGTTCATTTGGCAGAAGAAAATAAAATATGGTGAGATTTACTCTTTTTGAAACATATACTTGGTGTGGTTCATGGGAGAATTTATTCAAGTGAGCAATTCCTCTTTGATGCATAACCCACTCAGGTCAGAAATCTAACCAAAGACTGGTTTCTAGTTCTATGAATAAAAAATTGCTGCTTCTCTTTAAGCTAGTTTGAGTGGGTTAATGGCACCAGTGATCAAACAAAAAACTTTTTTTAGGAACTCTTACATTCTAAGTTTCTATTATTCTGTAGAAAATGAAATTGATCTCTATCTATATTTCTATCTATCTATCTATCTATCTATCTATCTATCTATCTATCTATCTACCTACCTACCTATATATCATCTGTCTCTTATCTATCAATCACCTATTATCTATCAATATATCATATATCTTTTATCTATTGATCTATCATATATCTTTTATCTATGATCTATTTATCAGTCATTTATCTATATATACCATATATCTATAAAAAGCATATATCTTGATTACTGTCAAAAAGTGCTGTGGTTGGTTCCTTTACCTATGTGTTTGATTTTATAAAGCTTTATTGGTGGAATTTTTTTTTAAAAAAATTATTTTATTTTACTTTAATTTAGTTCTACATATCAGCCACGGATTCCCTTGTTCTCCCCCCTCCCGCCTCCCTCCCCTTCCTCCCAACCCACCCCCCATTCCCACCTCCTCCAGGGCAAAGCCTCTCCAGAGGATTGAGATCAACCTGGTAGACTCAGTCCAGACAGGTTCAGTCCCCTCATCCCAGGCTGAGTGAGCCAAGCGTCCCTGCATAAGCCCCAGGTTTCAAACAGCCAACTCATGCACTGAGCACAGGACCCAGTCCCATTACCTGGATGCGTCCCAAACAGATCAAGCCAATCAACTGTCTTACCTATTCAGAGGGTCTGATCCGGCCCCCTCAGCCATTTGTTCATAGTTCATGTGTTTCCATTCATTTGGCTATTTGTCCCTGTGCTTATCCAACCTTGATCTCAACAATTCTAGCTCATATAAACCCTCCTCTTTCTCACTAATTGGACTCCGGAGCTCCACCCGGGGCCTAGCCATGGATCTCTGCATCCAGTTCCCTCAGTCATTGGATGGGGTTTCTAGCACGACTATTAGGGTGTTTGGTCATCCTATCACCAGAGTAGGTCAGTTTCGGCTCTGTCTTGACCATTGCCAGCAGTCTATTGTGGGGGTATCTTTGTGGATTTCTGTGGGCCTCTCTAGCACTTTGTTTCTTCCTATTCTCATGTGGTCTTCATTTACCATGGTCCCCTATTCCTTGTTCTCCCTCTCTGTTCTTGATCCAGCTGGGATCTCCCGCTCCCCCAAGCTCTCTTTCCCTCGACCCTCACCCTTCATTACCCCAACTCATGTCCAGTCTGTTCATGTAGATCTCATCCATTTCTCCATCATTGGGCGATCCCCGTGTCTTTCTTGGGGTCCTGTTTTCCAGGTAGCCTCCCTGGTGATGTGAATAGCAGTCCAGTCATCCTTGTTCTACATCTAGTATCCTCCTATGAGTGAGTACATACCATGTTTGTCTTTCTGAGTCTGGGTTACCTCACTCAGGATGATTTTTTTCTAGATCCATTCATTTGCCTGCAAACCTCATGTCATTGATTTTCTCTGCTGAGTAGTATTCCATTGTGTATATGTACCACATTTTATTTATCCATTCTTCAGCTTAAGGGCATCTAGGTTGCTTCCAGGTTCTGGCTATTACAAACAATGCTGATATGAACATAGCTGAGCATGTGTCCTTGTGGTATATTTTAGCATTCTTTGGGTATATGCCCAAGAGTGGTATAGCTGGATCTTGGGGGTTGGTGGAAAATTTTAATGTAGAGTTGGTACCCCATGCTTTTAGGATTAAGGGACTGAGCAAGCATTTGCAACTTTATTTTAAATATATACTAAGTTCCAACTGGGTTTCAGGTGGAATGATTTGTGCTTGAAGTTCAAGTTTCTCATCTCCCTTGCCTACTTGCTGAAGAACTCTGGACAGTTTTAGCTTCTCTGATCCTTAGCCAGCTATCTTAGCTGGAATATAAACCCACTTATTTTAATATGCACTGCACCCTACAGGTTCAATTATTTGAATGCTTAAGCAGGTGGCATGGTTCTGGGTGGTTGTGATAACTTTGAACATGAAGACTAACTAGTGCACTACTGGGGGCAGACCTTTGAGGTATATGACCCAGACTTCTAGTCTTGGCTTTTTTTTTTTTTTTTTTTTTGGTTTTTCGAGACAGGGTTTCTCTGTGTAGCTTTGCGCCTTTTCTGGAACCCACTCTGTAGCCCAGGCTGGCCTTGAACTCACAGAGATCTCCCTAAGATGCCCACCATGTCTTCCCTACCAGCATGGACTGAAGTCCCCAGAACCTGGGAGCCAGAATATACTCTTCCCTTAAGCTGTATCTGTCATGTATTTTATGTCAGTGATGATAGAAATAACTAATGTGACATGTAACTTATTTATATAAGTTTTTGAAGGGCTAAAATAACTTAAGGTTTGCAAAGTGCTTGGCACAGAGCTGGGCTCATGGAGCTACTACTATAGGTCGAGGTGAAGGTAGGGCTGTGCTGTACTAGCAATGGGGCAACTCCAGAGAGGGCATTTGTGCACTTCTAAACCCTAAACCACCACCCAGAGCATATTTGTGGTAGGGGAGCCTCCCTCCCACATTCTGCATCTCAGTGGGGTGAGTCTGAGAATTCCTGGCAGATAAACTAGACAGTTTTTCATTCTGAAGGTCTAAATACACAGAGCCAAGCCTGTTGGTGAGTATGTGTGTTCATATGCAAATCTGACACTCTTTATTTCAGGCTAAACATCTGCTGTTCCCTACAGGATGGAAAAAAAACAGGGAAGGAAAGATGTTTTTTGGGTATTGTTTATGGAATGGCAGGTGACCTTTCTTCCTCTACCTTTCCCAGCCCAACTTACTTCCCCAACCTCTGAAGGAGCTCAAATTTAACTTCTTGGGTCTCACTCTGCAAGCACAGCTTGGATTACTCAGATGGCACCAAACATGATTGATTATTTTTGTAGGGTAGGTGCTGTCTTTGTTGACAGCAAGGGAATGCACAGGAGAAAAATCCAGCAGATCGTCAATGTCCCTCATATGCTCAGGTGTTGAGGGCTTGGATTCTTGTGCACAGGTGAGGTTTTCAGTAACTGAATGAAGACTATGAGGGCTAAGACCTGACAGATGGGTTAACCCAACTGTTTATAAATCAGTGGGCTGTTGGAAGGTGGCAGGCCCCGTTGAAGAAGGCAGTTCATGAGGGTTTGCCCTTGGAGAGTAGACCCGTCCTCTCTCCTCTCCTTTGCCACCACAATTTGTACTACCACAGCTTTCCACTGTTTACTCTGTTCACCACAGCCCAGAAACAGCAAGAGCCCAAGTTAGACAACTGTGGACTGAAATCTCCGATGCCTTCAGCTAAAAGTAACCTTTCTTACTTAAGTTGATTTTCTCACATGTTTTGTAACAGAAGCAGAGAGCTTACTAACAGAATGAGTCACTACAGGATGGCTTAAAACTTTGTACGTATGTACGTCTAAGTGGTATTTAGGTGCTGTGGCAATGCCGCTGAGATACATTTTCATGGGAACCTCCAGTGATGCAAATACACAGAAGAGACCCATCCTCGCCATTACCTGCTCTGCCTCTTTTATCCAGCAACAACTCTGCCCACCAGCCTTTCTCTGCATCACCTCACTTATCTCAAGTCTTCATGCCACAGGGTTTCCATTGAAGCCACGAAGCTTTATAGTGTGTCCTTTCCCTATTTCATGCCCCCCTCCCACACACAATGATTGATGAAGGTGGCCATTTGACTCAAGCTTTACCACCTAGTGTTTCTATTCCAGAATTAGTCTAGAATTCCAGAATTAATCAACAACCCATTTCTTCTGTTTAGATGAGTAAAGAAAAATGGTGAGTGTAGGAATAGAAGAATAGGGATATGATACAGAGAAAAGTTAAAGTAAAAAATTGAAAGAAAATTCCACCAGAGGTTTGAGATGCTGAAGATTAAGTTTCTAAGATCTAGGATGTATGTGGTGTGTGTGTGTGTGTATGTGTGTGTGCGCGTGTGTGTGCGCGCACGTGCATGTGTGTGTGTGTGTATACTGTATGTGTGTCTGTGTCTATATGTCATTGTAAATAGTGACTCCCCTTTCTTACTACTCCATTTGGGTTGTTTTCAGTCAGTATCCTCACTGTGAATCACCCCAACATTCATTAAGAGTCTTAGAATGATTTTGTCAATGTCCTTATACTAGCTCTAATTCTAACATAAGTTCTCTTTAATTGTAGAAGTGGCTGAGGCCAATCATATCGCAGAGGATAAAGCAGAGAGCCTGAGTTATCATTAAGAAAAACTGGGCTAGGTGGTACCCTTGAGATGGTTCAGCAGGTAAGAGTGCTTGCCAAACAAATCCAATGACCCAAGTTCAATTCCTGGAAACAATGGTAAAAGGAGAGAGCAAACTCATGAAAGTTTTCCTCTAACCTACACACATGCACATGCACAAGCACATGCATGTACACACACACACACACACACACGCACACGCATGCACACACACGCACACGCACGCACGCGCGCACACACACACACTGTTAAAAAGAATAGAAAGAAGCACTGGGCCACTTTGCTGGTAGAGTGGTAGGCAGTGTCCACTCTGAGAAGCTCACCTGTTCATTCAACGTCGTGAGCATCAACACAACCCTGGGCTCTGGAGATGCTAAATGAGACATCTTTGCCTTCAAGGTACCATGTTTGCTTCAATTCCTTCTGAAACCACCTAAAAACTCCAATATGAGAAGTTTCCAAACATAATTTGGATACAAGGACCATGTCCAGATTGTTACCCACTGACTCTCCCTGCTTGATGCTCTTAAGGTTTATAGGTGAAAGGCTGACTACAGGAAAATTTAAAGACTTTTTATTTTTGTTTCCTAAAGGAGGAAATTTCAAGAGAGACAACTGAAAAACCAAGACATCTTGCTGGGCCACAAATGGCAGGAAAAGTTGACATGATAAAGTGACATGTGAGTCCTTCAATGTCAATTTTCCGAGAATACTTCTCTCAGAATGGGACAGTATTAATTATGTTCTCTTACTACCCAAATCTGTGCTAGCAGATGTGTACCTATACACAGGCTACTCTTGGAGAACTAAGAATCTAGACTGTCAGATGTGATTTGTAAAATTATTACTATTTTGTAAATAATCTTAAAAGAAAATTGCTTCCAAGCAGCCTGATTTTGTTTCACATTGAAACAGGGATAAATTTAAACCAAGTGCCTTCCCTCTCCCCATATAGTCTTGAAATGAATTACATCATAATATAGTCACACCAACAGTATAAGATGACTGCAAATCAAAGCTTTCACCTAAAGTATCTAGTCAGTCTCCATTCTAGGAAGCATGGAACTGAATACCATAGATTTAGGAAAGCTTAGTCACAGAAGAAATTGCCTAGACCAGATGCAGTTCAACAGCACACAAAACTCAATGCTTTCTCCAGTGACAAGTCTGCCATAAAAACACAAAACTAGGGCCTGGGGAGATAGTTCAGTCAGCAAAATACATGGGGACCTGAATTCAATTCCCAGCCTCCATATAAACATCTGAGTGTGTTGCTGTGAACTTGTGCTGGGAAGGAGGAGCCAGGGCATCCCTGAGGTTTTCCAGCCAACCAATCTAGTCAGGTCAGCAAGCCCTAAATTGCAACAAGAGACTTTCCCAAAATCAAGATGGACAGTTTCTGAAGAAAAGAACTTAAAGTTGATCTCTGGTTTCCATGCACATATACATGTGCACATATAATCACATGTACCTGCACACATGCATAGATACCATCACACTTGAATACATATACAACTGCACACACATACTAAATAAATAAATAAAATAATGAAAAAAGAAAAAGGAAAAATGGAGATAAAGCTTGACTTTTGTGTGTTAGAGACCTAGGGTTCAGACCTGGATAGAAATATGCATTCCCACTTTGATACCTCAAGCTAACACCAAGGAGGGATGTGAGGAGGAAGACTGGACAGATTTCATCACCTGCACTGCAGATCTGTTCCCCACAGCTCATCATTGAGGGCAACATATGGATGGATTATACACTGGTGAATTATTTTTTAACCACAGGTAAGTCACCTTTTCTAGAAGCTTGGGTTTGTCAGTTTAAATTCATTTCTCCTTTCAAAATGTTTTTCTAATGAATTGTTTTATCTTTTTCTTCATATGTGAATGCATTATTTTGATCCAATCCACCCCTCACTCCAACCCATTCTGGGTCCTTCCCCCAAATCATTCCTCTCACCTTCACGGTCTTTTTTAAAGAATACACACACACACACACACACACACACACACATACACACAGACACACACAGAGACACAGACACACACATGCATGCACACCACACACATACAAACCATACACACATCACATACACACACAAACACACACACACACACATATACACACACATACACATAGACACACATACAGACGACACACACACAGGCACACACACATGCAGACAGACACACACAGAGACACAGACACACACACACATGCATGCACACCACACACATACAAACCATACACACATCACATATACACACAAACACACACACACACACACACACACACACACACACACACACACACCTTCTGAGTCCAACTAAGATTTCATGCAGTATTTGTACGCATGAGTCCACTATAGTGTGAGAAATCTACTAGAAGCACCACCTCTTAAGAAAACTTTCTCCAACCAGCCATTAATTGCCTATAGCTTCTCAAACAAGGAGTGGGGCCTTATAATCCACACCCTCCTCAAATACCCATGCTAGAATATCAACTAGATTAGCTTGTGCAAATCTTGGACCAGCAACCAGAGCTCTGAGAGTTCATGCAGCAACTGCTTGCTGTGCCTGACACTCTTTTGCAGCTGTACTCCTCAATCTCTGGCTTTTTTTTTTTTTTCCAATTTTCTGTCCCTTCTTCCCTGTTTCCTTAGCCTGGTAGGAAGAGATTTGATGGTACCCTCAAATGACTGTGTTGTGGCCCAGGCAACACAAAGAGTGATTGGTGGATAACAGTTCTACTTCTTTGGTCTCTGGGGCAGCAGTGTTTTATGGGTTGACCCATTTCTATAGAACATGGTATGTTTGCTAGAATTCAAAGACAGATATTCTTTCATCCTCCACTTGGAGGACCTATATCATTCATACTGCAAGCTCTTGTTTCCATTGTTCAGTTAAAGTCACCACAGGGCTCTTGAAAACCCTGTGTTATAAACTTCACATAAGTGAAAACCTGTTGTTTTTCAGTGAAACTGGTTTTTATTTCATTGTATTTCTTTTGAACGTACTGACATTCTCTCTGGCTTGTGGCTTCTGAGGGGTGCAAGCCTAACTTCCCATAGTATTGCACTTTAGACACTGCCCTGGCTCTATAGCCAATCAGACCCTAATCTCAGCAGGGCATCTTGTGTCAGCAGTACGTTTGGCCACATGGGATAGAGTGTAGGATATAAGAAACTTCATAGAGTAAGCATTCTATTAGGACACACTGATCATGAATAAGAACACATACAATCCAAACAATTTTGCAACCTGTTAAATGCTTGGCAAACCTTAAGACAATGTGACAGGAATGTGGGAGGGACCAATGCCAGCATGTGGTTATGTAAGGCAAGAGTAGCAGCACTTCATGTGGGGGAACAGGTGAGGAGGTGCATAAACCAGGAGCCCTGAAATGCAGGATTGAGTGAGGCAAGACAGGCTGGATTCCTGCCAACACCACATGCACCAGGTGGCCTGGGAAGGCAGGCAGGGAAGGAAGGCATAGGACCTTGACAGTTATGGTAAGAAGTCTGGATTTGCTAGTTTTTTGTGCAGGGTTGAGGCCTCCTTAGGTTGCACCTGTCCACCTGTTGTTTTTGTTCAGCTCATGCTTTGGGGTGATGCTGGTGAGACTTTTATGGGTGTAGTTTCTGACATTACTAGGAGACACAATCTCACAGCAAACTGTCTGAGTGTCTAGATCTTACAATTTTTCCATCCTCTCTTCTTCCACTATCTCTGATCAGGAGTTGTATTTTTAATGTGTAAGTTAGGACTCAATTCTGAAACTGCAATTTGATCGGTCGTGGTTTTCTGTAATTGTCTCTACCTGTGGGATTGCCTGTGATCCATATGTGTTTGGGGGGGGCCTAGTGAGACCCTGAAAGTGTAGTATAATATTATGGTATATCATATTCATGTATTTCATAGGTTCACAGATTTTTTTCAGATACGTGTTGTGGAATAGAATAATTGTTAAATATATAAAGATGTATAAAATGTATAAAAATGTGTGACATTTGTTTATGCTGAATTTGTTTAATTATGTAAAGGTGTGCTGCTTTTGTTTATGCTACATTTTTTAGTTAAGTAAAAATGTGTTGCTTTGCCTGCCTAAGGCACCTGACTGCTCTAATAAAAAGCTGAATGGACAATAACTCGGCAGGAGGGAATAGGCAGAGCTGGCGAGCAGAGAGAATAATATGAGGAGAGAAGAGGAGAAGAGGAAGAGAAAAGGAAGGAAAAAGAGAGGGAGATGCCAGATAGCCACCAGCCAACTAGACACAAGTAGGACATACAGAATGAAAGAAAGGTAAAAAGCCCCAAGGCAAAACATAGATGAAGAGAAATACAGCTTAAAATAAGTTATAAGAGCTACTGGAACAAGCATAAGATAAATCCAAGCATTCATAACTAATAATAAGTCTCGTGTCATGATTTGGGAGCTGGTTGGAGGCTCAAGAGAAAGCCTGCTACACACAAGTAGTTTGTGACATATGATAGACCACTGAAGTAAAACTGGATAAGTTGGTCAGTACAATAAAGATGTATGTAGCTTAGGGTTTTTATTGTTGTATTAAAACACAATGACCCAAAGCAACTTGAGGAATAAAGGATTTGTTTTAGCTTACAAATCTACATCACAGTCAATTACTAAAGAAAGTCAGAGCAGGAACTCAAACAGGCCAGGAACTGATGCATAGGCCACTGAGGAGTGCTGCTTACTGGCTTGTTTCCCATGGCTTGCTTAGTTCATTTTCTTTCAGCATCTAGGATGACCATCCCAGAGGTGACACAGGTTACAGTGAGTTTGGCTTTCCCACATCAATAATCAATGAAGAGAATGCACTACAGGCTTGTCCACAGGGTCATCTGGTGGGGGCATTGTCTCAGTTGAGATTCTCTATTCCAAAATGACTCTAGCTTGTGTCAAGTTGATATAAAATGCTGCGGGCCACAGGAATATATCATACGAACTCAGCTGGTTATGGCAAAGTCCCTGGCAAAGATCCCTGGAGGGATCAAGGATTTCCTCCAGAGGAAGCCAAATTCCAAGGAGCTTTTGGTGTTACTTGGCTTGTTATATATCAGCTGTCTTCTGATATGAAAATCATGTGTGCCTTCATAGTTTTCCCAGTTGATTTTTCCCTAAGAAGGGCTAACAGTGTGGACTGATCACTCTCTGGACATACACATTTAAGGTATTTGGAGAACAGCCTCAGGAAAGGCTTTCTCTGGAATCAGATATCTCCCTTGGCCACTTTCAAGAACTAGCAGTAATAACAGTCCACACACAAATCTCCTGATTTAAGACAAATTCCACAAGGAGACACCACCTAGGTCAGGTGGATGTTAAGTAATAGCTTTACACAATTTAGCTCGGACCCTCCTTTCTTACAGCCTTACTAACTTTATAGACCTTTAACTCCTTACCTAACCACTTAATTTTCTGTGCTGACAGCTATACTCAGCCAGAACCCCAGTTCAAGCCTCCCTGTAATTATCATCATTGGCAGTATCCATCCAGGTCCATCCCCAGATGGAGGAAAGAACCTTATCAGAGATACCTCTGTACTCTCTAAGAACAGACTTAATCATCCAGACTACCTGTTTGAGAAGGCCTGGCAGATGTGCCAATTAAGCTTTACTTACTTCTTTCCCAAACCTTGCCTCTAGTTCCAGATCTCCCTTTAACTATCACCAGAGGCATCTATCTATACACAGGTTGCCTAGCGACTGAGTACACTTTCCCCCACCCTGCAGAAAAAATGGCAGATAGCTTGGACAGATATGAGCCACAGGAAAAAAGAAGACAGTTTTATTTTCCCCCATTGACCTAGCAACTTAAAGATTCTTAACATTTTCTACTAATCATGTTTAAGACTATAGTTAAACATATAAGATGCCTCTTCTTAGATATTACCCAAATTTAGCCTTTAGTTAATTCATTTCCCCATTGGTCACTTCCTTTTGGGGTTGCAAATGATAATTAACAGATATTGCCTCTCTATGTGGTTCTTATCACCCCTCCGTTTGACCCTGGAAGCCTGGTTTTACACTGCGAAGGGAATACTACTTGTGATTGTATATATACCAGGACTTCCAGGGCACTGGAGGACAGAGAGGAGAAAAGAGAATGAAAGAACTAGATGGGTAAGAACTTGAGAGGAACAAACTGAGATGGGGAAGAACTAGATTGAAGGGCTAGAAGAGAGTACTAGAGGAACGAGATGGAAGATGAGGAAAGCCAGATGGGGAAGAACAAGATGAGGAAGAACAAGACCAGAGAGAAGGAGATGGGAGAGGAGCTGATATGGGAAAGAACTAGATGGATGAGAACCTAGAAGGGGAAGAAGTAAGATGAAGGAATTTAGATAGAACCTAGAGGGGACAACAGATAAATGTATAGAGAAACTGGGCAAGAAAGGAGCTTAAAATGAGAGCAGAGTATAAGCTGTGTAGAGAGAGAACTGACAGAATAATAAAGTGTATGGACTAAGGATTGATGATTGATAGGTAGATTTATAAATGATAGTTAAGAGGGAAAGAGGAAGAAAAGGAAGGGGAGGAGAGAGAGAGAGAGAGAGAGAGAGAGAGAGAGAGAGAGAGAGAGAGAGAGAGAGAGAGAGAGAGAGAGAGAGACTGAGGTAGGGAGGAGAGGGAGAGAGGACCTAGACATATGATAGTGAACAGAAGAACGCTAAAGACAAAAAGACACTAAAATAGCCATGGAGGAAGTGATGGCAAGTTACTTAAAAGAGCAGCAATTAGACTGGTAAAAATTTCTCAACATAACGGAGAAATGCAGATTAGCAACTTTGAAGAAATGAGAGAAAAAAAAGGAAATTCATACTTATAAGCATGAAGAAAAGTCAGAGATGGATTCCTGCTTCCCTAGAAGCTGAACATTATTACAAGTGTGAAATAATAAACACTGGTTGCTATTGTGCAAACACAGATGACGGACACTATAGAGTGATATTTGGAGCAATCTTAGAAATCAGTGCACTTATATGAACTAGCATGTAATAGACATGGCATAGAGGTAAGTATGGAAAGTAAGGCCTCATTCAATTATGATGCTGAGAAAATTCATTAAGTATACAGAAAAAATAAGTAAGAGTTTTACCTCATACCATTAACAAAACAATTCTGGATAGCTTAAAGGAAGGTAAAAGGGCAAACAAACATTAAAATAACAGAAGGAAATAAAATCAAATATCTTTATGGCCTCATGTTGTAGAATCATTTTTTAAAAATAAGATATAGATTAAATTAGCCTTAGAAGAAAATATTTACAAGCTCAACTTATTAAAGTAATATCATCTATGTATTATATGGTACTAAATGTTTGCATATTCACACAATGGATGTTTTAGGTAGCTGTGGTAGTGAGGGAGAAACGGCTATTTGTAAGAGCATGGGTCAATCTTGGAAGCAATGCTGACTCCAGTGGAGGGAGCCTTGCAACATGGCATGTGCTGCCATTTGAACATCATGTGTGTCCCTAACCCCCTCATGGTGGGGCATTGGCCAAAAGAGTAAGCTCTGAGTTCACTAAGTGACTCTGTCTCAAACAAACAAACAAACAAACAAGATGGAGACTGAGGGAGGGAGACACCTGGCATTGACCTCTGACCTTCACACATGCATACCTGGATGAAAGCCCTGAAACAAATATCAGACACTAAGGGAGAGTTCACACAGACAAAAACAAGCAAGACCATGAAATGAGTTTGGGTGTGGCACTGGGTTTGATGAGGAAAGGGAGAAGAAAGAACAGGCCAAGTTTGTAGAGGAAGATAGTGTGCTTTGAACATACTAAGTCCTAAAGGCCTGTCCTCAGCAGTTTGATATATAAAGCAGAGTCCCAAAGAGACAAAAGCATGGAGCCAAGAGCCCTGTAATACTCTTATTTTGTAAAAGAAATAGTTACATTTAATATATATGTTTCACAAAACATATATATTACATATATTGCTTACATTTGCTTACTTTTTGTCATTTTAAAAATAGTATTGCATGTAGCATCATGACTCTCCACTTAATACATGAGACTATGCTGAAACGTGTGTGTGTGTGTGTGTGTGTGTGTGTGTGTGTGTGTGTGTGTGTGTGTTCAGTACTGGGAAATGAAACTTGTGCTTTACAACGCTAGGTGAATAGTTTACTACTAAGCTATATCCCCCCACCATCATCCCCAAAGTCTTTTATTTTTGATTCAGGCTCCTTCATATTTGCTCAGGTTGGCCTTAAACTTCCAATCCTCCTGCCTCAGTCTCAAGAGTAGCTGGGATTGCAGGAGTGTGCAATTATTCTGGGCAAAAGCAAAACAGAACTCTGGTGTATTCAGTTTTGCAAGTGCATCACAAAACGATGGTGCTTATGTTCAGAACAGTGGGAGGACTTAGGCATTGTGATGAGTTGTCAGATTTGTAGCCACTGTGAGTTGGCAGCAGGAACCACCCAAGTGCCATTAGAAGATGCTGAGGGTGAGTGTTTCTCACACACACCCTTGCTTTCAATCCAGAGTCTCTCTCAGATTGTTGGGGTTACTGCTTGTGTTTCCTGTAAATAGCAGCTCAAAGGACATCACAGTGAAGACTGGAAGACACTAAATCTCAGGACCTCTTCCCATTTTAACTAAAGAAGCAGGGAGACAGAAAGAGGTAGTTTAGCATTTTATGCTCCTCAGATAATATATTGTGAGTGGAAATTAAAGAAGAGATGAGATGACAAACACATTTATAATGTTAATAGGTTCTAGTCATCATTAGAAACTTCCCGGTATGATAGGATTGAAGAATTTACCCCATTGTTGGCATTTATTGCTGCACAGCCACCATGCCATCAATAGCCAATCAGCACCCACCATGCACAGCAATATAATATTTATGTGTGGTTACGTGAACATCTGAGTTTTAGCCTTCTTCATTTTTGAAAACAGTTATTTTGGATGCTCTCCAATCATTTTGTTTGTTTATCTCAAGTTCCAATCTCTTTATGTGAAGGAAAACTAGATTTCTCAAAAACAGATGAATTTGTGTTAAAATCAATTTATAAAGCTTACCATAACAAATGGTGAAGCAAGTAATCTGCGTAGACAGAAATGGCTGAATTAACCAATCACTGTGGGCCACCAGGAGCTACAAACGGGGCCAGTACGGAAAATATGCCAATAATATAAGATACATAATCAGCATAAGGTCAAAATAGCAATAGGTAGTTTTTCAACAAAGTTAACAAACATTTTATATACTTTAACTTTCCTGTGAGAATGAGGTAAGAGGTCCTTCTAAAGCTCTGCAGTTCAATGGAGCTGCAGGAGCCGCGTCCCAGTGTGCCATAGCTCCACCAACTGTAGACAGCTCCTTCCTGCTTCTGCTTTATTTCCAAATGGGCTGATGTCAGTCTTGTTTTCATTATTTTGTTTTTATTGTTTATAGTTAGACAGTTTCATCCACTATGTGATGAGACCCTGTGGACATCTGATAGTTTATGAGTTACTTTGTACAAGTAGCCACTCAATTTTTCAGAATAAGTGACTTTAGGTAGTTACATTTATTCTGTTTCCATGTCTGTTACAGTGCCATTGCTCTACCAGAAACCCTTGTGATTGGTTAGTTCTGTGTGTGTGGGAGAATTAAGGAATAGTATTTGAGTCCAAACTTGTTGACAACAGAGCCACATAGTAGATGGAGCAGCAGGACTCTTTATGCACAGACTGGTGTCAGGATGTAGCTTTTCCTGAAAGTCAATAAACACTGGAGCAGTAGGAAGGCTTTCCACGGGGTTATGGATTACACAGAAGACAGGTCCAAACTTATCCAGCCATGGAACTGTATCCCAAGATTTTGGAGATATATATGTTATATTTCTTTTAAGCCCTCTCAAAACACTATTGGCTATGCTTTATAAAGGCTATCTCTTTGTTGTATTTTCACCTCAGTCACTGGGTCCCTGTCACCAAGTAGCAGTCTGTCCTGTCCTAAGTACTTGGTGACATTAGCTCAGGGAGGGACAGCTACCTGCCTAGGCCCAGAGCAGCAGTATGGTTCCCACCGTTGCATTCATCCTTCTTTCCTGGTGTGTCTCCTCAGGCTCCCGTTCTGTACTAGGGACACTCCTTACAAAGAAGCAATGCTTTAGGGTTCCAGCCACAATGATATAGCCTTCACTGAAAAACACTGTGGTCAAAAGGCACTATAAAGCTGGACATAATGCACTGATGGAGTAAAGATTTCAGTGACTGTGATCTCTGGGAAAAGGGAAAGACACCACCCTGAGCACCATGTTGAGGTGCTTTTCAGGGTGGGCAAAGGGGACTGTCCACTGTTGCTTTGATAGACAAAACAGCCAACTAGAAAGGGGAAGTTTTGCAGGGCAAAGAGTTAGGATAAAGATCAGAGGAGCCATCCTGTGTAGAATTTGGGGTGTATATTCCCCAGGGTGGGGGTAGCTTCATCATTGCAGGGTCTGAGTATTAGCCAACACCTAACTGGCATATGCAGGGCCCAGCACACCAAGAACCTTAAATGCAAGGATGTCTGTGAGGAGGCTGGGTTGCAGAACATGAATTTCACAGTCACATTGGCCTGAGGACCTGGAATTTGAAGCCAAGTTGGACCAAGAGCAAAAGACTTAAAACACATTGAGGTATTAGCAGAGTTCAGAGAAATCATTTCAAGAGGGAGGGAAACACTTCAAGACTAAGGGCAAACTGAAGAGTCTCACAAGTCCAAGATGATTGTGAACATGACAGAGGTGACCTGCTAATGTTCCATCAGAAGAAGAAGCCTTATCCCACAGAGAGGAAAATGATGTGGAGAAGCTTTCATAGGTGACACTGCTTTAAAAAGGAGTGAATGATAGTGAGGAAAGAAGGAGAGGAGAGAAGGGAGGAGAGGAAAAGGAGAATCAATAATACATTGGATGAAATTAGATCTTAATGTCACATTATATTTAAAAATCAACTCAAATAAGAGACTTAAATGTAAGACCTTCTTGACATTGATCTGGCTAATGACTTTTCTTTTGAATGTGACTCTAACACACCAGTAAGGAAGTACTAATTAAATTATGTCAAATTTAAAAGTTCACAGCAAGGGAAACAACCAATGGAGTAGGAAAAACTGCAGAATGCCAGCTAACTATACATCTGATAGAGGTTGATATTCAAAATATGTGGGGAACTCAAAGAAACCAATGGCAAGAAGACAAATAGACTGATTAAAAATGGACAAAAGAGCAGTATAGACATTCTTTCAAAGAAGATATTCAAAAAGAGTTGGGCATCATTCCTAATCATGGAAATGCAAAATAAACTAGCCTGGTCTACACATGCTAAATTCCAGGACAGTCAGGGCTACATGGTAGACCCTGTCTCAAAAAAAAAAAAAAAAAAGGAAATGCAAAATAAAACTGCAATGAGCTATCCTCTCACAGCAGCTGGAATGACTGCTGTCACAGAGCTGAGACATGACTATTGGTGGAGATGGGAAGAGGGACTCCTCACATACTGTGGGTGGGAACACACAGCAGACATTGAAGTATAGCTACCACTTATCCAACAATTCTACTACTGGCTATGTATGCAAATATGCTGAGACCAGTATGTGTCAGAGATACGTGTGTGTTCATGCTCATTGCCACATTCTTCCCAATATTCAAGATATGGGTCAACTTGAATGTCTATCAATGAACAGATGAATAAAGAAAACACAGTATTTATTCACTCTCGATGGAGAAGGAAGTTCTATCATTTACAACATTGGTGAACTTGGGAGGGGGCTATGCTTAGTGAAATAAGCCTCATGTGATCCTGTATGATTTCACCTTTATGTGGAATCTGGAGAAAGCTGGAATCATAGAAGCTGAGAATAGGATGGCAGTTACTTGAGGCAGATAGGAGATATTGGTCCAAAGACACAAAATTTCATCTCTATTTCATCATGATGACTATCATTAACAATGATAATGTATGCACATTTCAAAACATTGTATATTTCTTAAAACTGTGATTTTTATACTGTCATGGAGAACACAAACTGCACCTTGAATTTTAAGATTCAGTCTATTGCATGAGATGCATGGGAGTTATTTAAGGAAAAGGCAGGACCTTTGTTACTCAAGAGTAGACTTTAAACCTGGGTTTTGTTCTCACATACTGACCTAGCCACCTGCAAGTCTGCATGACCACAGCCACTCTGAATCTGTCTGTTCTGCTACAGAAATGAATTGACACTTATCTTAAAGGGTATTTTAATTAATAAAATGCTTTATATAGGAAGATTGCTTAGAGTAATAGGTAGCCAATAAATATTGACCCTCATTTTCTATTACCAGTGGAGAGGATGGGATAGCATGTATTTATCTAACATCACTTATACCCCAAACCTAGATGAAAGAATATACAATACCCATTTTCTATCTGTTTTTCAAAAGAGAGAAAGCTAATGATTACCCAAAATATCTGCATATTGTGGATTAGTCATAACCACAGTTTCTTAAAGCTCTGAGTGCTGCAACTATCTGAGATAAGACACTGATTGTTACACATGAGCTGCATGTTCTGGCTTGCCTTTCAACAATCATGCCTGTTAAGTCATTATCACTGACACATCTAATGAAGTCATGCTCACAATCAGCTTAAACACAAGGCACAGTATAGTACATATTTTGACAGGAAAGCTGTTTGTATAAACTGAAACATGAAGCAAATATATAATTGCACAAAATGTTCATTATGCTTTAAGTGTGACAGTCTTTGGCTTGAATCCATTTAGGAAAATTTGGACACTCTGAAATAGATTGTTTGGGGTACCATTTTAACAAAAAGATTAGTTTCTTGCAATTTCCTGTCTAGCAGTTGAAGGGCTGAACACGCAGCAAACTCTGACCCACATACTTTCTCCTGAAATCTTCAAATGCTGGAGGCGTTACTTATTTCCAGATAAGTACTGTGTATCACTGAAACTGCAATTAGACATGAGCACATGAAGATGAGCAAGCAAGAAACTGCCTACAAATAGTCCTTTCCTTGCATGTTAGCAAGGATTGCAGGTTCTAGTGAATCCATCAATTAGCCAGGGGCTGAATACCTTACCTGTAGAGCC
This sequence comes from Peromyscus leucopus, assembly GCF_004664715.2. Taxonomy (NCBI): domain Eukaryota; kingdom Metazoa; phylum Chordata; class Mammalia; order Rodentia; family Cricetidae; genus Peromyscus; species Peromyscus leucopus. The sequence continues at coordinate 70,138,009 of NC_051084.1, forward strand.
CTTTACAAAGAGGCTATGACATTTGTCTCTGTTATATCTGATCCCCAGTGTCACGTGCTAATTAGAAAGGGGACTTACATCGCTCTCATGACCTTCTCGAAGGTTGTATGTGAGGTCGTGCTGGATGTCTTCTACGAATTTGTGTGCGTACTCAGGGTAAAGGCCCAGGACCTCAAAGAGACCTTTAAGGATGATACACTGAAGATCACAGTAAGTCAGAGCCTTCACGTCAGCATTGGTCTTGATCACTTGGTCTTTAATTGATAGATTTGCTCCAATTAAATCCCCCTTCCCTAGGAAGAGTGAAAAGAAAAAGAACCATATTGTTTTGAAAAAAGGCAGAACAACTGGGGCCCAGTCCCTTCATTTGCCTTACAGACTCCACTTCTCTCAATTGTACAAGAAAGAGAAGATCACTGTGAGCAAAGATACTCAATTTCAGCAGTATTGAGAGTTGGGGCTCCATTGCTTTTTTGCTGTGGTATGCAAGATGTTAATACCTTCAAACGTTGTCAAATGTCCTGTGCAGATAAAACAGTCACTGGTTATGAACACTGGTCTAGAGGACATGGGTGGATGATTCAGGTATCCTAGATCATCCATGGGTTCTAAGCAGCTCTCTGACAGAATTTGGAAAATGACTTTGGACCAGTCAATTTGTCAGTCACTTTAACCATTCGGGGGTAGTAATAACTAATTTTCCTAGGTGGAAAAATGGCTCTGAGCTTCTCAGGTCAATGCATCAGGAAACCTATTGTCTAGATTCTAGAACTTTTGGTAGTAACAGAAGTGTGATATTCAACAGACTAAGGTTCTTTCATTTACTTGTGACCATGTCTCCAAGATGGATAGGGGGGTGAACTGGAAGGAGAAAATTTCCATCCCTTTTCTGAGTCAGGGGTAGGGGTTGAACATTTCGGGCCATGGTTTGCATATGTAACATCAGAGCATGCCTCTCAGTTGTCATGTTTTGTGACAGTGAAAGAATGTCTTTCTCCACTTAGACAGGAAGTCAACAGACCAAAAACTAGGGTCTCACATGATGACTACTCATGGGTCCAACGTACCCCAATTCCCCTTATCTAGCAGCAAGCAATACTGCTGTCTACAATAATTCAGCTGCCTTCTGGGAGCTAATATTGGACAATTTCATCTTTTAAATCTTTTAAGTGATTTCAAGATTTGAAAGTATCAGAAAGGAGAAACAGCCTCCAGGGCCAAGATATTATTGAATTTAACTTATGCTGTACTTTGGACACAGCCACAAAGTCACCCAGAAGCCACACAAAAGACATGAATAGACCTTTAATTCAAACTTGGGCTGAAGGCTGGAGGAGCAGGAGTATTTCACAGAGATCATTAGACACTGGTGTTAACCTGGGTTTCTAGCGAGTCTTCACAAAGAACACTGTTCCCAGGGATTAACTATGATTATCTAAACAGTCTTTTTGCTATCTTGTAAGCAACTGAGGTCAACAGCTGCACAGTCCTCAATACTAAGGAGGCCATGCCACTGAAATATTATCAAGTGGGCTGGAGAGATGGCTCAGCAGTTATGATCACTGGCTGTTCTTCCAGAGGTCCTGAGTTCAATTCCCTTCAACCACATGCAGCAACCAATGGTGGCTCACAACCAACTATAATGGGATCCGAATGCTATGCAGACAGAGCACTCAAATACATAAGATACATAAATAAATAAATCTCTTTTTTAAAAGGGAATGTTATCAAGTAAATTGCCCCACGTCCATATTCCATTATTTTCTTTAATTTATAATTTTCCTCAATATAATATATTAATTCATTATTTGGGAATTTCATACAGTGCACCCCAATCACACTTGATTCCCATTCCCCCCAGATCTACCCTCCCCAAAAAAACCCAGAACCAAAAAAACCCACCAAATCCAATTTGTGTTGCCCACATACTCTTTGTAGCATGGTCAAACTCCCAGTGGCGAGCCTCTTAAAGAAAATTGAGTACAACCCCCACCCACCCCCTCATCCCCGCCCCTACCTCCTGCCAGAAACCATCAACTGTGATGAGCTACACATCAGCATCTTTATAACAGTTTTTGAGGACTGTCTTCAATAGCTTCCTGCCTGGACTGTTTCTTTTTTTTTTGGGTGGGGGGGTTGTCACAGAAGCCTTTAATGTCTCTCATTTTCAGTTATGAGTCTGCAGTCATTGATACTGCTGCAAAAGAAGCTGCCAACAGCAGGCGGTGGCAGGACAGATCATGAACTTCCACATGGTTTCTACCTGGTCCCCAGCAGCATCAGGGATCACAGATATCAACTTGGACTCTGGCGGCAGTGTGGACCATGGAAGTCTTTTGAGTAAACTTAATCCAGAAAATGAACTATTCTTCATCTCTGGTATCTTGCTGCTCAGAGTCAGGGCGATCTTGTGGCTGGGCAGTGAGTCTGCTGGCAGGATCTGCTCGAATCCCAGAACATTGTATTCCACCCTGCCCTTGGTGCTGGCCACCCCGGGCATAGCCACCGTGTCAGTAGTCCTTGGACAGTGGCCTCAAGCTCTCCTCCCCGCAGCAAGGAGAGCCACGCTAGGGGCGGCAGTTACAGCAGAGAGGCTCTATGCTGTGGGTCAGGTCTGCAGATGGAGCAGCAGCACCGGCATGGTGTGTGACAAAAGGCCAAGGCAAGCCCAGTGGTAGCCTGCAACTCCGGGTGGCTCAAGGACCAATATTACTCAGGATGACGTGGTCTTTTCCCACCACTACCACGTGCCCATACCTGCCTCCGACTTCACATCTCTAGTTTGGCTTCTCTCTGCTGTGATTGCTGCTCCATTATGCCATCTCCCCCCCCCCGCCCCCAATTCCATGAAATCACTTTTTAAAAGCATCTTCCCATAATACCTGCCTTCTTTTAGTTGTTCATTGAAGCCTCCGTGGATCTTTTAGGTTCCTCAGAGCGGCTCTGAGGCCCTGTGGGTACTGGCAGCTGCTGCCACATTATTTATAATAGACAAAATTCCAAGTCATGTTCCTCACCTGGCAGTGCTCTGGCTCTGGCTTGGGTTCTGGTGGTGGCAGTGGTGGCCACAGCTCCTCCATCTAATTTCTAAATGTTTATATTTTATTATATTCAGCATTTTTGAAACAAAATTCCTGACCAGAAACTCATAAAAGCCCATTCTATTTATTAGCAAAAGGAAACATGAAATTAATCACATATGCTTGATATATTCAGATTGTTTATGAAATAAAAAATTGAAGGTAAATTATCAAATTCTATCAAATATTAACTTCAAATTAATATTAGATTTAAACATTGAAATTAAGTCTACTTTGGCAGAAGAAAACAAAGCATATTATAGTTTATATTTTTAGTTTCTGGTCACCTTTGAAAAAATTCAAGCCTGATTTATTGTTGTCACTAATATTGTTAAATTTGAAATTATGTTTTCTGAAAAATCTACACAGTCGCTTAACAATGTAAAGTAGAGGATGGACGTAAGATACAATCACAGACAGGGAATAATCAGCACAGCGACTCTACATTTTTCTATTTGAGGATGATTACCAGGACAGTGTCATGTAGGAGATTCTGTTATGCCAGGGACATTTGGAGCAATGTTAAGGCTACCATACTTTCATATTTATGGTTGCTGTGGTATGACTATAAGCAGAAGAATACTGCAAACACTTAGCTAAATTTGGCACCTTGGAAAGAATTCCAGTTTTGTTTTTGACTTGGTGAGTTGTTCATGGAGCATGGATAATGGGTTGAGTCTCACACTGAGTTCTGGCTAGGCTTCCTTGCCTCAGTAACTGCTCTGTAGATTCCCCCCTGCTTTTATTTTGAGATTCCTGAACTATTGTCTTAACTACTCCAGGTCTTAGTATCCTTATTTCCGAAAGAAAAGAGTTATTTCTCTGTCCGCTGTGGGTTATGGGTAGTCTCCATCTTTTCAGAGCTGGTCTTTGAGGATCAACAACAGTAACAAAAAGGGATATTAATTACATAGAGGAAGATAAGTATCATCTGCCAGGACACTGTTTATCACTCATTGCTATTTTTTGCCTTCATGAGAAATTCCTGGGACAAGTCTCTCCAGGCATCAGATCTGGAAATGCTTTTGTGTGCCGATTGGAAGATGGTGTTGCTTTAGCTCTTATATAAACACTCCTTCTCACAAGACTGCTAATTCATTTCAGTGGTAGAATGAACTCTTGTTAAGTAATTAGAGACCAAAGATGAAGCTGTATGTGCTGTGGGATAATGCAGTGTAGGCTGAATGAGCTGCATGAAATAATATTAAGATGAAGAAAGTCACAACATTCCATTAACATGTTAACTTTGGATCTTCACTTGTCTGTGGCATCATACCAGAGTTTAGAATGATCATGGGACAAGCTGAACTTACACCAGTTTGGGTATATACATGGTGGGAGCAGAGCAGTGAAATACCATCATAAAATCACAATTTATGGAGAAATTTGGAGCATGGAGCAAAAGAGCAATGGAGTAAATCTTTCAGCAACAAGTAATTTTTAGTTATAAGAATTATTACTATTGGATCATGTTTTATAAGCTATAGCAGTGACATAGAAGCCATTAAATTTGCACCTTTTTGCTCTAATGTCATGGATACCTTCATTTTTCATCCCTAAAACTGTTGCTAGTCACCAAATTTAAAAATGGATAAGAATTAAAAGAAAAGCTTGACTATTTTTAAATGGTGTGTTATATCTGCTTGCATGTATGTCATATCTGAAAAAATGGCCAGATGCTCTCAAAAGTAGGCTGTGTCAAGAGGAAAATCAGCAGGCTATAAAAATTTCAGTGGCACTAGGGAAACCCAAGGGGAAATATGATTTAAACAATGTTTTGGAAGCAAATTAGAAATCGTTGTCAATTCTAAGCCAGAATCACAAAATGGTAGAATGATTGTTCTTCAACTTTACAAGTCAAGAAGAGGGAGAGTTCCATGTAGGTTCCCCAGCTGTGGATGTGTGTGACAGCTGTGTGGCTTGATCTGTTTGTAGGGCCCCTGGCAGTGGGACCAGGACTTATCCCAGGTGCATAAGCTGGCTTTTTGGAGCCCATTCCTTATGGTGGAATACCTTGTTCAGTCTTGATGCAGGGAGCAGGGGCTACGTCCTGCCTCAACTTGGTATGCCAGACTTTGTTGACTACCCAAGGGAGGCTGTACTCTCTTTGAGGACTGGATGAGGGGTGGGATTGGGGGGATGTGGGGTCCAGAGAAGGGGAAGGAGGGTGAACTGGGGTTGGTATGTAAAATGAAAAAAAATTTAACACAAAAGAGATAATAAAAAGAAAAAGATGGAGGGACTGTTTTAGCATCTTCTGCACTTACACAGAGGAGAACATCACAGAAGGCTAATAAAAACTGAGTCAAATCTTGAAGGGCAAGCCCCACCTTTCTGCTGTTAGTGAAACTGAAGTTCACAGGAAGCAGTGAAAGCTGCAGTCACAAGGTTCTGACAGCACTCAGTCACCAGCTAGTCCCTTTTAGTTGATGCAGTCACAATGTCATAGTCTATTAGCTATGCTGTAGCACAATGAAGCTAAGGTATGATTTATTTCTCATGGTTCTGGAGCTGAAAAGTCCAAGGTGAAGGCTTGGCAGGTTCAGTGTATAATAAAGGCCAACTTTCTCTTTCTTACCCACTGACTTATTGTGTTATCATGGCAGAAAAAGCCAAGTGCTTCTCTGAGGCTTCCACTTTCATGTTCTAGGTTCCCACATCCTAATTCCATCTTGCCAAGGACTGGGTTTCAGGAGATGAATTTGGAAAACACATTCAGATCTGACAAGATTTTAGGACTTGATATTGGACCTAAGGCACTGGTTTATATTTGGGCCTCAAGAATTATCACTTCTCTCTTCTAAAATATAATCTGTCTGGAAGCTCACCACCTCAGTAGCAGACTGACAGAGCTGACATAATATGAGAAGTATTCTTTAGATAAGGAAGGGGCAGTGGCCTACCATACAGAATCAGAACATGCTTCTATATCTGTGTCTACATTCTGTGAAGGTTTAAACGTCTCATGTACTGAAGTACTTTGTAAAGCATTGTTCACAAATCAGTTTCTTAGAAAATTAGAACAAAAAGTGCTGTGTTAACCATTTACTGACATGATTTTAGACATTGCTGTATTACATCACAGTTTAAAAGGTACCTGGGATTCATCTGATGCTCAACCTCCCCACATCCCTGGGCAAATTTTCCATCTTGTCCTTCTCTTGAATTTAAACCCAATAAGGGCAAAACTTCTAGCAATTTCTGTTATCCACATTCTTAGTGCTCAGACCACTGTCCAGTTCACTGCCATCCTCAGTAAATAAACAATAAACAAATGAGAGTGAATTAAAAAAAACTCATCAAGTTGAGAGATGATTTTTTCCAGATTAGCCCACATAGCATTTTCTGCCAGCTGCCTTTTATATTTCAATGAAAAACAATTATGTCTAGTATTTGAAGTCAACGTCATGGCACAGAGTTTTCACAGTTATGAGTTTTCTTTGAAGAACTAAAAGGAGCTTGTGTAACCCTAGCAGTATTAGATTAATGGCAGTGATGAAATTTGTTCTCAAAGTTAAATCATTTTTTTTTGCGCTATTTCTGGCACAGATAAAAATTCTAATGTTCTTGGGACTGGCTCTCCACAAAATATAGAAACTCTCCATACAAAATGAGCTGCTGTTCCATAGGAGGCTGTATGCATTGTGATTAGAAATCAGGAAGACTTTACTATACATGGAATCTGGGTACAGTTAACTAAGGGGACATTTACTCACTTGTAAAATGAAGATGAAATTTACTGCCTGAACTTTGATTGTATAAAAATAATGATATGGTGTATATATAACACTTAAGTCAATTGAACACCATAAGGGGTCCATATATGTGTCTGTAATTTGTCAACTCTTATTAGCATTGCCTTTTCCCTACTTTGTATTCCTCATACTCCAGAGTAAAATTTCAGAGTTTTCAGCCCAAACCTACCTAGAATAGCCAATACCATGCTGTCTTTAAGAACTTCCATGGAGCCTGAGCACACAAAGTAGATGGCCTGCAGAGCATCTCCCTGGCGCAGCAGATACTCTCCTGGAGCACAGAATGATGTTTTGATGTGGAGAGACAGAGATCTAAGGCAGCCCCGGCTGGCACATTCAAACAGGGACAGCTGTAAGATCTCCTTGTTTAGATGCATTGTGATGTCAGAGCGCAGCTCATCTGGAAAGTCTTTCAAAAGCTGTTGGGGAGAGGAAGGGAGAAAGAAAAGTGTAAGTTGGGGCTAATCAGTGATTTTGCAAGACACCAATGGCGCTCTTCGTACTTGGGTCAACTGCACTATATAAGAGGAGGTTGATGTATTCTTTGAGATTCCTCTGTACAATCTCCAGGGCTATATAGTGACAATGACCTTAATTATGTATTACCAAATAATAAATAATAAACCTGATAATAATAATAATAATAATAATAATAATAATAGTTATTATTGATAATAAACCTGGAGAAATTTTTAAAAATTCTAAAGTATCCTGGTAGGAAGGCTTGTGACACTTCTGTCAAGAGTCCTATTGCGGATAGATACACGGGTTTGGACCCACTGTCCTTTCTCAATGTGTCATCATCATATACAGAGATCAAATATTAAAATACTTGTTACTAAGTTTCAAATATGAGAGAAAATGTGGTATTTGCCTTTCAGTGTTTGGCTTACTTCATTAAACATATTAATCTCTAGTTCTATCCATTTGTGCCCTGAAAATGACATAATTTTTTTTCATGGCTGACTAAAATTCCATTGTATGTGTGTGTGTGTGTGTGTGTGTGTGTATGGGAGTAGCTATGAAAGTAGAAAGGGGACCATCATAGAGGAAGAGGGGATCTTAAGGGAGGGTTGGGAGGGGAAAAGAGAGGATCGTGGACTACATGTGGCATGAAAGCAGAGGGTTTAGTGGGTCCCAAAAAGGAACCATCAGGAAGGGACTCCCATCCCTCTTCCTTGAGGGGTTGAGAAAGCAGTAAATAAAAATATAGCATGTATAAAGCTGGATTATTTTATAAATTAACTAAAAGAATATTGGGTTGGTTGATGTGTTGGTGGACTAGTTGTTGTTTGGGGCTGTTTCTTGAATTCTACAGATAACCATATTTGCCTGTAACTTGTTTCTTTTTTAACTTTAGATCATGGTAGCAAGTTTACATTGAGTAATCACTGAACATTATGACATTAAACTGTCTTAAGGATGAATACTTTCAAAAAACACAATGAGAAAGAAAATAAATCCATTTGATTGAATAAACTAGTAAAATGTTATGAAACTGTCATCACAGAGTGGCATTGTAAAAACATCAGTCCTAATGCATAAAGGATGGTAGGATGTAGGTCCATGATGGCAAAGACAAAGAGATAAAAAGGCTGGTAAATGTGTCCCTCTCTTATGCCTACATTAGAATACCTTCCCTTTACTTGACAATATGTGATTTCTGCCTGAAAATGTCAAAATAAGAAAGGCACAATACCTCATTTGAATCTATTCCATTGTTGACTGACCAGGTTGTCTGAAAGTACTCAAGCATCCTCTGCTTGAGCTGCTGAGGCAGGTGATGCACACGGATGAAATCCTTTAGGTCCTTGGTTCTAGTGTGATACAGACTCCACCTGGAGTACATTCTCTGTATAATGGCAGTCACATTTCCAAACACCAAGGCATGCATCAGAGCTAGAGAGCACAACAGAACACAGGATAGTAAGACAAAGGCTCCTTGTACATATAAGTCTAGTTTACAGATGGGTTAGAGTAAAGCATGCTTATGTGGCCATACTGATATGATTGCTTTGCTTAGGAAGTTATGGGCATAGCCACTCTGTCGTAAGATCACTCAATCCCCAAGCAGTTGTTTTCCCTTCCCATGGCTTGATCCAAGTAAAAATAGCTTTAATAATAATAATAATAATAATAATAATAATAATAATAATACATGAAGTAAACCCTTTGACACATATGCAGTCTCTTAGCTGTCATGTGGATCTGAAAACTTTTACTTTGAATTCTATCAGCGTATTATTTCAGTAGTTACACATAGTCTATGAATCTATGAACCACAAAAACAAGTAAGTAAATAAAAATAATAACAGAATATTAAAACTGGTGTATTCACATTACTGTTAATATTAAGACAGTTGTTATAAATGTAAGGATTCCCTGATAAGTGAGAAACTGAGGTGATTATGAGTTCAATTCTCATCCTCACTTCAGCTTTGCAAGTACTTTAATCTTAAGGGAGAAAGCTCAAAATCTGAGACCATGAAAGTTACAAAATAGTGTACTCAAGCACAGACACTTGATGTAGGGTGCTGTCACTGTCCTGGTAACCAGCCCACCTATGTACACAGGGATCCTTGTTTCAATGAGGCTGGTCACTCAGCTGGTATTTGTTTTGCTTTCTTTTCTCCTGCAACAGTGAAATACCCTGTCCAACAGCAACAAAAGGGAGAAAGGAATTCACCTCAGCTTACAATTACAAACTACAGTCCATCATTGTGGGGAGATCAAGGCAGGGACTTCAAACAGCTTGTTACATCACATCCGTAGTCAAGAGCAGAGAGTAATGAATGCATATATGATTGCTTGTATGCTTGATTTCAGCACTCATAGGGAGTTCAGTTCCTCCTGCCTAGGGAGTGGTACCATTCACAGTGGACTGGGTCTTCCCATACTGATTAACAAATCCTCCTAACATGTGTTCACAATCCAACCAGATCTAGACAATTCCTCTCTGAGACTCTTTTCCCAGGGGATTCTGGCAGATAAGTCAATCCATGTCTAAAACTACTAATAGAATTTGGCAAGATACATGTGTTTGTTCACCAGAACTATGGGGTGAATGGGAAGGGATGGAGGGGGTTGTTTCTTGTAGAGAGAATCACAGTTAGAGGACTGAGTTTGCCTTCCAGGAGTTTTCCTGTTTTTGGAAGTAGCTGGCAACAAAGCAGAAAAGACACTGTCAGATTTTGCATCTCATAGTGATTGGCAGAATGGAATGAGAATAGTTTGTGTAGATACCAGTAGATGACTCAAGAAGGCTCAGCTTTACCTAGGGCTACAAAAATAGAAGACAGAAGAGAGCCTGAGTTCTTATATTCACAGGCAGATCAGTTCACAGTGACACTAATTTTGATCCCTGGTCCCTACCCTGGAATAGAACACAGATGAGGTAAGAAGCACAGGTTCTGTAAAATCTCCTGTTTCAGTCATTTTTGCCTTAAAAGGGGACTACAAAAATAATAGCATATCTGTGAGGGTCTATCAAATGGTCCTGGCACCATAATGTCAGTATGGAAGGAACGGCAGTAGAAGTTTCCTGTCACCAAAGTGTATGCTCTGTAAACATGTAAAGACATGAACAAACCTATCCTCCTAAATATTTTAGGACAGCCCCAGTTCAATATTCCCTCATAGTCACCAGAAATTGCCAAACGCCAATGTATAAATTCCATTCTAATCTAACATTTGGACTAAAATTCTGCAGCAAGTTATATATCATATATTTTTTTTATAAAATAATGGCTACTATGCCTATAAAGTCACATTTTAATGACAAAATCTTAGCATTTTGCAAAAGTTACTTGAATAGAGTTAAATTAGGAACTTCTATCCAGGAGGCAATGTAATACAGCTGAGAGAATAGAGGTTGTGCAATCAGACAAATCTAGATCTGAATCTTACCTCTCATTTTCCTAATTGTGTGAATGTACCAAGTTAAATCTCTTTTTAAAATGATAAAAAATTAGAGTAGGGCTCTTCTTAAGATGGCTATTGCTTGCCATGGAAGCCTTTCATCTCATGTTTGATACAGAAACCCTTACAAACCGTAAGGAGAGAACCAATTGCACAAATTTGTCACCTGATCTTTACACACATGCTGCAATATAAGCATACACGCATATGTAGACATACTAAGTAAACATTCAAAAATAAAAATGTCTTCATTAAAAAAAATCTGACGTGGCCCCATTTCTTTTACACATTAAGTAGACAGGCTATTATCTTAAGTATAGGGCTATTCTGAGCTATAAACCATGGAGTACCCCAGTCTGTGTAGAAATATCTAATACATGTATGAAGCAGGAGTTGTTCATGCTAGCCTTTTACTTGAAAGTACAAAATATTAAAAATGTCAGTGCACTCAGGGAGTAAGATTTGGGGAAAGGATTTAAGATTTTGCTGGGAACTCTTCAAGAGTTACCTCACTCTTGGTAGAAATCATTTCTTGATGAAAGAATTCAAGAAGTATTTAACTAGTGCCGGCACACATAAGAATACAAAAGCAGAATGCTTCCCAAATGTCCAAAACATCTAAAAGAAAACGGATAGTCCTTAACAACTTTCTGGTGTGTGGCTTTGTGGATTCTAAGCACAACAGCTCAGCGGCTTAAATATTTTACTTGGAAGAAAAGATATTTACTTGCAAAAAAAATTCACTGAAGAAAAGAACTGATTATGCTCCAAGTCAAAGAAATAAGACATAGATCCAGGCTCTGCTAATGAGCTTGGGCAAGGCTTGGACACTCTGCTATCTTTAACTGTGTGTAGTAGTCTTCTTCCAGAGAATAAATCAAGTGCAGAGAATAAGCCTATTTCATTTATTTTAACACTGCTCTTCTTAATTACCTGTATGATTTTAACTTTTCTTTGCTTAATTATAATGTGTAAAGTGCTTAACTCAGAGAAGTAATACGTTCAGACCATTTAGCATCCTAATTGTACACTATCAATGAAATAAATTACTGGATTAATTGTAGCATTAATAAATGTTGTTGGAAGGATATCATCTGTCTGAGTCACCACAATTTCAAAGTCTTATTTTTGCATAGGAACACTTCTAAATTAAGAATTCAAAAAATAAAACCCCAGCTCTCATAGTTATTATGGCCTTTTGGGCCACTGAGGCTCACTCGTCATTCTGTCTTGGCAGAGAGTGTGTGTGTTAAGTGTCAGGCAAAATCTTTCCATCTGTGAAAGTTTGATTCAAAAACTTCTGTATCCAGGTCAGTTTGGAAATTATCAATCGCTTTCCCCTCTCTCAGAAAACTTGATATATATAATTCTTGAGTGCTACACTTGCTGAGTATATTGGAGGCTCTTTTCCTTTGTGTGGGAGTTTTACATGAAATGCATTTTGTAAAATTTTATCTCAGTATCAGGTCTTTGAAAGAACCGTCCCAACTGTGGTTTCAGGAAAAGGTAAATAGGTCTCAGAGGAAACAAAAACCACCAAAGTCTGGCACTGACTTTTGTCTTTTCTTTCTTCTCCTTTCTCTTCCACTATTCTCGTTCCTTCCTTGAACTTGGGCACCAATGCTTTCCCATGCACAATATTATTGCTGATGCTTTTAACAGCTATTTTGCTGTGACTGCATAGTCTGTACAGGGCCTCCTTTCTCTTTATAGGAAAGGAGTCCAGAGCTCAACTTTCAGATGACCTTGTTGTTTCCTGTCTTTTCTCCCTCCTTTTCATCGACCTGGAATTTTCCATTCTCAACTAACTGTCCTGGGTTAATACTGAGTTGTAGATGCCAGAAAATAGAGGAAACAAAATGAGAATGATTTCTTGAAAGTTGAATTTAAATGTTTCAAAGACATGTTAAGAATGGCATGAATTTAAGTTCAATAAAATCATGGCAGGGAGTGTTGTGTTGCCAGATCAAAAAGAAGTGTGAAAATAATGCTCCATTGGAACTAGATATGTCACAATTGTGAGCCATCTTCACAGGAAGCTCTGTCCAGCCATCAAGGCCGAACTGACCAAGCAAACTTATCAGTTAACTCTATTCAGTTAGTACTTAGTTTTAAAGAAAGATTTTCAAAAATATGAAAAAAAATCATCTGTTTAGTGTCAACAATAATATAAGGAGCTTTGTTAATTATTTCAGAAAAAAAGATACATTAAAAACTACATTTTGGTCATGCATTATGCATAATTCTCAATTTTTGTGTAGTACCAATTTTTCTAAATGTGTATTACAATAGGAAATATGCTAAAGAAGCCAGGTAACAGGTCTCTGATCTGAGTGAACACCCGTATTGCCAATAAACTGTGACCTTGAAGGGCAGCATTTGTCCACAGACATCTCTGTTTCCAACCGTCTAGCCTGCTTGGCATCATTACCACATAGCATAAATTTTTATTGAGCTAAATGAATCAGTTGCAACTCAGTAGTGTCATCAATAGTTTTATAACTGTAAACAAAAAGCTAAAAATTTTATGATAACTGGTTCAGAAAATTCATGCCCACTTCCCTTGAAAATGGCAGCCTTTTGAAATCTTAGGTCCTTGTGGTTATCATCCACATGTTAGACAAAATGACTTGCTTCAATCATTTGGATCATCTCTGTTAATAAAAACTAAAAACAACCTCATATGAAAAATAAGAATTTGGCTCTGTTCCCGAGCTCTCATCCTCACTTGATAGCTACATTATTTTTAGCTTGTCTGCCCCAAGTTTACAAGGTAAAACTAAAGTAACACACACACACACACACACACACACACACACACACACACACACACAAGCACATGCATGCACATGCACACATGCACACACAAACACACAGAGAAAGATACACAATGCTGAATGCAAAACTCAATGAGATTTCATATCTGATGGAATGGCTTTCAGATTGGTAACACATTCTGTAAGGCTCATGTCTTTCAAAGCCATCAACCACCCTTCTCACTAAAGGTAGCTACACTCACAAAACAAATTGCAACCAACAAACTGATCAAATTTTGAATTTTCTCTACCCAAAATCATACAGGATGTAATCTAGCTTCTCTGCTCAGCAATGAGTTTGTGATTCATCCATACCTTTGCAGAACAGTTCATCTTCATTCTGATATGGTTCTTAGTATTTTAACTGTCTTATAAGTTACTCATTTATTCTGTTAATGGCATTTCCTGCTGGATATTCTGACAATTACTCTTCTATAGAGAACTCTCTTCCTCCTCCCTCATCTTCTCTTCTTTCATTCCCCACTCCCTCCATGATTCCCTCCCTCCATTCTCTCCTCCTCCTCCACAGGATCTTGGCACCATGATGTTTTGACTCATTGATCCAAAGTAGTGGAATTGATGACAATGTATTGAAACCTAAGAAACCAAGATGCAAAGAATATACATTCACATATGCACACAATTCATGCTTAGGCATACACACACACACACACACACACACACACACACACACACACACACTTCTACTGGCTATATACATGGAAGGGGCATCATTGGGTCACAGAGTACAGGTGTATTCATATTTGATGGATTTTGATAACATGATTGCTGACTGGATAGAAATGCCCACTAACAGCATGGATTCTCTCTCAAAGCACAGAGGGCTCCAGAGTTTTCAAGCATGCAGTTCTTGTGAGTGCAACATGTGTCTGCTTCTGGTTTACATCTCAATGAGTGACACTGGACAGTGTTTTTACAAGCCTGTTGTTAACACAAATGTTAAAAATCTTTCCTTGAAACAGTTTTTCAAATGAGTTTTAATGTTCCCATATGGATTAGTATACTTTTAAGAAAATATATCAGAAAGCAGCCTTTTGCATGGTAAATATGTGCAAATACCTAAACTCTTGTAGTTTACTCTTCAAGCTTTTAGTGATGTATTCTGATAAGGAGAGATGCTGCAGTTCAATTTATAGTTTTTTGTAAAGACAATGAGGCATCTATGGCATATTTTAGAAACACTTGGGAAATTCAAGTTCATGAGAATGCGCTCTCATGCTGTCTTCTTATCCTTTCAAGTTCATTCTCACAATCCCATTTGTAACTAATTTTCATGTTGTTTAGCAGGGGTCCAAGTTAGCGTTAACAATATATATACACTGGACACAGCAACACTTTCTTTAAAAAACATCTTTATTACTTCATTTGTCTGTCTGTCTGTTTGCCTATCTGTCCTGTCTATCTATCTGTCTGTCTATCTATCTATCTATCTATCTATCTATCTATCTATCTATCTATCTCTCTGTGTGTAAGTATTTGTATGTGTATTTGGGTGTGGATATGAGTGTGAATGTACCATAGTACATGAATAAATGTCAGAGAACATTTTGTGGGAGTCAGTTTTCTCCATCCACCATGTGTGTTTCAAGGATTAAATCAAGTTTTCAGCCTTGGCAGCAAGCACCTTTGTCTGGTTCCCAATAACACTCATTGACCATCAATCTTCCTTCAACTATAGTCTAGAGTCAGTCATGTCATATCTGAAATGATCATATAGATGTGGGCTTTATTCTAAACTCCCTTCAATGTCATCAGTTCACTGGTGAGCTTTTCACCCCACATCACATTTTCTTAACGACTGTAACTTTCCAATATGCATTGTTACTTGGAATGCAGATCTTTTGATTTTGTGTCCATTCATGTTTTGTTGTTTTGGCTCTTTTCAGCTCTGATTCCCACTGCTTTTAAAAACACCTATTAGTTTGCAGACATACGTGCACACAGATACATGGCTGCTTAGACTTTTGTTATAGAGATCATATGGGAATTTTAAGTTAACTGGGTAAAACTGGTATCATTGCAACATTAAACTCATCACTTTGTATACTCTCCAACAATCTAAAACCATTTGTAAAATTTCTCACTAATGTTTTGTAGTTTTCTGTGTACTTCTACAGAATTCTAGTTAAAAACTTCTTCCATAGTTGAAGTTTCTGTATTGTTTTTAATCTACATTGTGATTAAATGTTACTAGTAGATATGCATACAGTTGATTTTTTTGTTTGTTTTTCAAGACAAGGTTTCTTTGTGTAGTTTTGGTGCCTTTACAATGAACTTACAAACTATCTGAACCTTTTGAATTACTTATATACTGAATATTTTCAAGGTTCTTGTAGGTTTTTCTATGTACGAAATTTTAAATAATTTTGCTTAATTTCTTTACTGTGCACTTTAAAATATTTTCCTATATATCATTTATGTTTACATTCCATAATTACAGATACTTATAGAATATACATATTTGTGGATATCAACATGGGAAATTTTGATTCATTTATTTTTATTTTATATGCATGAATGTTTTGCTATTGTGCATGTCTGTGGTACCATATGCATGCCTGGTGCCCACAGAGGTCAGAAGATGTCATTGGATCCCTTGGACCTGTAGTTATAGATTGTTGTGAACCACCATGTGCTTGGTGGGAATCAAACACAGGTCCTTTACAAGAAGAGCAGGTGCTCTTAACAGCTGAGGTGTCTCTCCAACCTCTTAAAATATAATTCTATCCATGTGCAAATTATAAAACATGTGAAGCTTCTGAAGAGATTTTGGAGCAGGGAGTTTTGCGTCTTCCTAGGTGGGTTCACCTTCACTCAGCATTGGTGTAGCTCTGTCTTAGGTGGTCATCTGGTCATTTGCTACTCCCTTTGTCCTCTAACATTGCTGTTGTTTACTATAATAGTAACCATTTCTACTGTTACCAGCTTCAGCAGCTTTGTATGGGACTAGGGATTCCTAATAAGATACCCTAGGTTTAAGTCCATAGTAATATACACTTTAAATTTTAAGTTTTACCTTTTTTTCTTTTTAAAAATTCATTTGTGTATATTTATAAAACTTAAGTAAATAAAATTAATTCATGTAATATGATACAGTGGATGCTTTACCAAAAAAACTGTCAGGTCTTAGTGAGTCTTGGCATCCATATTTAGTCTTTTGTGGCTTTTAGTCTAACTTAGGATTAATATTATCTGTTTCTTAGTGCTATGAGAATTACATGAATAAAGTGTACTATATTGTGAATTTTTTATAATTAGTTCACAATGATGTGTAAGTAATTTGTTAATTAGGAGATATTAAAATTTGGGCTTCATTTCTTTTAGCCTAAGGTAGTTTCAAAATAATAAAAAGTTATTCCCACAAACACAAATGGAAAAACCTCAAGAAATTCAACCCACTTAGGTCATTTTGCACGAGAGTAATCTACATTTCCACCTGCTGTTTGGACACCTCAAGTCCCAATGCCACTTACACACTGTTTTTGCAACAGGAAATTTGATGAAAATCAATTTAACAAAGAATTAACAAAGTGACATTATCAAATTATATCCTGTATATTTTGGGTTTGTGACCAGTATAGTTCCCGTGTTCAGTGAGAAGCTGGGAATAGATTATACATTTACAATTTCTGGTCGAGGATCACTCACTAAGGTACGTTGGTCAAAACAGTATGCCCAGTTGTCTAACAGATTTCTCAAATGGACAAATTAGTAAGCTTTAGCATTGAGCATTTCATAACATTTTCAACAGGGGAAGAAGAAACATGGGCAACCTTTTTTTTTTTTTTCTCCTTTTTGGTTTTTTGAGATAGGGTTTCTCTGTGTAGCTTTGCACCTGTCCTGGAACTCACTCTGTAGCCTAGACTGGCCTCAAACTCACAGAGATCCACCTGCCTCTGCCTCCCGAGTGCTGGAATTAAAGGCATGCACCACTGCTGCCCAGCTGGGCAACCTTCAATAAGTATAGACTCTGTGTACTTGCAAAGTGCTTCCCATTTTGTTAGGCAGGAAAAAAAATGGGCCACTGTGGAAAGTGGAATTATGTGAATCCTAACACTAGATGTGAACAAGCCACCATGGGTTCTGGTGAGTTGTAGCTCTTTAGAGATGAGAATTCTTGTTCTCTGCTCTCTAGGCTATAAGCATTTGGCATCAACCAGGAGCCTTTTAAAATCGCTACAGTCCCAGCACACTGCTTCAGCATTCTTTCCAAGGAGGACTGCAGATGCTGGCCCTCCTTGCTGACTGCTTCTCAGCTTCCTCACTGATTTGGCACTAAGGATCCCCTGCTTGGTGCTGTTCAAACTCTTCATAAATTCCAGCTTCCCCCTGTAAGCCAGGTTATAAGTTCACCAAGTAAGCCTTGTGTTAAGATGCTGATTTCACTGTGGGGATGAAGATCTCTGCAAGTGCTGCATACTTTCTACGTCCTATCTCCCGTGACACTAACTGATACACTTTCTACTAATATTTGGGATTGAGGGCAGTAAGTGAATATAGTAAGATAGGCTTTGGGGAGATGCAAACAATGTCTGGTATAAGGATGCTTACTTCACCCAGATGGATGTGTTAAAGCTTTAGATTTGATAGGTCAGCAACAGTAGTATCAATCATGGGTCAATTCAGGAGGTTCAGAAAAGAGAAATTACGCTAAATATTTCATGGTTTTGCTGGTGGCACAGGGCTGAAGGAGCAAAGCTGAAGTGTGGAGGTCACTGGACATATTTAAGGGAGGTGCTGGAGCTGTACGAAGTAGGTGAAGAGGCGTAGGCAGATTAACTGTGACTTGAGGTATGGTGGCAGCCCCAGAATACAGAGGTCTCTGGGGAGTGTCTGGAGACTGTAAACTGAAAGCTACTGCACCCCAGAAGCAGGCAAACCTTGCCCATCTTCCTGCCTATCAGTCTCTCACTGGTTCCCCCTACCAGTAGAAATGAAGTTGGCTGCCAAAGTAGAAAGGTTTGTGGAGTCACACCGCAGATTTTCATAGCAGAGTATCAAAAGGAGTTTAGGGCTTTTGAAAAATGGTGCAATAACATGCTGGTTGTAATAATGCTGACCCCACAGACATGCCTCAATAATTACCCCAGTATTGCACCAAAGCACTCAGAACAAGAGGTGGGACATTTAAAATGATGAAAACATGCAAATTACTTGCTCCTTGGAGTTTTTTTTAACAACAATATATTAAGCATCCAAAGTTTACCACACTAGTATGAGTAAAATTTGGTAACACTAACTTTTGTGGGAGTTTCTAGCATATGCCTACAATTCAGACTCAGGGAATTCCCATGAGATAAATGATATGTGGACTCATCAACACCACCATGGTCTCTGCTAACTTACGTGTGTACATTAAATTGCCTGTCACTTACTTCCTATGTAGTGCTTCTGGTTAAGTTCTAGTCCAGTATGGAGCAGTGTATTGCTATTGTGTTTCAGACCCAAGCAAAACATTAGGGCATCTGGAGACTCAGTTCCTTTTCTTGCTTCAGAATAAGGTTCCTCACCTCCAATCAGCATTGTACAGATGGAGAAGATCTTCTCTGCATCCGTGTTAGCAGACACATTCCCAAATCCAACGCTGGTGAGGCTGCTGAGAGTGAAGTACAGGGCAGCAATGTAGGCACTTCGGATGGATGGGCCCCCCATCGTGTTGTTGCCATAGTACGGAGATTCCAGTCTCTTTCCCAGCTCGTGAAGCCAGCCTGCAATGGAGGAAAAGGGATAGGTTTAGAATGGAAAACTAAGTCCCAGTTTAGCTCATGTGGATTTCTACATATGAACAATTGATAGTGTGATTAAGGGGAAACAGAGGTAAGAGGAAATTAAAGGCACATTATATATTGTTGCTATAAAATCAGAAATATCATTTTTATTCATTGCAATACAAAATACAATAATTTGATGATCAAAGTGGTTAGTGGCTGCAGAAGATGAAATAGAGAGCTTAGCAACTGTGAGTGGCACACATGTCCATGAAACTCACCTGCTGTTTTAAAGGAGCATAAGGGCAGGATGGTGTTGTATTTTACTTTATTTGTTTGTCTGTTTGGTGCTGAAATAGAAAGAGCCTTGCCTACCTAGAGAGTACTCCACCGCTTAAGCTACACCCCATTCCTGAGTACATACTTTAAACCCTACATGATAAACAACTTCACACAAAGGGCCTTTACTCCAGTTGGGTAAAACCCTCTCCATTTTTTAAATTCAGTGATACTTGGTTACCTTCTAAGCCCCATCTGTTTACCTTAGGCCTCCTTGTTTAACTCAGCAGATCTCTCCAAAAAACGTCACTCTTTGTTAGGGTCTAGAGAGCAGGGAACCTGGAAGTATTAAGTGGTACTAAAACAATGGTTTTAGGATACAGTGTAACATTATCAAGGGAGATGTTTTAAATATGTCTAGTTGTTATAACTCAATTATATTGTCATGGAATTATAAAACTTTATTAACAAAATTGAGAGAATAGTATGTATAATGCTGGTATCATCTCAATGGAAACACAGCACAAGACCATTTTAAAATATTTTATTGACCTAGGCCACTACCCAGGGCTAGTGAAGTTATAGATCTGAAGTTATGGATCTTGGAGGAGAACTTATAACCACCACTTTACTAATTCAGCATAACCCCAACTGCATTCTAAGTATTTGTCCTTATACCTACAGCAAGTGTAGTCCTCGTCCTTCCTCAAGGAAACTTCTCTTTGCAACAGATGTAGAGCCTTACAGAAAACGAAACCAATCAATATGCAGTTATGGAGTCTCGTCCCAATAAATACATTTACAATACAATGCCTGCATGTAAGTCTCAGGGATCATTGTAGAAAAATTGTAAGATCCAGAGGATGTGAAAGTTTGCTGTGAGACTGCCAAAATCTGAGCAGGACAAGGACAACAATCAGCATAACCAACATGGATGAGGGAAGCCCACGAGGCCTCATTCCTACACAAAGAACTCTATAACCGAAGCGGCCCACTGGGCCTCAGTCCTAGACAAAGAACTCTATAACCAAAGTGGATGAGGGAAGCCCATGAGTTCTCAGTCCTACACAAAGAACTCTCTAGCCAAAGTGGATGAGTGAAGCCCAGAAGGCCTCAGTCCTACACAAAGGAAAATGAGCAACTAAGCAATGCTGAGTGGGAGAACTAGGCTTCCCCAGGGAAAATCACACCAAAGGGTTATCCAAGTCTAAAGGGTCAGCCCTGAAAACACATGCATATAAGTAATGTTATACAGACCGAGCAGGTTGTATTTATGTATCTAAGAATGTAGATGCATGTAACAGCAGTTAAAGAAAAAAAGGGCCAAGAATTTGAAATAGAGTGAGGAGGAGTATATGGGAGGATCTTGAGGGAGGAAAGGTAAAGGGAAAATTGTTTAATTATAATCTCAAAAAATGAAAAAAATACAAAAACAGAAAATGTCTTTTAAAATCACATTTCTTATCATCACAATTAAGTAAATTAAACAATTCAGGAAGCATAAGATATTTTATTTAAAACATTTGCCATTTAAGATTTTCTATTTTATAATTCTCTCTGTGATAAGCATGCAGGCTTCATATGACTTTGGGATACTATTCACAAACAATATGCACTTTATTTAATGGCTGCCAGGAAAAGATGGAATTTTTGTTAAGCTTTTTAAAAGTAGTTATAAGTTATAGTTTGTATAACTGGGTTGGGTAATTAAAGCTCAAATTAGGAAGAGCTGAGGATTCCTTGACAGCCAGAGAGAAGCTTGGTGAGAGCATCATTGCTGGTGTCCTTGTCACCAGAGAAGTTTTTCCTAGCCTGCAGCTTTTATCAGAAAGGTCTAGGAAGGGTCTAGCAATGGCTTGCTGGCAGTCCCCCTCCTATCCTAGCTCAGCATTTGCTGTTAAGCAGGTGGAGGAGGGCAGAGGAACTGCCTTTGTAAAGGTCCCAGCTGTTTCTGTACTACACTTCCAATGAGGGCTCTTAAGACCCGCTACTGCTGGGAAAGCTTCACAGAACTACATAGCCCACCCAAGTTCTATCTGCATTAACTGAATCAGAACAGCTGCAGGAGGATTTTAAATGTTCCTAGTGGGATCTAACGTGAGAACTGGGCTTGGAGACACCACATTTTAAACCTTAGCAAGGTCCTGACAACAGCAAGATTTAATGAAGTTCGGTTTATAGAGTGACTCATTAATAAATGAATAGCCAGTTATCATTTTTATGCTAATAAGAAACCAAGGACAACATTGCTGTGGACATAACAATGCATGGACATTTGGGAATCTGTGTTATGTTTCTACATGAAGAGCAATGAAAGTATTTTTTTGATGAAAGAAAAGCAACAGGATGTAAGTATGACATTGCTAAGAGATGGCCACTCACTCTGTCTAGAAAAACATCATGGAAGGAATGTTCCTAGGTTGAAACACAGACCTAAAACTGGACTCTGATATTTATATGATGTGGAAACAGCTAATCCCTTTAATTTCTCTGTTGGGCCCTGACTCCTGTTCCTTGGGTAGCTGTTGCCTTGCTTGCTGACCTTGATCAGATGTCCTCCCTATGCTAATTCTCTGACGATTTCCTTCCTCCTAAACATCTTACCTGAGGGTCCTTGTTTGTGTATCCTGTACATTGGTGTAAACAGCTAGGATGCAAGTATGTAAAACATCTGTAGCGAACTTCTGCCCTCCAGGGTTCTCCCACTGTGCTGCAAACCTGTATTTAAGGCCTCCTCCCTCCTTCAATAAACGGCATTCTGCTGAGATGAGTGACTTGTCTTGTCTCTCTGTTTTAATCCTCAGGCCCTCGCTCAGACATAGTGAATGGGTAGTAGTGTGGGCACTACATTTCTCATTTTAAACGTTGGTCTAACCTGTGGGATTACAGTGACATTAAATAAGATGTCACATGTCACATAAAAACTGCTTTACTTCTCATTTTCCCCTTTTTCTTTTCTTCAGGCAGGAAGAAAAGACAGAGGGAATTATAGGAACAAAACTGGCAGGAACCCCCTCATCTGGGATTCTTGTTTGCAGAGGAGCAAGAACTTCAAAATATTTACAACTGCTCAAGACCTTTCATCCTTCTCAGTTGTTGAACTTGCAATTTTCTTCTCTGTCTCTGTCTCTTTCTGTGAGACAGAGTCTCAAACCCACAGAGTTCCACTTGCCTCTGCCTCCTGAGTGCTGAGGTTAAAGGTGTGCATCACAGGCAAACCACGTTTACAGGGAAATGTGCTCCACCCCCTTGTGCAACTCCAGTGACTTCTGGTTTTATTTTATCAGACTATAATTCCATCCAAGGTTTTGCAGAGTCATGCTATGATTTAGCTTCTCAAAAGAGAGAAGAAAAATTAAAGTTTCCTACAAGTTTTGAAATTTAAGAGCCACCAAATGGTATGCATAGCTAATACAACACAATTAACTGAGACTTGCCCTTGAGAAGTCCATCCTACACTTGAGTATGCTTTACTTTTCATGAGTCTCTTAGAGAAACCCTTGCCTATGCTCAAAGTATTCTTCTTTCATTCCTCGACATCCTCTTTTTATCTCAGTCCTCATCTTTAGGCCTATATTAAGATTATCTTTAACAAAATATGCAAGTTCTCTTTGAAGAAGATAGGCCTGGAATTCTTTCCTGAGTCAAAGCAGAAAATCCCACTTTGACCAAAGCCTGTAAGAGATTAGACCCCGACTGCTGAGGGGATAGGTGTCTCTGTCATCGCCACTGACACTGTTACCTAAACTGAGACACAAAAGGTGCAGAAATTCAGAAAATTATGAGAAAAATGTAAGAGTAGCTATGAACTAGAATGAAAAAGAGAAGAAGCGGTAAAATTTACTGGTAAAACCCGGGAGAACAGATGGTATATTTTATCATTTCCTAAATACAGGACTTGGAGAAGAAAAAACCCAAGGAACAACAGTTCTTAATATTTGGAGAGTTATGCATCCATTTATATATCTAAAGGAGGCACAGGACTGTGTGTAAGTGGAGACATACATACAACTTTTGCACCTCCTTCTGTAGCGTATGGGTTCTTATACATTTTTATACATGCTCCATCCAAGAGCCCGGATTAAAAAAATCTGCTCTAGAATTTTAAGTGGAGGAATTGGGAAAGAGCTGACAAAAGACGATTTGATAAAATTTGGTTAACTGCCTTGTGAAACAAGGCTTAGAAATAAAGACAATTTATTAAACAGTAAGAGATAACACAAATGCAAGAAACCAAATGTGTATTTATGCCCCACCCTCAGCTTAGGAGCTATTGGCAGTTGATGACTGCTAGGGGAGGGAGAGTCACTGTTCTTCAGGGGTGTGACCCACGAGAGTGCTCATGCTCTAGTAAACAACCATATAACCATATGTGTATGTGTAGTGCTAATTGGGTTCAGTGAGTTACAAAGAAGAAGAGGAAGAGGAGAAAGTTGGGAGGGAGATGTGATGTTGGTAGGTTTAGGAGAGTTTGTTTGGAATGGTGACTAGGAGGTGGATCTGATCAGAATACATAGTATACATAAAATATTTTTTAAAAAGCAATGGAAGTGCATGTGTAGAAAGAAGGCATTATACAACAATAAGGCTGCTCTCTCAAGAGTGCTCAGAGTGAAACAAACAATACAACAGGGACAGCAGATCCTGGTGTGCTCTAGGAAGAGGCAGGACACAGCAGTGAAGTAGGAGCAGAGTCTGCATCTGTATGCATCACTTTCAGGATGGGGCCCTCTGCAGAATTTGACTCTCTGAGGATAGCAGTGGGAGGCTGAGTAGCCAGGGCCAGGTTCTTCCTCAGGACTCCTTCAAGCTGTGCTCCAAGGGAGCATCACTTCATCTTTGCCTGACAGAGACTTGATTGGAGAAGTGAATTCCTTTGCTGCTCTTTGGTCTTCCTTGCTAACCACAGGAAGGTGGAAAGATGTCCCTGCCCAGAGAATAAATATTGCTTGACCTACTTTTTGGTTTTAGTCAAAGCAAAAGGAGGAAAAGTTGCCACACTGAAACCTCCACATACTGTGCAAGTCCTGTAGTCAGACCTGGAACTAGGCACTAGAACCTTCTGCTGACTTTAGTTGATTAGAGTAGCTACTAACTTGCAGAACTCAGCTTTCTCATTAAAAATAAGTGGACAAGGTGTCTAATACCTTTCTTTACTTACATGCCTTAATTTGAACGAGAGTGAAACATTTATGTTTCTGCAGCAAAAATGGTAGTTTGTTAGGACAAACACAGACTATATTTTCATTCCCTGCCTAGTCTTTTACACGTGTGAGATTACATTTGCGCAAACAACACACAAGAGAACAGACCTACTTTTGTTGATACTGTATCTCTTTTCGGTCTAGCCAACTGTTCCATCTATTTTGAGAAACATCTTGTTTTTGTAAAGGGTTGCTTCAAATTGCTGTAACTGACAGAACAGAAGCAGTGGTGGTAATGATGAGGGGGAAGAGCCCTGGTAGTTTGAAGGGAGGTCCCACCCACAAATCTGGAGACTGGTTCTGGACTAAATAAAACTTCACAGAACAGCTTGTCTGAAATGAGCACTCATGTTCTATAGTGAGACAGTTCTCGGCAGAAGACATTATTTAGCCAATCTTGACTCCAGTCTTTTTTTTACACCCAGGAAACTTGTATTTCTAAGGGGAAGGGATACCCAAGACCAGTCTGCTGCCTCTGCTCAGGACTTCCTTCTCCTAAAGAACGGTGGAAAGAAACAAGCATATGCAGAAAGACATAAAATATATGGAACACACTGTCATATGACAAAAACAAAAGATTTACAATAATCTTGCTGCTAAAATAGAGTAGCTGAAGAGCAGAGAAGAGATTTCTGAAATAAGCAGGTGGTGGATCTAGACAGAATGGTTCTTTTTTTTGTCTAACGTTTTTTCATATTTAGTTCATAAAGAATGACAAAGGGACATTTAGTTATAAATATAATTCGGCCTGCTGGACATTTTGACACTCACTACAAATACTTCAGCTCTTACAAAAAACTACATTTAACTTAAATTGAGCCCCAATTAAAATGAAGTTCAGATGGAGAGATGGCTCAGAGGTTAATAGCACTGCTTGCTCTTCCAAAGGTCCTGAGTTCAATTCCCAACAACCACATGGTGGCTCACAACCATCTGTAATGAGATCTGGTGCCCTCTGGCCTGCAGGGATATGTGCAGACAGAACACTGTATACATAATAAATAAATAAATCTTTGAAAAAAAAAAGTTCAGAGTGATATGTGTGAACAGGCTTCTCATGATGGCACAGAGGTAGGCTAAAGATAGAAGTCACCCCCTCTGAGCACGTTATCCTGGTTTGAAGCACATTCAGCTAAGTTGTCCATCATAGAAAAGTCAACAGCATTCAGATGCATGCAGTAAAATGGGAGTTTCTTGTTCCTAGGTTGTCTAGTTACTAATTCATCATTTAAAGCTAAATTCTTGTGTTTTAATATAAATTCTGAAATTAACTTCATTGGACCTGAACTCCTTTATTATACTGGATTAAATAATATCCAAGGAGACCTTAGGAAAAGTGTTGGAAATTTGGGGCAATTGAATTTTGGTGGATTTTAATGTGAGCAAGTCTCTGCATTTCTGAAAAGCTGTGGTCTTATGTTGCTTGAGAGCCTCTGGAACAAGAACTCATCATCCCACAGACATTCACACACAGAAATCTGCCTTTCCACTCCCACAGCTGCTGTCCACAGGGTCTGCTCCTATTCCTAGGAGTTACACAGGTAAGTTGAGGTTCCCTTTCCTACAGCAGACTTCTAATGTTGGAAGACATTCTTCCCACATGAGCACACTTAGAAAAGCTCACAATGTGCATGATGGTTCAACATGCATATTTGGTTGCATACTTGCTGTGGACCCAGTATTTTGTTTAAGTACCTATATTTAACCCTGAAAAGAAGTTTTAAAAATTTTTCTCTCTAGGGTTCCCACATTAATATCTATAGCCATATTGCTTACATGTATACATTCACAATCTGTATAAGTAGGGCCCACTTTGGAGACAAATGTATCCCTGGAAGCTGATTTATATTAGCATCCAGTAAATGCTCACATATTTTAGACTTGGAATGTAATGTGATATGTAAGAAAATAGGATATGAGTTTCTTTGGTTTTATAAAAACATCAAGAATCTGAAAACAACCCAGTAAAATGCAAACAATTTAGAGATTTACATGTGTCTCTAAATATGTACCTACAGAGAAAGGAAGAAATCAGCAAATATCCAAACCTATAATTCAAGCATGGCACTACTTAAGACTGAACTGTGTTGTAATTGAAGGGACTTTATCCAGCAAACATAGCTCTGGCAGGCCTTGCCGTTCTCCCTCATTACTTCTGCCTTGCTAAAACCCAAGAGATTACATTCTTAAAGCTAGCCACACAGGTCTATTCTCTTATTTGCTCAGTTCTTCCTCATGAGGTTGACTACCAAGGTCCAGCTATCAAAGTATTGAAGTTCAGCAATCAAAAGCCCCCTTTTGATTACCCTAAATAACATGCCCAATTAACATTAAACACCTCATCCTAACACAGGGTTTCCAATTTTACCTTGAGAAATTGCCATTTGCCTATGGGCCAAGTCTGTGTCCTCTTTATCCAGAGACAGTCCTTCCCTACCTCCCTGTCCTCTTCCCCTTCTCCCTTGTCCTCTATCTCCTGTCTTTGTCTCTTATTCCCCATGCTTTGTTCCTATTGGGAAAATAAACATCCTTTGTACTGAGAACTTTGTCTTGGGGTGCTTGAAATGAATATCAGTCCCTTCAGTAATGACAGTAATCTAGAAGCAAGAATGAGGCAGACTAGGGTTTCCTTGTAGTTTCTTAGCGAGTAGTTGATTTTCATCTGCCCCTGCTAGAGTTCTGCACCACGCTTGGATAGTGCCCTTTTCATGCTATGGATGCACAGTAACCCTAGGGAAGAAGCACAGTTGCTACCCAGTTTTTGATCCATTATTTCACTAATGATTGCATTTTAGGAATTGCTATCCATATTTGAAAGATAAGGAAACTAAGACTTAGAAATTATAAGTAACTTGTTCCAAGTGGCTTTGCAGGGGTTTTAAGCCATCTCTGTGTGCTGCTTGGCTCAGCAAACATCTTTAAGAAGCAGTAAGGAAGGCACTCTGAGCAGGGAAGGCAATGAGACAAGCACACTCAGGAAAGTTGGTAATGTACACATCTGGAACTCAGTCCCAGTGGAAGAATCTGCAGATAGAACGGACACTGACTAGATAGTATAGGTCAATTAGTGAGTGCATCTTGTAATTATAAGGTGGCCTCACCAGTGGAGGCTGTACTGGGCACTGTATCTCCACTAGTGAATGAGAGCAAATGAGACTTCCTCAGTTTGGACAGCTAGCCTACGTGTGAAGTCTATCTACATGTGGGAATCACCTAGTGGAGGGACCCTGGATGATGCACAGATGTCTTCTAGCAGGCACTGTTTGAATGCTAAGTGCGGAACTTCTTCAGCTTTCATAATAACTAACTGTTTGGCTTTTGGATGGGTCTCAAGAGATGAATTATCAGTTTTATCTCTTTATAAAGAAAGAATTAATTCTGAGAGGCAAACCAATAACTTTCTGACTTAAGTAACCCTGTTCTTTTTGTTACCCCAGAAGAAAAGGTAATCACTTCATCTGTATTTTTTTTCCCAGTCTGCTTTGATTCTTTACTTCCAGGACATTGAGATACAGTTAACAAACATATGTGTGTGTGTGTATATATGTATAAGTACATATATAAATACATATGTATAAATACACACATATATTTATATATAATCTTTGATAAACAGTATAGCAGTTTGACATAATGTATACATTGTGAAATGAGTACCAAAATGAAGATCATTAGCATATCTATGAACCCACAGTCACATCATTTTTAGAGGTGAGAACTTTTAAGATTAGCCTTCAGAATTTTCAAATTTACATGTTTACATTAACTCTGTTATCTTTGACTATATCATTCACATCATCAGCTAAAATGCTCATTCTCTATACTACGTGATCTGTAATTATCATTTACAATTGTGCTGTGATGAAATATTTTGAATAAATTTGCACTTTTAGTGTCCACTGTTCTGAAAATAAAAAATGTGTTCCCAGAGCTTAATGTCATACTAGAAATGGATTATTTATCAAAATGCAAACAACAGTATGAACCTGGCATATGTACATACCTTGATATTTAGAATTTGAATCCTACTGTAAAAATGGTCAAACTGTTTCAAATAAAATGTACTAAGAATAAAAAAAAAAAAAAAAACCCAGCACCATAGTTCATAATTGTCCCTGCTGTGGGAGAACTCTTCTGTATGCTGTGAATGTATGTTACTCTCATTGGTTGATAATAAAAGCTGATTTGGTCCATAGCCAGGCAGAATAAGGCTGGGTGGAACAGTCAAATGAGATACAGGAAAAATAAAGGTGAAGTCAGGAGGGATGCAAGCCAGCTGCCAAAAGAGCAGGATGCCAAAGGACCAGTAAGCCATAGGCCGTGTGGCGATGCATAGATTAATACAAATGGGTTAATTTAAATGTAAGAGCTAGTTAGTAATAAACCTGAGCCACTGGCCAAGCATTTATAATTAATATAACGTTCTGTGTGATAATTTGAGAAGCAGCTGTGGGACAGAGTTGGGACAGAGAAAAGCCTCCATTTACATGTTCCCCTTCTTCCTTCTGAAGGCCCACTAACTCCCCTTGTATCTCTTTAGTAGAAGCGGAAAAGCACTGTGATCCTTGTGACTGGAAAGATGTCAGGTTACTGGATGACAAAGGACTGGTACTGGAGCAGTGGCTGTGTGCACCATGGGGCCTGTCACCATCTCAGCCTTCCTATCAAGGGGCTGAGGCCAGGCAGGGACCATTCAGAATTCAGAGGTGAGTGAGGGACATCGTGAGAAGAGTCCAACACTCGAGTGCATGCAAGTTTTCATATGTATATGTGTATGTATGAGGGAGGAGGTATAGCTGAAATCAAAAGCATTAGAGGAGTGTTATATTTTCTGCTGAAGATAACTTTTTTCCTCTCCTTTGGGGCAGTGTTTGGGACTGAATGCAGGTCCTTGGGAATAGGAAGCAAATACTACCACTGGGCCGTACCCACAGCCACAGTGGCCAAAGATGTAATGCTCAAGAGTAAATGACATGGAATAGGGCCCTCTAAACCAACAGGATTGATACACATACGAACTCACAGAATGAAGGCAGCATACTCTGAACCTGCAAGCAGCTGCACCAGTTGGGGTCCTAGAGCTGAAAGGAGGCGTGGACACAGGCCCCCATCTCTAACCCAGAAATAATTGATAACTACTTGCAAAGGAAAACTTAGTTTTCTTCAAGGGAGTCTCACTGGGGAAACAAACTACTCTTAAGGGCAGGCTGCATGTCCAGCAATAGATGGCCAACAGAAGACAAACTAGCATCTTTGGGGGTTCTTTGTCTCATAGTCAGGGCCTTTAAATTTTTTTATCTTATATTTTATCTTTATTTAATTTATATTTTTCATTCTTTTTACCTTACAGGTCCTTTGGGTATATAATATAGCTTCCAGTTTAGGGTTTTTAGGGGTATCCTGAGTATGCAAACAAGTGAGTTTCTGCATCTATATCTATTTCTCATGCTTTTTCTAGGGCTCTTTTCTTTCTATTTGTCCTATTCTGACTTGTTTGATTTTGTTTTATCTTATTTTATTACTATCCCTTCAAAGCCTGTTTGTTTTCTATTGAGAGACAGAAAGGGGGTGGATCTGTATGGGAGCAGAGGAGGAAAGGAAGTGGACTAGAGGAAGGGCAAACTGTAGTCAGGGTGTATTATATGAAAAATAATCTGTTGTGGAATATTATTTTAAGATGTGTTACATCTGTGTATGCTGTGGAACATTTGCTTAATGATACAAAGATGTGTTACATTCTTTTATGTTGCATTTGCTTAACTCTGTGAAGCTGTGTTACTGTGTCTGTCTAAAACACCTGATGGTCTAATAAAGAACTGAACAGCCAATAGTGAGGCAGGAGAAAGGATAGGTGATTCTGGCAAACAGAGAGAATAAATAGGAGGAGAAATTTGGGGAGAGAGAGATAGAGGAGCAAGAGAAAAAGGAGAAGGACATAAGGGGCCAGCCACCCAGCTACACAGCCACTCAGACAGACATGGAGTAAAAGGAAAAGAAAGATATACAGAAATAGGAAAAGGTAAAAGCCCAGAGGCAAAAGGTAGATGGGCTAATTTAAGTTAAGAAAAGCTGGATAGAAACAAGCCAAGCTAAGGCTGGGCATTCACAAGAAAGAATAAGCCTCCCTGTGTTTACTTGGGAGCTGGGTGGCAGGCCCCAAAGAGTAAAGAGCCAAAACAGGAAGAGTAAAACAACAACAGCTATAAAAATCTATTCCAAAAGGACAAAGAAGAGTGAACACCACGAATAACATTTCGTCTTCATTGTCTGTCTCGTACAGCCCTGTCGCATGGAGTATAGAAGAAACACATCAGGCATCACCCAGGTGCCTGCCACTAAGTTATTTTTTTCTTTAAGAACCCCTTAAATTTTTATATAGTTTAGCGGTGCACGACTGTAATCTCAGCACTTAGGAGATAGAGGCAGGAGGATCACTCCAAGCTCAATACCATCCTGGTCGGCACAGGGAGTTCCAGACCAGCCAGTGCTACACTGAGAGTCCCTATTTCAAATAATAACAATAAAAAAGAATTAGAGCATAGAGTTCCTTATGTATCCTTTATTTTTTACCCAATTTCCACAATTTTGCTATTCTATATTATCATGTATGTTTGTCAAAAAGTGTGCAATTAGTACTGGTACCTTATTAACTAAGCTGAAGATTCTTCGTATTTTAATTTAAACTAGAGTTTGTTCACAGACTTAGCCTTCAACACTGGAAGGCACTATGTCTTGGCTGTAATACTGGGCTGATGGCTAAGGGAAGGATCAGTGATTTCAGGTGACAGGGAAGCAGTCCTTACTTGTGGGTGCCACTAATTCACTTTGATTGTCACATTTTTAAGGGACAAAATTTTCTTTTGAGGCAAACTACTGAAACAAAAATAATTTATTGTAACATAATGGAGACTGTTCTGTGAGTCCTGTCTATGGCATTGTCAGTAATCAACAGCCAATTCTTTATGCACCACAAGCTTTTTGTATCTTTTGTCAGATTTGGATGTGAGGTGAAACAATATTGAGAAATCTTTAGGTTCTGTTTCACACCTAAGATCTTATGAAATAAGTTGCTGTAATGTTTCTTCACAAATGGTTAATACTGTTAAAGGCAAAATGCTGGTATGATTGTGACTTCATCTTTCAGTTTTACAATGAACACTTTCACTGTAACCTTTGTTTCATAATAGTATATCATCAACTAGGGTAGACTTGAGGTGAGATGCAAAGGGAAATAAAGATAGCCCAATTCCTTAATTAAGCTATTATTATAGATTATTAAGTATTGCATGTCTAAAGAATGACATTTTTCTCAATACTAAACAATCGTGATTCTTATAACAGAATCCTAAACCCAGATAATTGTGTTCATCCATTGTTTAACCCATGTTTTGTTTATGGTCATCATGTGCCAACCAGAGGGCAAAGCAAAGTCTAGGTTTTGTGACCATGCCATTCTATCATAAAATAAATAGAAATTGGATAATGTAAGGCCAGATAATGACAATGTCATAACTTCCAAGAGGGAAAGATGACAGTGTAGAGGCAGTAAAAGAAGTCTATATTGTTTACCCTCAATGTGTGAGGTAAGCTGTGCAGTAGTGACAGTAGTGACAGGAATCCAATTCCCACGAGAGGCTGGTATTTGAAAAGCTAACATATTTTTTTTCAATGATGAAGGCTCATCAGCAGCTACTGCTGAGATAAAGATGAAGGCTATTACACTATGGAGCACATGATACTTCTACCCCATTTCCATGGCTAACCAATCCTTCAGACCAAAGGATCATATGTGCTCTTAGAATAATCAAGAACAACTGACTACTTATGCTAAAATGACTCCTGTATTTGCCAGTCTCTGTGGTCTACTGAGAACTTGAAAAATTTTGCACAATAAAAAAAGCTCTGAATGTTGATTGGGGGTGCCCTTCAGTTAAGCACGGTGTGATGGCTACTGCTGTCTCCTGCAAACACCCAGAAGACAATCCTCTGAAAAGACCTGTGAGGGATTTTCTCCATTTAGATTAACTGAAGGGAGCTGCACTATTCCACAGACTGGGGTCCTGAGCTGAATACAAGGGAGAAAGTGAGATGAGCACTTCTTTGCTTCCTGACTGCAAAAGCAATATGATGAGATGCCGCCAGCTGCTGCTGCCATGACTTCCCTGCCATGATGGACTGTGCCCTCAGACTGCGGACCCAAATAAACCCTTGATTCCTTAAGTTACTTTTGTTAGACTATTTTATCATAGCATTAGGAAAAGTCACTAATTTTAAGGATTACACTGCCAAAATAGGTCATCATGAAACACACACACACACACACACACACACACACACACACACACACACACTGCCACCACTAACAACCTCCCCAAACATAAACAACCCTAGCAGGAATGAGAAGCATGAGATGATCTGAAAGCACAGTTCAACAGTTACTGTGGAGTTTCCTGATTGAACACGCAAAGAAGCACAGCATACCATATGTTTCTGACTAACTAGGGCACTTCCAGATGCTTTCCAAATCTCAACTAAAAATAGAGGAAATTGTAACAAAGATTAGGTTCATGGATAAGTTGGCAGAGCACAGACTGTGGACTGCTTGCTTCAGCCTTCTTACGTAAAACATGTGCAGTTAGCAGTACCTTCAGAGCTGTACCCCAACATGGACATATCTTCCTTAGGTTAGTTGCTCTTGTGGCTTAATTGGTTTCTAGGATATGCATCCATGATTGAGCTTGGAGTATTATTTCCAAAGATGAGTTCTCACTCAGAGATAGCTTAATCTAAAACACTTGGTACTTGGTGCTTGCATTGGGCCAAAAAATCTGCATGAGGAATACAGATTAGAATAAACCTAACGGAATCCAGCCACATCACTTTATTTCATTATTGATGCACTAAAGGGTCCATTATCTGCTAACAGTTTTCTTCTTGATGTTCCCTTTCCCCAAGAGTTTAGAATGACAAAAAAACTAGAGAAGAAAAGTTCAGTGACATGTTTCCAAGGTGTGAACAGTTTTCAGCTGATGTGTCTAGTTGTATGGCAGCCATTTAACTTAAAAACTCTGTTATCTGTTGAAAAGGTGTCTTAAGTTACTCTTGTGGGCAAAAGTTAAAGTTCTGATAATATTTCTTTCAAGTGATTAGAGAGAGGCACATTGCACCATAACAAGAGGTACTCCAAAGCACACCACACCATGCAACACACTTGAATGTTGTACTAACGGTCTATTGGATGTTCTTTATCATAGTTCGGTATCATTACTCTCCCCAAGGCCTTTTCTTCAAGTTTCTAGGAAATGTCAAAATCTCTGAAATGTCAGTCTTTAGTCTCCTTTAGAAGGGTATATTCTGACTCTGAAAACAACTCTCAAGACTTGATGGCTTACGGAATACAATAAATAGTGAGAGTTTGCTTAAGTACATTCCAAAATGTTCTTAGCCATGACTGACTAAGTGGCTGTCCTGGAAGTAAACACAGCAATGGGAGCACTGAAGAGATCTGAAGGTCTGACAGAAAACTTCTAAATTACATACACAGTGCTGAGGAACGGACACCATGCAGAAAAGCAAGAAATACAGGAAAGATAGAAGAGAAGCATGAATGTCAAGGTGCTTTACGACAAGCCCAGAACAAGAGTACCACAGATGGATGAACATGGGAGAGCTGTGTTGGAAGGATGCTGTCTACAGTTTTCATTTCCCAGTCTGCGCTTACTAGCTGATATTCTCTTAGTCTCCTTCACTCTAGATGGCGATGACAGCAGCTCATGTCACAGGCTGTTTTGAGGTTAAGTGACACCACTCCTGCAAAGTGTCCAGAGGAATGCGTGTGGAAACATACACAGCAGACAACAGGCTGTGCCCGGAGGAATGCATGTGGAGGCATACACAGCAGACAACAGGCTGTGCCCGGAGGAATGCGTGTGGAAGTATACACAGCAGACAACAGGCTGTTGCTTTAAAGAGAGAGAGGTTTTGTTGGACTAAGACACATAGAGACTTAAAATAGGCTCCATTGTTGAAAACTTACAAAGTATAAAGCCAGTATTCTGATAAGAAGAAAATAACATATACATTTGCTTCACTCTTGGGAGTCAAGGACTTGTCAGCTACATTTACAAATGACAGCTTCTATCACACACACACACACAAAAATGAACAAGACATAAAGAAATTTTCTGTTATCAGTTTGATTTGCTGCTCCTCAACACACAAAGATAAATGTTATGTGTTGAAATATTTTCATTTGTGCTTTCATGATGCACTGATCACATAAGGTAATTATAGACTTCTATTTAATCCTATACCATATAATTTAATTTCTTGGAATTGTAAGAGCAAAGGGTTATAGTCCCCAATGTAAATATTAAGAAGGTTGAAACAGAATACAACCAAGGGTAGCTATGTGTTGGAGAGACCAATCAGGTGTGGGATCTGGACTTGTCAAAACTGAAAGTCATTATGCTGTTTGGTATGCTGTTCTATGTCCCCATCTTTTTTGTCTGTCAAGATTTTGATATTCACAGTTGCCTGATTAACTCTATCTCTTTCACAGAAATGGTGACCCTTGTCAGTTTTTCTCTTGTATCAATGTCCTCTTCTCCCTGCAGATAGGAATGTCTGTTTCATGATGCCCTCTCCCCTCTGCTTACTGTCATCATACAAAGGCTTGTGGCCTTTGTGTTCTTTATGTGGATGGAAAGTTTTGTGAGGTCTCTCTCCCTCCTTCCCTTGGGAGCCCTAGCTTTTTTCCAAGGGTAGAAAGTGATGTGTTAATGTTCCGTGTAGGCAGTCGTGGGTAATAGAAGAGCTTTTTGGAACCACAGATTGAACTCTAGCTTCTTCTTGATGCTCCATTTTCCAGGAATAGACTTCAGTTACTCTCTTACCAACTTTGCAAGAGATTTTATATAGGTCAGATCTACACTGCAGGACTGTATTTTTCTTATGAGAATCTACTGCTTCATGTAATTTTTTTTGGGGGGGAGGTGGATTTCAAGATAGGATTTCTTTGTGTAGCCTTAGATGTTCTGGAACTCTCTTTGTAGACTAGGCCTTGAACTTACAGAGATCTACCTGTCTCTGCCTCCCAAGTACTGGGATTAAGGCATGTGTCATCCCTGCTCAGCTTTTCATGTAATTTCTTTGACAATATTAAAGTTATTAGATAAACTAGGCCTTCCAAATAACCTGTTAATAATAGAAGTATTAATAATAGAAGTTATTTAATAGTTAGTTAATATTAGAAGTATTTGACTTCTATTTTCAGTCACGGTTACCAACTATTTGACTATAGATCTGTATGTGGCCATGTATAATGCCTCTTTAAAGAGAAGATAGGATAGTGAGAAAGTGTTTTAATCCCCATCCTGGTACACAAATGCTGGTTTAACTCACAGTGTAACCCAAGGAAGCACATTATTTAATCAGAAGTCTGATCAGGGTCAACAAGAGCCTTTGAAAGTAGTGCTGAATGATGGAACATCCTTCAGAGCAACCAGAGCCCATCTCCCTCTGAGGTCATTTTTAAAAAATCCTATGAGGCTGCTCCTACACTAGGGTTTCCCTCTTTGAGCATTCTGAAATTATGTAGACTGTCAAAGTCCTCCTTGGTGCTTTGTCTCCAGCAATGGTGGTCTGTTTTCTCTTTGTTTTGTTTGTTCAGGTTTGTTTACGTTGTTGTTTAGGGCCTTGGCAGCAACTGTCCCTTCATGACAAGACTAGTTTCTGAATTCTCTGTTCTTACCTTGGATTCCCAGCCAACTGACAGTCACATCAACTCTGTTTGCTTTTCCTCTGGTTACTTCTGATCTATTTCCTTTAACCAGGAAAAGTGAAATTTTAACTTAGCATTTCCTCTGTCCAATTTCTGCATCCCCTAGTGAGTTTGAACATAAACCATGTTCTTCACCACGCTTTGCATGTTAAAGTTTCTGAGAGTGCAGGTGCGGGGATAACCCTGTCTTGCTGCCATCCAGGACACACTTCTGTCCATACATCCCTGGTAAAGCATACTTTATGCAATCCTTGATTTGTCTGTGTCTTTAGTTCATCATCAACACCTTCTGTCATTGGCAGCTGGTTCTCAAGGACTGTTGAGCCAAAGTAGTGTGGTGCAAGAAGTTGTGTCAAATATATTTAACATTCAAGTTCTCAAGTTTAAAAATAGTCTCATTTCCTTCAAAGGTATCAAAATCAGAAGCTACAGTAAAATATGTATTTAAACTGCTATAGCAAAGACAGATGCTCAGTATAATGGCTGACACCCTACAAAAAACTTTGAAGAAAAGTAGCAGGAAAAATGGTGAAGTAATGCTCCCCTGTGTATGTGTAAGTGAGTGTGTGTGTGCATACACAAGTGGGAGAGAGAGAGAAAAGAAGAGAGAGAGAGAGAGAGAGAGAGAGAGAGAGAGAGAGAGAGAGAGAGAGAGAGAGAGAGAATAATGTGGGAGGTTAGCATAATTCTCCCTCGTGCCAAGGAGTTTATTGCGTTTTACCTTGAGGATAATTACCAAAAAACTTAAGGTACATTTTGTTTTTCAACTTAGGAAACTTAGAAGTATCCAGTAGATAATAAAGCGAATAGCACTGAAACGTGGGAAGCTGTGGGGAAGTGATTCGTGTTTGTTGTTGGTGCTCCTGTGCACAGAAAAGCCAACACAGAAGCACAAGACACCCTTCAGCCTCCAGAAACCTTCCAAATTGCTGGGACTGAACCCTCATGCTGGATTCTAGATAGAAACTTATAATTACAAATCATTGCTATGATGCAATAATTATACACATTTTGAGGCTACTTCAAGATGCGGTAAATTGTTTTATGTGATGTGATCTTATTTAAAAGAGTTTTGTCATCTCAAGTTTCAGCCTCCTATGGAAACTGTCCTATTACCCACACGTCATTCATTCCCTTAGCGGTTGTGCTCAGTCTCCATGGAGACCTTGCCAGACATCCCTAGGAGCACTGGAGATAGAATCCTGACTGATCTTACCCAGGAGGCACAATTATCCAAAAGTAAAATTCCCAGTGATTAAAACTATAGAGAAAAAAATCACTTATCGATGGAATAATAAATTTTCTAAAACTTTAATTGAGAAAATTAGATTTCAAAAAGTATCATGAAAAAAAGCCGCATTGAAGCTGAAATGGGAGATTTAAAATGCTATGGGTTAAATCTTTACTATAAAGTTATCACAGATAAAAAGTCACTCTAATAAATACAAACAGAATTGAAAAGATTATGATAAAAACAAACCTTTTACAGATATGTAATCTAAAAGTTAGATTAACTTGCTCAAATTCTGGAAAGTTCTCTGTAGGTAAGAGGTCTTAAGTGAGCTGCCATGCAAATGAAAATGCCTGAATTAGTGCACACCAGGAAATGTGCTTCGGGATCAAAAGACCTCGGACACTGCACGCAGGTTAAAGTGAGGGCTTCAGTGTTAGAGAGTCATGTTTACACTTAACCAAAATCAATTCAGTACTTGATCAGAGATTGTTCAGCTGTCCAACAAATACTTTTTGAATTAGAGACTCACAGAAAACAGAGAATTACTAAAAAATAATTTTATAAGGCATGTTACTCAAAGAGAGAATATTCATTTTTGTTAGTCCAGTCAGGCCTGGTGGCATACCTGTGATCCCAGCACTCTGTAGGCTGAGGCAGGAGGATCAGGTGTTCAAGCTCAGGATACTTAGTGAAAGCCTGTCTCAAAAGAATAAAATTTTTACTAATTATATAAGTGGGTTATTAACTCCTCTCACTCACTGTTCCTCCCTGCCCCTGCATCGGCTTCAACACACACACACACACACACACACACACACACACACACACACACACACACGCTGGCCCTAATCTCTGTAACAGATGACTACCATGCCATTGTAGTGGGTAGCCATTCCAGCTTTGATCTGGAAGTTCCAACCCCCATTGAAGCTTCGGTAACTGTCATGCCTACAAGGTGGGGCCAAAAGAAGACCCTGAAGACCCGAGATCCAGAAGCGCCATCTCTCTTGGTTCCTGGACCCTGGATGCCGAAGGTAGACCAAGCAGAGTTCTCCAGAGAACACTGCTGGACTGCACCACACCTTTCCAAGATCCTGTTACCTATCCCTTTACTTGTAAGCTACCCCACAAAATAAACCTCCCTTTTAACTACGTGAAGTGGCCTTAATAATTTCACCAATATGCCATCACTTGTTTCTACCAGTCACTACATATATTGACAACAGAGAAATTACAGAACATCATCTGTTCTCAGTTGGCATATTAATTTGAGTTAATAACACTGGCATATTCATTTTTTATCTCTAACTTTTCTAAATTCAAACACATTATGTTTTGGATAGTCATATATCTGTGTTGTTCTGCACAAACATTTTTGTATGACACCAGTAGAGCCCCCCTCCCACAATTGGAGTGTGACATCCTGACACCTGTAGCACCACGTCTTGGAGTGTGGTATTATGTACTCTCATGAATGACAGAATCTTGATAAGACACACTTGCTAATTGACTTTTGGAACAGTTCTCTGAATCATTCTCCAGTGTGTCACAAAGAGTCTCCACATATCCCAAAATACACTGTTTCAGCCACAGAACAGTCTCACTAACTGTAAACCTAGACAAGTACACTTTAAAAATCAATGAAATTAGCTAGCACTAAAACATGATTTTATGGCCAGATGATAAAATTAGAAGTACTGCCCTTCTTCTGTGTGTCATGCTCAAAAAAGCCAACCTTGACTGAATTCCATTTCAGTCTTGAAAAATTGCTAAAAATAAGTCTGTAATCCTTGACCATTGCCAGCAGGTTGTTAGTGCAGACTTCGAGAAGTTTGGGCCATTGACTTGAATATGCTAACAAGTTGTGCAGAGCTTCATATGAAGCAAGTCTAGTTGTCAGAATCAACAAAATCCCACCAGGTCAATACCAATAAGGGCAGCAGTGGTCCTGAACACAGACTGGGTGGTCAGTGACCCCTTCTGTATCACTTAAGGCAATGATGTCACTAATATCTTTATTTTATAATCTTTGCTTTAGACATATAGCACTCATATTTGCATATAGAAAATGAAGAAGTGAGATTTTTAAAGTATGAATTTTAAATGCACATTCTTAAAAACAAGCATGCTGGAAGATTTTTCACAGGTATCAGTCCTGAATTCACAGAGGATTTCATGGTCAAAGGTCAGCTATAAGTCACACCTGTATAGAGTTTGATGCACTACTGAAAGCTACATGGAGCTAGATGTGAAATGACTGGTGCATTAGCCTTTACCGTCTCAATAGGCTCTCTGTTTCCTCATACATAATGAGTAGGTGGTAGACAAGCATCACAGGACTCGAATCAACCAGTAATGGAAAGGTACGCTCTTAGATCTGGGTGGGATTCTGGGCTCTGAAGTTCTGAGGAATTTGACTTGAGTTTCATCTATTTATTTCTAACTAATCTCAGCAGGAAAGCAAAAAGAAATAACTTTCCCTCAAATATATTAGGTCTATGTAAAGGTCATGTCAAGCAGGAGATTTTGGCATTTATTTCCTTAGAGCTGAAGACTGTGAAGTCTGTTTTAATTATTCTTCCTTTGAGAGGGTACTTGGAAATTAAATCTCTTAAGTGCAAAGAGATTTGCAACACTGGCACACGACAAGAAAGGAGAGAAGAGGAACAGAGTATTGTATGCCAGATGTCTAATTAGTTCAGATGAAGCAATTATTTTTTGTTTTCTATCATGTGTTATATTCAATTTTGTTAAAATTTCATACTGGGGAAGGACTGCAGTGGAAATGCTTTATTCATATAAGCATTCCCACAATTAGGATGTCAAGAAAGTTCTTCCTAAGTTCAAGGGCAAAGTGTAAGATCATGAACCTCAGACAACATCTGTGTGCGAGTTCATGGTGGGGGCAGCCATATGAGGTGTTTAGGGGGACACTGAAGGGCATCTCTCCCTACATTTCTTTCTCTCTTGACTTTAGATTAAATTCCTAATGTCTTATTTAATCAGCCAAGCCCCTCTCTCTGATTCTGCTTTCCTAGGGTTGAGCTGTACATTCCAGCTCAATCCACAGCCCATTATGGTGGTTTCAGTCATCTGTTTACTCATTTTTTTCTCTGGGACTAGGAGAGTGACCAATGGTCATGATCATGTTTCCCAATCTTCAGTGCTTGTGCTATGCTTTCATTTTTTATTCATTTGCCACTGTTTTATTTTTAACTATTAGAGATTTATTAGCATAGTTGAATTCCCAGATTTCCCCCAGAAAACAGTCCAGTTTAGCCACAGAACATTACTGTGGTGCTGGAGACTTTGGCAAGTTCCTTGATGGGAGTTAGCACTCTCTACTGTAGTGGGTAGCTGTTTCAGCTTTGACCTTGAAGCACTGCCTCAGTGAGGCAGCCAGTAACTGCCTTGCCTACCTATGACATGCCCCTGGGGCGTGGCTGAGATGGGAACCCATAAGACCCGAGATCCATGATCCGTCTGGGCTTGCCCTCGTGGCTTCTCATGATCCTGCATGCTGGATGGCAGACTGAGTCAAGAGTTCTTCAGGGAACTGTGGACTGCACCTCACCTCTTCTAGATCCTGTAACCAACCCCTTTACCGGCTGTAAGTTACCCCAAAATAAACCTCCTTTTAACTACATGGAGTTGCCTTGTTAACCCCCCACATTACTCCACTTCTCCCAGAACATTGTTTCCTCAACCTATAGTTTAATCTCACTCTGTTTTGACCTAAGTGTTACTTTCTCTGCCAGACATTCATTGCATGTTGTCACTGCAGCTGTTCTCTACACTAAAAAAATGAATCCTTGCGACAATCACTTTAGCATGCTGTGGGAGTTCCTGCTTCTGTACTTTCCTCACACTCAGCCTCTCACCTGAATGGTTTCTAATGAATCCTCAAAATGGCTCCATTCAGGTGTTGCCTTTGGATTGTATTGGAACTACCTCCACTCTTTTCTGATCCTTTACATAAGTTTTTATACATACAAATACATAAGAAAATTGATTTTTTGTCTTGTTTGTTTGTATATTTGTTCCCCACCCCTTTTTGGTGCTGAGGATGCCACCTAGGACTAAGCATGTGCTCTACCACAAGCTATATCCCTAGCCCTTACATTTTTGCTCTTTTAATTTTTTAAAAAGTTCTTGGTGTGTGTACATTTTTGTGCAGTCTGTTTTTTAATTTTTAATAATGTTCACTGTCAATAGCACCATATTCTCTTGAGAAAGTCAACAATATGCATTTCATAGGAAATCTGGGAAATCTGGCAGAATTTGATTGCAACAATCTCAAAAACTTCTCCTCTGCCCCCTGTACTCTATTTTCTCTGTAATTATTCTCTCAGAAACATAACATGAACTATATGAATTTTCATACATTCCATAAGGGTTGCTCTGGTGAATGCAGTAGCTGAAGAAATGATTTTCCAGAAAACCTTTTGAGGCTCTCCTGTCAAGACACCAGCATTATTTATGTTCCTGGTAACTGGAAATTTTGTTTGAAGCATTAGAGATTTAATGTCTTAAGTTTAAATGCTTTCCCCACAAACGTAATCCAAGTGGGAATACATTTTAGAATAATTAACTGCTATTTATGTAACTTCATTTCTTTCTTTTTTTTTTTTTTGGTTTTTCGAGACAGGGTTTCTCTGTGTAGCTTTGCGCCTTTCCTGGAACTCACTTGGTAGCCCAGGCTGGCCTAGAACTCACAGAGATCCGCCTGGCTCTGCCTCCCGAGTGCTGGGATTAAAGGCGTGCGCCACCACCGCCCGGCCTATGTAACTTCATTTCTATATGTCAGAAAAAAATTGTCAACAAAAGTTATGACAGAATCTATATAAGATTATTTGGAAATAAACTGACACCATTGTTCTAGAAAGATCATGAGCTTATAGGATATATGTATGCTAGGCCACCCCATATAAACACTAGCAAGTTCTATAAGTGAGTGTGTGTGTGTGTGTGTGTGTGTGTGTGTGTGTGTGTGTGCATGTGTACATGCACAGGCATGCTTGCATTGGTCTATAAAGAGAAGGGAAATGTTCATATGCAAAAATGAGAAGCAGGAGGTCTATCACCTGTTGATGCCACAGGGAGGACAAAGATGGACAGATGGACAGCTAGTTACTGGCAAAAAACTATGGGTTTTCCAGGCTGTGGA
Organism: Peromyscus leucopus; assembly: GCF_004664715.2. Taxonomy (NCBI): domain Eukaryota; kingdom Metazoa; phylum Chordata; class Mammalia; order Rodentia; family Cricetidae; genus Peromyscus; species Peromyscus leucopus. Next base: position 70,180,973 of record NC_051084.1, read on the forward strand.
AGAGACACTAAAGAAAACACTGAAATCGACAGGCAGGACACAAAAGAAAGGACTGCTGAACCTTGCCAAGACAAGGCAGGAAGGCCATTTAAAAATTCTGCATCACAGATAAGTCTGTCAGATATGCTAGGCCTGTAGGATGGATGCCCCAATGTTGCAGAAGAAACTTGGGTGACTGTCCAGGCAGTCAGCTGTTTCTGTCATTTCTCACATTTTTTGGAAGTTGCTTGTTTGCACTTCCTGATTACTCAGTTAATACTATTTCCTTCTCAGGTCTCTGAGGGAGTTGAAGACTAGATAGTTATAGTTATAGTTTTCCTTGCTAACAAATTTAGAAAAACTCACTAAACAGTTGTAAAGTGTAGAAGTTTGAAAGACATCAAAAGATAGTTTTTGGTTGGTAACACAAATTAGGATAAAAAGTGAATTAGGTACAACATTTCAAACTCACCAAAATAGGATAAATAATGGAGCATTTTCTCTGAATTTGTCAAATGTTAATGGACTGGACATTGTTAATGTAATTCTTGACTATATATTTTGCATATACTTATTGTATGTAGTTTTTCTTATATTAGTTATAACCTTCTTTATTAGGGTACACAATATATCACCACATTGATATATTGTGTACCCTAATAAACTTTGCCTGAAGATCAGAGAACAGAAAAGGCCACTAGATTAAACATAGAGGTCAGGCAGTGGTAGCACACACCTTTAATCCTAGCACTTGGGAGGCAGTGATCTGTCTGGGTCTCTGGGTTCAAAGCTACCCTGGAATACATGAGAGTGACTCAGTCTAGGAGAGAAATAGAGCCAGGCAGTGGTGGCACACATCTTTAATCCCAGTACTTGGGAAGCACACACACCTTTAATCCCAGTAAGTGATGGCTGGGTGGAGAAAGTTATATAAGGCATGAAGAAACAGGAACTAGGGTTTTTTTTCAGGCTGAGGAGTTGGTGAGGTAAGAGGTGGTGGCTATGGCTTGTTCCTTTATCTTTCTGATCTTTCAGTATTTACCCAAATATTCTGGCTCTGGGTTTTTAATTAAGACCATTTAGGAATTTGTGTCCCATGAATTAGTAGTAAAAAAATAAAATAAAAACAGGGAAATATAATGGGTTCTTTAAAATTTCAAATTCCATTCAGGAATTCGACCTAAAGGAAATGCTGGAAACTTTCAAAGTAGACTACATACTGAGGGACATAAAGAGATCTGAAAAAATTTCAGATAGAATCTACATACTTGATTTTAAGTTGTTGTAAGGATCTTCAGTAAGTATATAACTAAATTCAGAACTTGGATAATAGACAGATACATGCAGTGGCTTGAATAAGAATGTTCCCCATGGGCCCACACATTTAAACTCATGATCTTCAGTTGGAGGTGCTGTTTGCAGAGGTTTAGGTCCAGGCTTTATAGAGGAAATACTCCATTGGGGGTGGGCTTTGGAATTAGAAGCCTAGCATCACTCCCAGTTTGTTCTGTTTTATGCTTGCCCTTGAAGATGTGAGCTCTCAGCATCCTGTTGGTGCCGCCATGCCTGCTGCTTACTACCATGCTTTCTTGACGCAATGGACTCGTATCCCTTCGTAACGGTAAGTAAGCTCAAATAAGCATTCTCTTCTTTCAGTTGACTTGGTCATGGTATTTTATCACAACAACAGAAAAGTAACTATAAAACTTTGAACTAAAAATTATAGAAATTATCTCAACAAGTATTAAAGAATGACTACCAAATAGACTAAGATCACTGATACTAATGAGCATAGTTAGAACTTAGTAACAATGTGTTGTCAAAGCTAAGTAACTTGGATAATAATTTCTAAAGATTTATTTGCTTAAAATGGACAACATTAAGTGTATTATCTAGAAAAGGAGGGAAAATGAACATCAGTTAGCCCAGTGTCTAAATTCTCAAAAGAAACAGAACTAGCCAAAACAATGCATAAAAGGTGGTCCATCCAGGGAAAAGAAATTCAAACCCATTGTTGTGCTATTTAATATTCCTGGAATTTCACACCCTGAAAAGCACTGAGGAAAAAAATGAGTAAAGATAATGGAATATTATGGGCTTTTTCAGAGAGGAACTAGCAATAGATGTGACATCAATAGATGTACAGCATGTACACCTGTGCATGTTTACCCAAGAAAGCTGTGTGTGTTTAAGAAAACTTATACTTATTGCTCATTGATCACTATCTGTGTAATATGAGGGGAAAAAAAACAACCTGATATTCTCTCAGTGGAGGGAGAACAAATCCACCAGGAGAATCAGGACAAATCAGAGAGAGGAAGTAAAAAGCTAAGAAAAGAAGACAAAAGCCCCAGTTTGAGGACGTACAGCCTGTCTGATCTCAGAGAAGTTAGTCCATCAACATGTATCTGTTTTCTTGTATATACAGAGGTATTAATAATATTGGGCTCTGATTGACCCAGGCTCCAAGGAGGAAGCATGTTCCTGCCCAGTACTATGATGGACTGAGGCAGAGACCCACATTCAGGCCTGGGGATGACAGCTCCAGGCTTCCAGGAGAAAACACCATCCCACCTGGTTCCTTGCATCATTGTAAGGTAGCGCTATTATGTTGAGCAAATGTCTGGCATGTTATGGGAAAGAGAGAGACAGAATGGTTCATGTCCTGTGGAGAGAGGCATAGCTGAAGAGGAAAAAGCAGTGAGCAGCTGGCTGAGGTGGGTGGCTTGATTGCTATCCAGGGCCATGGTGATGTCTAAGTCTGGGCTGCTGCTGTGGCCCATGTCTGGATTCATGGCCCTCATGCTGCCCCTGTCTGTGTTGATGTCTATGGCACCTGATACAGATGGAGGCAGAGAGCATAGGGCTGTACAGAGTTGGTCCAGCCCTTCCCTAGTTGCAACATTGGGGAGAACTGGACCTGGCCCTCAATGGCTGAAACACTCAGGAGAGACAGTCCTAACCTCACCTGGGAAGCACAATAGGAATGACTGTTTGCAGAGGCATGGGTAAGCTGGCCCTGAGGGCATGAGCATGGGAGAGCAGGTCATGTTTCCCATCTGCTGTGTGATGGCCTGGGTGAGGACCTGGCTGACTGGGACACAGGTGAGCTGGTTCTGCGAATGTGGGCATGGGGGATCTGGCCCCACCCCTTGTATGCCATATGGTAATGTGGGCAGGGGAGAGATTCTCCCTCCCCAATGCCTGTGAAGGTGAGAGAGTTGGCCCTGAGATCATAAGAGTGGATGGAATAGCTGTCCCTGCCCCTCATCTGCCATAGCACTCAGGAGAGTGGCCCCTCCCCCCATCTTGCCTGGACAACACAGTAAAGCTGGCCCTGAAGGTGTAGGTATGGGAGAGCCAACCATGAGGGCCTGAAAGCAGGAAACCAAGCCCTCCCTTTGCTCATCAATGCAAGGGATGAACTAACCAGGGCAATGCTGGAAGGCTCACTTTGGTGGTGAAGATGGGAAAGCTGGCTGGCTGACCAACCCTGCAACTACCCAGGCCCAGAACCAGGGTTATGAGTTGGCCCATCCCAACATTCACCTCATCTGTGATCTGGTGGACCATGTAAAGGGGCCAGTGCTGCAGAATCAAAGATGCAGGATCTCCATGACACAGGACAGCAACAAGATATCCAAGAGGCATCCCATTGAGAGTTCAGCATTGATAATGCAACAGAAACCAGAGGCCTTGAACCAGACCAATGATTCTTCACAATAAATACTTACAAGTAAAGATATATGGACAAATGAGTATACTGTGTGACTCACTGTGACACACTACAGCTTCCATGATGAGATTTTTCCTTTTTTCTCTTAAATTTTATTTTATTTTTTGGGGGGAGGTTGGGGAGGAGGAGGTTGCAAGGGCAGAGGATGGATATGAAGGGATGGGAAGTGAATGGGATCCAGATGCATGATGTGAAAGACACAAGAATAAATAAAAAGAAAGTTTAATAAAAAATATTGGCTCAAAGAATTATTTCACAACTAAATGAGTTAATTTATATATAGTACCTAATGTACTTGGTGCAAAACAAGTCCTGTATGTATGAATTATATGTTAATAATAAATATTATTATTATTACCACTATGGCTTTTTACATTCATGATTATTAACATAGATATTGTTTGACAAGTAGCACATATTAGTTTCATAATATACTTTACTTTTACATTTAGCATCTAAGAAAAATTTTGACACCAATTTTAGAAGGATGAGAAGAAAGTGGGTACACTTGGCAGCAAGTCCATTTCCCCAGCGAGTTATCTTGCCAGCACTCTCACTTTGCACTGGCATATAATGGTCATCTAATCATACAGAGAGGAAACAAATTCTTGAACCAGGATGAGACCTTTCATTTCCAGACATTCTTTTCAGAATGAAATTTTATGATAGGCAAAAAATAAATAAATCCAAGGTTTAGAATATCTCATATCTAAGATCCCTTTGACATCAGCAGCCATTGAATGTGTGAATCAAGCTTGGTCTAAGAGAAAGAGTGGTTTAAACAGAGACAACTCAGTTCTATGAATTTAGTGAGCACAGGCTGAAATCATCCCCTACAGTGAGGGGCTGATAGGCAGGATCTCAACTACCCTGGAGAGAGGAGGGAATGCTTCCAAATGCCAGAATCAGATGATATGGGAGTCCTTCACTGCTTCTGGATATACTTGAGAGACCGAATCAGAAAGTCTGGAACATTTGAGTCACAAGTGACCTGGATACCCAAAATTGTTTTCTCTCAGTTTAAGAAATAACCCTATCTCTCAAAGTTACATACAAGGTGAAGCTGTGGGTTGCACCTTTGCATCACACAAATGAAACCATGCTGCTATATCTAAAAGTCTACAGGAGGACAGACTCCATGACACCAGATTTACTATTAATGAAATACATGCAAACCTCTGGTATCAATTGTTCCACACAGATAAGAACTTAAGACTCAGGTGCAAGACAATTTTTTTAAGGTCAAATCTTTAAGTTGAAAACAATCTGAGAGGCCAACTACTTCTAGAGTATTTTTATTTTATTTGCTTATAAGGATCCCATGAAAGAACATAATGGAATAGACAGGCAATTTCTAACTCCAATAGAATAGACAGGCGACTTCTGACTTCATGTAAAGTATTATTTATATGTGGGTAGATAAATTTGTCATTAGAGATGATCTCCAGTTCTCACTCATTTTTCTAAGGGGTTTATGACCCCAAAAAAGTCATATTCACTAATAATTAATAAACATCTAATTTTGAGAAACAATATGGTTTGAAGGAATGGAAAGTCTAAGTCTATAGTGCTAATTAGTGGAAGGATTTGGCTAGAAGTCAACCTCCAGGCAAAGAATTTGCCCATCATTCTTTGTTCTTCTAAGAAATATATACATATTACTTTATAATTATTTTTCATTTTTGAAATTAATATATAATTGCATTATTTTTCACCCTTCTCTTTCCTCCTTACAACTGCTCCCACATACACCCCCTTGCTTTCTCTCAAGTAATACATAGCCTCTTTTCCTTTAATTATTGGTGTGTGTGTGTGTATGTATGTGTGTGTGTGTGTATGTGTGTGTGTATTCTTCAATATATAACTAAAACTTGCTCAATCCATATAATGTTACTTGTATGTACATTATTTCAGGGCTAAATATTTGATATTAGATAACCAATCAGGGAATTCCTTGTTGTGGAAGATGATTCAGCAGGTAAAGGCTTTTGTAGTCAAGTCTGATGACATGATTTTAATTTCTTGGACCCACATGGTCAAAGAAGAGACACTATTCTTTACAGTTGTCTTATGACATGTATGCCACAAAGAAATAAATGAATATAATGAACTTTTCTCTTACAAAGAACCAAACTTTTCTGAATCATCAAGCAACAATAATAATAATGATGATAATATGTTGGTATTTAAACCATTTTCAGTAAATCTCTTAGTAGTTAATTAAGTAAATAACTTTCTCAAGCTAATAGACAAGTGAAATTTGTTAGTATTTGTAGATGAACTGATTATCTTTTGAAACTACAAGGAACTAATAAAATCTTATGAAGCACATTAGATATGTATTACTTGATATTTTTATGAAATATTATTTAAAAGCCACCAACTTTTTATTCAGTCATAATTATAACAAAATTGCTGTAAAATGGATTGCACTCATAAAAGAACAAAAATGTAAAATAATTAGAAACAAACTTAAGAATAATATGCAACTTGTGTGAAGGAAATGCATAATTTTACTTAATTATAAGAGAATATTTTAAATAAATGGAGACTGAATACCATAACCTTCTGCCAAAAGTATCTCAGTGTTACAAAAGAATTATTCTCAATCTTGTTTCTAAAATGAACTCCAAATAAAATCCCATTTGGATTTTGATGAAAGTATTTTCTTATAATATTGATTTAAATAAAAAGACAGATTTGAATGGTTCCCACTCTGCTTACTCTACCAAGTTTTAAACAGCACAATAATTAAAATGCTGAAATAATAGTGCAAAATTAGACTTGATGGAAGAATGAAGTCTAATAATGTAATAAATCATAATTAAATATTATTAAAATGCCACATTTAATTAATACGAATGAATGAAGTATTCCAAAAATTATATTTGGAAACTGGGTGGGCATTTAAAAATCAATTAATTAATTAACCAGTTATAACCAAGCCTCAAATCAACTAGACCTGACTCACCTTTAACCCCTCCCCCCAAACCAAACTGAATTCTTCAAATGCTCTCCTTGACTTTGGGGCCACTGTAAAGGTAGCATTTTCTGTGTGACATATCTCAAGTTTGACAACATCATTGGTGATCCTACCAGTTGATTTACATGGGAAAACACCAGCGTATAGAAGGGACAAGGCCAGAAGGAATAACATTTCCCAGGACTGACATTATAGACTCTTTTAGGGATGGCATAGGAAGCCAGACTATAGAGAATATACTTCCAAGTCTGAAATTGCAGCAGTGTGAAAGATGTTTAAAATCCAAGAGCAGTCTCTGTAGACTGAAGAACAAGAGGTATCTATGGGTGAGAGCTCTGGATTGAAGTGCTATGAACACTGCCAATCAAAACTTAACTGCGGTTTGAAGATGGACCCATGTTTGGCATTTACTCTAACAGGAAATACAAAAGAGTGGCAAAACAAGATAGGGAGCAAAGAGGGGGCTTAAATCATCAGCACCCTCTTGTTCCTGGTAAGGTTAAAGTCACACATGGGTGAAACCATTGCTTGTAATTTTCTGCCTCAATGTGACCACATAGTATGAAATTGTGTAAGAGGTAGGCAATAGGGTGGAGGGCTGCAAAATGGCATTCTTCATATCCAACCCTTGCGCTCACTAACTCACAACTACCTGTACCATTCCCACACAAGAGCATCCGCCAATCATTCAAGGAAGGGGGAGTCACAGGCCCCTACTCTTTACCTCTGAACTAGATTCTAGGAAAGGTATAATTAATCACTCTCTTTAGTTATATACTCATTGCCAAGCCTACCAGATTTTAGTGAATAATGCCAAACTCATGGTAACACAGATGACCCTGGTTAATCTCAACAAAATGAATAGACATGAATGTGAGAGAGATTTGTGGAGTGGATGGGAAGAATTAGGGGAGGTAGGGAGATAGATAGTGAGAGTGGTCAGTATATAATATGTATATATGCAAAGTCTAAGAACAAATTTAATTAATAAAAATTATAATAGCAATAGACAAATTTAGTGCAATATAAAAATATAAAGACATTAAGGAATCACATCTCTAAAATCAACATTTTAAATTTTCATAGGAGGCATAATGAGACATAATATAAGAATTTTAATAAAATATACACATTTTAATACAGCTCAAGTGACAATACCATCGCTAGAGAGTAATAATTAATCTGAATCACAAATCTTATCTTCTCAAGAATCTTTTATCCCCAGGAAGATGACATGAAGGTTCTAGAGTTTAGTTCTACCACTAAAGTTTATCTGTCTAAATTGTTTGGGTAAAGTGTATTAGTGTGAATGATACAAAGACTGGAAGCATTTGTAAAATATATACATATGTATGTGTACATATATATATGTATGTATATATATGTATATGTATATATATTATATATATATATAGCATTTTTACTTATGTATATGCATGCTTGTACGTGTTTCTATGTGCAGATAGTGTGGATGCCTACAGAGCCCTGGAGAGGGCATCAGATTTCCTGAAGCTGGCCTTACATATGGTTGTGAGCTACCCATCATGGGTGCTGGGAACTGAACTCCATTTCTCTGCAAGAGCAGCAAGCAAGCATTCTTAACCACTGAGCCATCTTAACCACTCTAGCCTTTCCTGGAAATGTTTTGAAATTTCATCCTTAAATTTTAAATCAGCGACTTAGCCTGAACATAGAGGTAGTCAGTGCTCATAGTCTTTTACTCTAAGAATTAATTTTCACAATAAATTATAAATACATCAATAACTTAAGAGCTTTCAATGCATTCTTCCTTGACTGGAATAATGACTGACAATTTTTCTTTACTGAGATCATAAACAAAAGACTTGTTACATATATAAACTTCCTAACAACTTAAATTAATAAATGAAAAACCAGTTATAATTCAAATTAAGTGGGAGATAAACAGTTGAAAGTAAGCAGTTGGGGGTTGGAGAGATGGCTTAGTGGTTAAGAGCACCGCCTGCTCTTCCAGAGGACCTGGATTCAACTCCCAGCACCCACATGGCAGCTCACAACTGTCTGTAACTCCAGTTCCAGGGGACCTGACACCCATGGCAAAACACCAATGCACATAAAATAAAGTTTAAAAAAAGTAAGTAAGCAATTGTTGTCAGAAGGTCTGAGGAATGCATTGGCTGGAATCCAAGTTGATTGAGAGAAGAGGTCAGCCCAGACCACCTTCATCCTCTTGGGACTCTGCCTTTTGGTGAAGACTCAGGACCTCCCCCTAGTTCTTCCCTGCTGCCCCATTCATCCTTCCATTCCATCCCATCTCCAAACATTTGTGACTCCTTCAACCCCCAAAACCATTCTTTACTAGGGACCCACAGTCATACCAGACTAAGACTCAGATCAGAACATCATTCAACCCTCATCAGAGAAGCTTCTAGCAATAGACTGCAATTAACATGCAGACCTACAACTGGACTATGTCCAGAGAGATTTTAGAGCAATCAGTCCTAAATGGGATGTCTTCATCAAACCCCTCCCCTCAAGAAGAGGCAGAAATATCATTGTGGTGGTATTCTAATTGTACTGAAATGTGATTTTGATTGTATGTTAATAAATAAAGTTGCCTGGGGGTCAGAGCTATTAGAGCCATAGCAAGAGTGTAGCAGTGGTGGCACACACCTTTAATCCCAGCACTTGGTAGAAGAGGTAGGTAGATCTCTGTGTGTTCAGGGATACAGCCAGCATTGGAGACATATGCCTTTAAGACCTAGAGGGCTGTACTTACAGGCAGTGATGAGGCAGTCATGTGTTTGGGTTTACAACCAATGAGAAGGCAGAACAGAAAGATTATTTAAAGATAGACACACAGGAAATAGGTCTCTTTTGGGAAGCTAGGAGCACGCAGGAGGAAGGGTAAGATTTTAGCTTTGAGCTCTGACCTCTCGGCTTTCTCTTTTACATTGGTTCTGTGTTTCTTATTTAATAAGACGATTGGTTACATCTACATATTGTAAGAGCCATACATAGGTGGTGGATGACTCTAAGGTATCAAGATCTTCCAGGCACAACAGGGATGTTGTACATATGATTCCAGAGAGACAATGACAGCATGCATAAGACCTTTATTAATGCTAACCAGACAAAATCTCAGATTGAGAAGGAAAATGTGGGCACCAAGTCCTACCCCTCACACAGAAACTAATTTGCTATTGATACCTGCTGGGAAATGGAAAAATATCCATTTTCTCCAATAGAGTGTCTCTGAATAGATCAACCACACTCCAGGTCAGGTCACATGCACAGGAGTAGTTGGCTAACAAAAAACAGACTCAATTTTTTTGTTTGTTTTGGTATTTTTGTTTGCTTGCTTTTGACTTTTTTTTTTTTTTTTTTTTTTAGATATTTTGTCTTTTCTTGAGGGAGAAAAAGAACATAAATGAGTGGGTAGGGAGGTGGAATCTGAAAGGCTTTGGGGGAGGTGAAAGAATATGATAAAATATATTTTCTTTTTATCAAAAATATTTTTTTTCATTCAAAAATATATTCTATAAAATTTTAATAAAAATATTTTAAAATATTAAAAGGTCAGAGGTAAATATTCAAAAGGGGCATTAACCAGGTTATGGTGTTACAATGCAGATAACAGTGCAATAACCTGGACGGTGCAATAACCTGGACAATGTTTTATGAACCAGAAAAGCAAAATGGCTTAATACTGATATATATGAACACTTAACTATATCTGTACTTACTGTAATGACTACCTGGTTCCATGAGAGAAACAAACCAACTCCTTCTTTAAGTGGTATTGAATACTGAAGAAATTAAAAAATTGCACAGCAAAAGACCCCAGAACAAAATCACAATTTAACAGCAACAGAATCCCAGAGTCTGACATTTTTTGCTTTCATTGCCTGTACTTCCTAGTAGTTCACTTTTAACCACAAGAGTAATTAATATGCTGCCTTTTAACTGTACAAATAATGAGGTATCATTAAGAAATATAGAAAAATATAGGTGGGATTATTTCCAAGCACTTAACAAGGACTGATTTTTAGAAATTCTTCCCCTATTAGTAGTATACATGGAATGACTCATCAGGAGATATTCTACATTCACCTTGATCAGTCTGGATCAGAGAGAGCACATGCAGGTGTTTGTGGTATAAAGATGATCCATATATGTCTATTCACACATGTATCTGTATTCATATATACTTGTGTGTATACTGCTAATTATAACACAATCCCACTCTGTAATCCCATGGCATTCCTATGTTTGCAAGTCATTTTACATGGTCTTATTTAAGCTTGTTTGAGGCTCTTCAGATGGATATTATTTATTGTTTCTATTTTATAGATGATGATAATCTTTTTCTAGTTCTAGTATAGATTTACTATGAGATAATATGTGTAGTGTTCTTTATTATTAAAAAATTAAAAACATTGGTTTTCTTCCCTATTATAATATGGAGTTTAAAAACATTTCCCATGGCATTTTTTTTAACCCCAATTATACAAGCTGTTAATTTGTCAGCAGAAACTAATAATATGCACCAAAGATTTGGTAAAATACAGCAGTAGCACATTCTTCAGGGTTTTGTAGATTACACTGTGCCTTCAAGTCCTCCAGGACAGGGGTAAAAATGGGTCACTTTTCTCAAGCCTCTATGACAATAGAAGCTTTGTGGCTGACAGCTTGTGTTCTAACGTATGAGGATATGCAGGAACTCTGGGGCAAAGAGTCTATGCATTGAAACCAGTGTTCTCTGGGTGTGTCTTTGTCTTTGTCTTCAGAAGCCCTGGTGACCTGGAATCTTATCAGCTGCCTGCCTACTATCTGATACACAGAAGTCTTTTTAGAAAGGACTGACACATGTCATTGAAAACTCTTTTTTTTTTCTTTTTTGCTTCATTATCTCAAAATGCTCAAGTAAGTTTAAACATAAGATCAGATTGCAGCAATGATGAATGGACATTTCTATTTCTTCCATTTCTCCAGTATCTATGAGGAAAATGTGTTGTATACTACTCAAAATAATAAGGGAGTCCGAGTTTTTTAAACAAACCATTTACTCTCTGTGGCAAAAGAGAATAAAAACTTGAGTCAAAAAGCTGGAACTATTTTCTGTTTTCCAGAAGCTTCCTTCCGAAGCTGAATAGAGAATTAGAGACTTTTTCCAATAAAGATGCAGTGCTTGATTTTCAATTCCCATCACTAACAATCACAGGAACAGTTCCTGATGACGACCTTCAGAGCTGTGTTTAACTGTTTTAGCACTGATGGTTGTTATTTTCTAGTGGACCTCCACAATCTATTGGGAACAAAGAAATGTGTTGACAAGCTGGGGACTGGAAGAGGCTGAGGCAATGGAAGAAGGAAGGAAACACTGAGCTGCTTCAGATTAGAGCTCTATTACTGGCTGCATATGATCCCTCCAACCTCAATACTTCCACAGCATTTCTACTCAAAGTACAGAGAGATGAACTGGCAACACCCAGGTCTCTTGGGAGCTTGGTGCAAGGAAAGGGACTGGGCTACACCAAAGACCTACTGACCTGTATTTTGAGATCTGTGGTGGCCCTAGTGAGACTTTAAAGTCAAAGGCACCATTTTTAACAGTTAGAAGCTAGGAGTGCTGTCAGCACCTACAATCCCAGAACTCAGAGGGCTAAGGCACAACGATCATGACTTTGAGGGCAGCCAAGGCTACCTAGTATGGATGGCACTGTCTCAGGAAAAAACAAAGCCAGGTAATTCTCAGAGGCCTGGAAGTGCTTACTTCAATCTCTGGGAGACATATTTGTATGTTCTCTATGATCTTCCTTCTTCAACATTTATTTTTAAGTGTGTGTGTGTAGGGTTATGTGCATTGCATGCATGTGCCCACAGAGGTCAGAAGAGTAAGCCTGATTCCATGGAGCTGGAGTTACAGGTGGTTGGGAGTCACACGAGAGTCACTCAGTGTTATTGCTGGGAACTGAAAGTGAATCCTTGCCAAGAGTAGTGTATTAATTACTTTTCTATTGTGATAAATCACTGCCACAAAGGCAATTCATAGAAGGCTTTATTTGGGGCTTCTAGTTCCAGAGCAATAGGAGTCCATCACAGTCATGGTGGACAGCACCATAGCACACAGGCAGGCAGGTATGGTGCTGGAGTAACTGCTGAGATTTCACAACCTCAACCATGAACAGGGAGCAGAGATCACATTTGGGATGGCAAGAAGCTTTTGAAAGTTCAAAGCCCACTCTCAGTGATACACCTCTGACTAGTCCATGTATCCTAATCTGCTGTGGGATGGTCTGTATGTCAAATTGCTCTGATTGGTCAATAAATAAAACACTGATTGGCCAGTGGCCAGTCAGGAAGTATAGGTGGGACTAACAGAGAGGTGAATTGAGAGAACAGGAAGGCAGAGGGAGACACTGCCACCCGCTACCATGACAAGCAGCATGTGAAGATGCCGGTAAGCCACAAGCCACGTGCCAAGGTATAGATTTATAGAAATGGGTTAATTTAAGATATAAGAACAGTTAGCAAAAAGCCTGCCATGGCCATATAGTTTGTAAATAATATAAGTGTCTGTATGTTTATTTTATAAGTGGGCTGTTGGACTGCTGGGCCTTGGGGGCTTGGTGGGACCCAGAGAAAAAACTCCAGCTACACTAATCCTTCCCAAACAGTTCCACAAACTTGAGACCAAGTGTTCAAATGCTCAAGAACTATGAGGGACATCTCATTCAAATTGCCACAAACAGTAAATGCTTTAGCTGGATAAACTATTTCTCCAGTCCTACCCACAACATTTTCAATCCACCCCCTTCTTTATTTCATGGGTCCTCACAATGTGAATCTTATGGAAAAGCCTCATCTTGAAGAGTTTTTATAATCCTTACTGTAAAACCTGTGAGGTAGCGTGCCAATAAATCCTGTCTGCTCCAGGGAAATGTGATTCACTTAGTGATGTAATCAGGCTATCATACATAAGTCTGGTCAGTTTTCCCTCTGTTACATGAGGCATATACACTTAGCAGTTAATAATTTAGAGAGCCTCCAAATCTATCAGATTTATAATGCTTTATCCAATGAGATACAGGTGTCTCAGCACTAAAATTATCAATGAAACATCCTAACTCATATACAAAGTAATTTTTCTCCTTTTCTAGGGTCTTCTGGTGTGTTTGTCTATGATTGACAAAGATGCATTTTGTATGTCTACAAAAGATAAGCCTATTAAAATGTGAGAATTAAGAGACAAACTAACTCTTCTCTTATCAACTACCTTCTATCCCTTGGTAGATCATCTGTTTCAAAGTTCAGCCTGTTATAATCTTAAATTGAAAAATTTGAGAAAGAACATAAAATAATATGTTATATTTATATATATTATGTTATATATCATATATATATATATATATATATGTAATAAATACAAGATGGACCTAATGACTCGGATCAGTTTAGCTAGGGAATTAAACACTAAGAAGGAGTTCACTATTGTACCTGCATAAGGAGTGCAAACTGTGTTCTAGCAAGCAAGATGTATAGAACTTGACCCAATCCCTGCAGTTCAGCCAATTCAACCTCATGTCATGACATCGGTGAAGGGTGTGATGATTCAAAGAAGGCTTTTAATAAATATTTTATCAACTTTTCTGAAGCTTTTAAGTATAAGATTAAATATGTTAGCTATTTGTCCTTTTTTTGCCTTTCTTTTATTATTTTTGGCCAGCTGGCTAGTATACTACTTAAGGGGGGAATTTCTCTACTACATATGTACTACAGAGTCTGAATAAGAGGAAAGGAGTCTATACTGGTTAGTTTTAACCGTTAAGATGCCATCACTTAGACTCACCTGCTGACATAGTCTTAGGAATTATCTTGATCAGACTGGTCTGTGGACATGTTTAAGGGGGATGGTCTTGATTGTTAATTGATGTAGGAAGATCAAGCCCATTATGGGTGGCACTATTACCTTGATGAGGAGTCCTGATCAGTTTGGGTGGTGGGGAGCAATCAACCAAGCAAATAAGCCTGCATAATTCATTTCTCTCTACTCTTGACTATGGATATGATGTGACTAGCTGCTTGAGTTCATCTCTTGACTTCCCCTTAATCATGGACTATAACCAGGAATTATAAGCTGAATAAAATCCTTCTCCTTTAAGCTGCTTTTCATCAGGACATTTTCTCACAAAAACAGAAATGAAACTAAAACCAAGTCTCTTTTTTGTCTTGGCAGTCTATTGATGTAACCAACCGTCTTATTAAATAAGAAACACAGAAACAATGTAAAAGAGAAAGCCGAGAGGTCAGAGCTCAGAGCTAAAATCTCACCCTTCCTCCTGCTGTCCCAGCTTCGCGAAAAGAGCCCTACTTCCTGTCGGTTCGTTTTTTTATAGTATGTCGTTCTGCCTTCTCATTGGTTGTAAACCCAAACACATGACTGCCTCGTCACTGTCTGAATGTACAGCCCCCTAGGTCTTAAAGGCATATGTCTCCAATGCTGACTGTATCCCTGAACACACAGAGATCTTATGGGATTAAAGGCGTGTGCCACCACCGCCACACTCTTGCTATGGCTCTAATAGCTCTGACCCTGAACACACAGATATCTATGGGATTAAAGGCATGTGCCACCACCGCCACACTCTTGCTATGGCTCTAATAGCTCTGACCCCCGGACAACTTTATTTATTAACATACAATCAAAATAATATTTCAGTACAATTAGATTACCACCACATTTCCCCTTTTCTATTTTAATAAAAAGAAAAAAAGCAAAGAGTTATAACTAACAAAAGAAAAACTATATACAAAAGTACAATAACTATATACAATATATACAAGATAAATACCTAAACAGGTATTTGACAAATCAGAGAAAATAATTCCATTATCTATCCTATTTTGGTAAATCCAAGATGTATCTAATGCACTTTTTATCCTAATTAATTTTCAACTATAACTAACTAATCTTCAACCATAACTAACTAATCTTCAACTCCCTCAGAGACCCAAGAAGGGAATAATATTAGCTAACAAAAATAAAAACAGGAAGTGCATGCAAGCAACTTCCAAAAAATTTTGTGAGTTGACAGAAACAGCCAGCTGCCTGGGCAGTCACCTGAGGTTTCTCCGCAGTGTTGGGGCATCATCTTCAGCCTATAGGCTTAGTGTATCTGACAGACTCATTTGTGAAGTAGGATGTACACAAGGTCAACAGTTCAACCTCACATTGGGTGGAGCCAGCCACCGCAGCGCCGTTTCAGGCTTAAAAGGCTGCAGTTTAAAGCAATAGGCTCAAGGTAATATAAAAAATAAGCCACGTAAAGATGGCTACCACACAGAGAATCTGGATTATGTTCTCTTTGATATTTGTAACTGAAGAAAAACATTTGATTACAAAAGCTGTTGAGTTATGCAAAAATGTATATTTTAAAGGTACCTTGACTTCAAAATGTGGATGTAAGGATATGTTGCTTTGGAAAGGAGGCTCTGCTTTTGTTTCCACAGAAAGCCAGAGGCTATGGATTTGTTCCAGATTAAGATACATCAGGTTTGACCAGCCAAGACCACCTGAAAGGTCTCCGATGACACCGTGGCCCAGATGATCCAACATCCAGAATCATTTCAAGGCAACTGGCTCAGACGATACGGTCTCACGGACTACTCCATGATCCTAAAATTTTCTTTGTGTCCCCATAAGATACAGCGCCCCCCTCCAGCAGGAAGTAGTAAGAGAAGCTATGCCCAAATTCCCAAATATACCAAGCTGACTTTGGAGATGTGTAAAAGTTAAAACCTTCCTTTTAAAAAAAAGAAAGGGGAAGTGCTGTGGGATGGTCTGTATGTCAAATTGCTCTGATTGGTCAATAAATAAAACACTGGTTGGCCAGTGGTCAGGCAGGAAGTAGGTGGGACAAGGAGAGAGGAGAATTCTGGGAAGCAGAAGGCTGAGGCGGAGAGACACTGCAGCCGCCGCCATGACCAGCAGCATGTGAAGACGCCGGTAAGCTATGAGCCACGTGGCAAGGTATAGACTTATGGAAATGTATTAATTTAAGCTATAAGAACAGTTAGCAAGAAGCCTGCCACGGCCATACAGTTTGTATGCAATATAAGTCTCTGTGTTTACTTGGTTGGGTCTGAGCGGCTGTGGGACTGGCGGGTGACAAAGATTTGTCCTGACTATGGGCCAGGCAGGAAAACTCTAGCAACAGCAGTCTGATGATATTAGACATTTTTTGGCATGTGACTAATATGTGGTCATTATGTATTCACTCTTCAGGGACCAGGAAGCATAGGGTGAGATCACAGGGAATCCCACTCCAACATATGTAGAACAGATGTTGAGTTTCTTGCCATTTTTACTGTGTCCCTATAGCTCGTTTCTCAAGATTTGTTCTAAGAACCAATGAGTCCATGGGTCCTGCCCACTGATCTCTTTTTTATTTCTATAATTCAGAATGTGAATGAAGAACAAGACTCATGTCCTCACTAAATGTGGAAAGAGCTGTTGTTTTCCTCTGGCACTGTTCACTGGGGTATGGAGGTCAGAGAATTTGAAGATGGCCTTATTTCCTGATAAGAACAGAAGTGGCAATGGTAGGAGCCAGGAGCAGGAGCACCTAATGCACCAGATGCTGTGTGAGGGAGCTTCTGGGAAGAGCTGTACACCCACACCTGCAACAGATGAGGAAACCAGATTCACTCAGGTCATGCCACAACTGGGGCCACAGACCTAGCAAATCCTTGAGGTGGATTCAAATCTAAATTGTAGCAGCTTGAAACTGAATTCTTCCTAATTAAGATCCCAGGAGAGTGCTTTAAAAACAATTTCAATGTCATTAGCTGAACTTTACAGCTGCCATTAATTGAATTCTAGAAATGATAATAATTACAACAAAATGCACACTTATTAACTGAGACATATGGAAGCCTGAGAAATCTCACACCTGTCATTTTTGCAGCACTGAGGGTGGATCCAGTGCCTCTTGCATAATTAGTAAGTGCTGAGTAATACTCCAAGATCTTGTCACATAGCTTGCCTGTATTGAAGTTTCTTATAGGAAACAAACAAAGCAGCCCTCTAAAAGAGGCCAATAAAAACATTTTCTTGCAACCAAATAAATATTCAACTTTAAAAAATACTCTCAAATTTACTTGTGATACATTTCTTCAATGTAGAGTTAAATATAACCCTTAACACTCTTTATCCACATTCCATAAAAACTGTCACACCTTAGCAGGAGTTCAGGATGGGTGTTGGACCTACCAATTATGTTAATTTTAACTCTGTTAACACTCAGAACAAAACATCCTATAGGTAATGCATATGACTTGTTGAGCACAATACCCAAATCAAATGGCAACACTTTACAATGATCTTCTAAATAACCTTCCTATGCAAAATGATATTCATTGGTTTCTTTCATAAGAGTAGTTGTCATAATACTATCATTATGACAGCTATATCAGGTAAGATTTATTGACAGTGACTAGGTGCTAGCTACAGTGCTAATGACTTTATAGAGCTTCCCTTTCCATTTTTTCACCTTTGCATGTGTGTGTGATGTATATATATATGTGGGAAAGTATGCATGTGCATGTATGTGAGTGTGAATGCACCAATGACAGCCTTGCTTGTTGGTCCTCTATACCACATCTTGCTTTTACAGGGAGATCTAAATACAGGATCCCACACTTGCACAGCAAGCACCGAGCCAGCTTCCAATATGCTTCACTTATGTTTATATGTTTGGTAACTTAATAATGACAACCTCAAAGAGACTTAGAGCATTATTGCCATTTTATAGACATTGGAGAGGAAGCAAAGTTAATGGTTTCCTGCTATTCTATATTAAAGGACCTCAGCTTCTAAAAGAACCCTCTGACCTGTTCTGCCTTAGTACAAAGCACAAGCTGTAGAGGCAATATCTAAAGGCAAAATCTAAGGATTTGCTCCATGACATCCAACATACTAGTTTTGGTAGAAAGAACCAAGTATGCAATGAACAGTGTTATTTTCAGATAAATGAGCAAACCCATAGTGATCAGCCTGTTCTCTCTGTCTTAGCCAGAAAAGTTTTCCAAACAGTCTTTCCTTGTAATCTTCCTAACAGTCAACACTATAGAGAGATTTCTAGACAAGTTTGGGAGTCTAGGTTCCTGAACCATGAATGCCATTTAGTCACGAATGACGCTGACTATGAATCTATTCAACCATGCCAAGAGTTGTATCCCAAAGAGTAATCATGTAGAGAATAAATCAACACATATAGAGCTTGCATAACCTACAGCTAGATTTTTCTCATTTGATAAAATAAGTTGGATTTGGGTCCTCTTAGTCTAATAAAAACACCTAGACAAACCTCAAAATCACCTAAATAATAGGTTCATATATATGAAAATATGAACTGAAATATAGGCACATCATTTCACAACAAGTTTCTAATAAAATAATCCAAAAAATACAGTCTTCATTCTAAAAAAAATGACATCTTATAAAAACTGGCATTGACCAGGCATAAAGATGAACTTCTGTTTGTTTTGAAACAAAATGCTAAAGCACTTCAGCTGTCAGTATTGAACTTGTCAAGGACAAAAAGAGAGTAATTGGATAATTGACAATGATTAAAAAGAGATTTGTCCTTCGGACAGAAGAACCTGTTCTATGTGTTAGCCACAAAAGTAAAGAACAATGTGTTCTCTAACAGGATTTTATTTATGTGCTGAATTTTTTGATTTATGGTAATTGGAGGAGAAAAGGATAAAACTTACCACTACCAGAAAGAAATTACACAGTAAAAATAAACTAACAGGTAGAAAAGCTCCAATTATTTAATATGCAGACAAATCTTAGCTAGGAAACAATTTAGTAAGTACACAAGTGATACAAGTAATTTTAGAGGAAAGGCAAGTCCTTATCCAAACATATTTACAGGCATGATGAGCATGATTCCTTTCTAATCACATCACAAGAACTATTTAGACAGGAAATCTAATCTCCAAAGAGATTACTTTTACCTCATCTGAGTAAAAATAGTGATTCTGTGTTAAGCCATGATCTTAACAAAACCTCCAGATATACCCTCAAACTAGCTGATTTTGGGTGTCTGCAGCAGATGGTGGATGGACACTAGCCTGTGATAAGAATACATATATATCATATATTCTTAGGAAGCACACAGTTTTGAATTTGTGTTTTCATGAGAATCATGTATCATGGAATCCAGAAAAAGATTTTCAGTTATTTAGTGGAGTTCTTACATTGCAGACAAGGGAACTGTGGTCCAGATAGCTGAACTAAATTAGTGAAAATCTAAGAGGTTAGGAGGGCAGAAGAGGTTTACAGATGTGAACCCCATGCCTTCCCACCACTGTGGTATGCCATTCTGCCTTTGCCAGGATGAGACCAGCTTACAACCTTCCTGTTATAGTGAACTCTAACACCACGGTCAAGGTTGGGGCTAATATGGTATACTTTCGGTTGCTGTCTCCCTCTTAAAATATGAAAACAGCTCTGCATATTTGTGGGAAGTAAAACAAGAGCTAAATGGCATCTCTGTAGCATAGCTTACACAGTAGAAGGGCAACGAAAAGCATTCCTCATCTAACTCGGATTTTAGAGTGTGAGAAAGCTGAATTTCCCAGCTGGAGACTCTCAGATGACAAACCTTACTTACAGGTCTGGAGCCTGAAGGAAATCAGACCAGGCCTAAGATAGAATCAGATGTGGACCACAAAACAGAATTTTAATATAGACTGAAAACAAAAGGCAGTTCAAATCCTGCAACTCACTGAAAACTGTTAAGACAACACCAGAGCATCCCAGGGAGGCCAGCGGTGTCAGCAAAGTCAGACCCCAACTCTCCCATCCATCTCCTTCCCTCTCCCTCTCCCTCTCCCTTTTTCTCCAGTTGGATCTCATTTTTTTAATCTAGGACACCTTTGCTTCTACACTGCAGTTTTATTTATGTCTTTCATTCATTCTGAGAATTCAGAACCATAGCAAGATATTTAAAACATGCTATGTTATAAAAAAAAAAAAGGAAGAACAGAAGCCCTTCTGAGAAGAAAATCATCATAACACATCAGTCACTTTGTGGAGCTCAGTTGAGAAGAATAAGGCTATTTTGTTTTGTTGAGGACCTGGTAAGAAAATTAACTTTCTTCAGCCTACTTCCTCAAGATCTCCAGCTTGTGTTTAGGGACGCCCTGTGAAGGTTTTGTACATGCTCTGTGGTGAGAGAGTGACATTTAGGATAAAACACAGGATGCTCCAAGCACAAGCTGCCCAGCAGCTGGACATATTGGGCACTTCTCTTGCTGAGAGTCTCCTGTGGTTTAGTCCTCTGCAAAGGGCTGAGCTTCCTCCAAAAGTTCAAAATTGATTTTTGATGGAGAGGATAAGTGAAGAAATTTCAGCCAACTAAGATAGATTCTTTTGATTAAATGTCAAAACAAAAGTGAAAACAACAGCCCTCCAATAGACGGTACTGTGGCAATTTTAGAGAGTGCGGAAAAGATGATGGTTGCTTCAGTGTAAAAAGGTATCTACCTCTTGAGAATTTTCATTCTCTGTAAAAATCCACAGATTAAAATGTGTTTCTGTGCTTGTCTTTACATATTCATTTACGCTAAATTATGTAACACTTGAAAGAGAAACTCCAACATTTTATGGATTGTGGAACTACTAAATGTTTGAAATATTTGTAAATAATCCTGTCTTCTGCTACATTACTGATCCTCTGAGTATGATATGTCCTTTTGTCAGTTCACTTTCCTAATGAGAAAGAGAGAGGCTCATCTTCTTCATTAGAAGACAAACTCAGACGTGAACCATTGTTTTCTTGTGGTTCAACAACTTAGTGAAGGACCTTGGAACAGTTTCCCACGATTTCCTGCTACTAGCTCTACACTGGACAATGACAAGGCAAGACTGCACATTTATCCCAATGCTTCCATAGCCTTGCTGGACATTTTGAACAACTTAGAGCTTTTTCAAGTTTCTTTAGCCTAAAGGTTGAACATTATAAATTTTGATAACAATGCAAGGCTCCTGAAGGAAACTTTTGTCCCTTGTATTTTAAACTGAAAAAAAAAAAAATCAGTGAGAAGGAATGTATTCATAAAACCATGTAGGGAAAAGAGGATTGGCAGGAGGGGGAGGGCATGGAAACGGAGAATGGAGGATTGAAAATGCACTGAGAGTACATTATATACAGATGAAAATAGTCTACACATCCAGGTATAGTAAAAAAATTAATATATAAATGACTAGAAGAGATTCACAAACACCTTTCACTTCCCTCATACTCTACACAACATTCCCTTTTAACTAAAAGTGGAAACTTTTAGACAAGCCCTTACCGACTTCCCACTTGAGAAGGCTGTTGTCCTCCCTCTCCATTTTTCCAATGACATACCAGATACATGCCATCCAGTGTGCAAGGAGAGCAAACATGGACATGAGCAGGGTGAGGACGATTGTGCTGTGCTGAGAATAACGGTCCAGTTTCTGCAGGAGGCGCAAAAGACGCAGCAGCCGGACAGTCTTCAGGAGATGCACAAGGGACACCTGCAGTGGGGAAAGAGAGCCGTGGCTGGGCACAGTGTTTCATGTAACCCACGCCCAAGGCGGGAAGTTTCTGAATGGAGAACGATGCTGGTTTCACCCTGTGGCCCTACTGAGAGTGTTTCTGCTCCTCAGATACCATATCAAAAGGCGAAAGGATGAAGTAAGGTAGACTAAAGGTTACAGAGGTTCATTTAATTTTTCCTGCAAACACTTGACTTTATGCATTATAATTGACTTTTTTTTGCCTGATGGTATACAATTTTTAATATAATGCTCTGCAACTAAGACACACTGAGTGTAAGATGTCTCTCTCACATTGGACACATTTTCTGTCAAGTCTGCTTTCCCTCTACAGAGAATAGATTTGTGTTGTAAGTAATTCATACATATTGAACAAAATCTTAGAAAGTCATAATAAAGGTAATTTTAATTTAAGATTTTTTTTTGGTATTCCTTTTCTGAGGCTAGGTTTTCATTAACTCCATGCTGACCTGGAAAGATTCATTTCTTTAAGTCAGGTGATCCAAAAACTTGAGTAAGTTTTTCACACTCAAGCACCAGTGGCACTTTCTGTGCTATTGGCTAAATTACTTTGTTCCTACCACTATCAATGAACAGAGAAAACACTCAGTGAGGCATTCAGACCTGGAGCTTCTCTACAGAGTGTTTGGAAACCAAAATCAATGGAATGAAAAATTTTGGTGCATCTCCTATTCCCTATCTTTTCCTATAGTTAAATTATAGACTTCTGACTCAAGGGATACTTTCCCGAATTCAGGCATAAATTGAAAGATACAAGCCATTGGTGAACCCAGGCATGGTCAGAATTAGTGTTAATGAGAGGTGCACCTAATACATGCTCTCTAGCCACCTTCACAGAACTGCAGAGAACATTCTAGAGTAGAAAACACAGAGTATCAACACAAGTAGAAACAGTTTGATGGACTCCTTGACCATTTACTTTCTTGGTGGAGCTACAACAGAGGAGGAGAAACTATAGCTTGTGGCTACAATTAGTCTCCTCTTTAAAGAATATAATCACAGACAAGGTCAACATTTTCGGAGGAATTACCTAGAAACAAGCTGGTCAATTGATTTCAATTATTTCCTCTGTTACTTATTTTTCCTTATATCTAAGAAAAATATATGTAGAACATTGCCAGTGTTTGAAAGACCTGAGCAAATAATTGATATAAGAATGAATGGACAAAAAAATGAATAGACAGATCAACATATGAACAGAAGTTCAACAATATTGTGCTCAATCCTAATCTTGTGAGTTATTCTGCACTTAAACACAACACAATCTTTTCTTAAACCTACTTTTCTTCTTCTTCTCTCTTCCTTCTCTCTTCTCCTCCTCTCCTCTCTCCTCTTTCCTGTCCCTTCCTTTCCCTTCTTTTCTCCTGCCTGCCTGCCTGCACACAGGTGTCCTTCCTGTGTGAAAGTCACAGGGTAATCCTCAGGAGTAGGTTCTCTCTTTCCAGTATGATTGCCAGGCTCAGCAGCAAGCACCTTTACCCAATGAGCACTTGGGAACCTGGTGGCTATTGTGCTCTTTTATTTCTTCTTGATATTCTTTCTGGTCAAGTTTAGCTTTCTCTTTCCCTTCAGGGGCAAGATTTCATCTACCACTTATCAAGCTGGCGTGGAACACATGATCACATGCTAGGATTTTATAATCTCTACATTTTCATTTAGAGAATTATCATGAGTGGAGTTTGTTTGATAGGTAGCTGAATTTGATAGACAAGTGACAATTCTTAAGTGAAATGAACCTGGTACGGAACTCCCAGTGAAGGATGTCATCTGATTATGATATTGATGCACATGCCTCATTTTCTCTGGCCTCCGAGGGGGTGGTTCAGGAAAGAATATGGAGCTTTCCTTAAGTGCCATTTCCACTACAAGCAGGGAATGCCAACTCTGATTCAGGAGGACATCCTGGTGATAGACTGGGACATTTCAAACAGACAAAAATATCGCTGAACTTGCTCACACCAGCTTCCTGCTGTGAATGAGGACTCAGGCTTTTGATGAATGGGGGGAGAGATCATGATTCTTATTCCTTTTGGGATGGCTATCCTGAATTTGTCATGAAAGAGCTACTTGTGGACAGGTGTGTCTGTCCAAATTGGTAGCGGTTTCCACTTTTACTAACTGGACATGATCATCTTCCTGACTGGGGAAGCAGAAGGATGTGTGAAAGAGGGGTGGGATTAAAAGATTTCCTGATGCCAGAAATTAGGCAAAGTATTTGATAGACATGTTTTATTTTTAAGTTGCTCAAGAACTTTAGGAATTTTTTGTGCCCATTTTGTGAAGTTTTGATATTTCCTCAGATGGTAAGTGATCTATACCCTGGCGTTTCCACTGTATTTGTCTCTCACAGAACCTTTCACAGTCAGATGCATAGTAGATTTCAGTAGGTGAATACATGAATGGATTGAAAACAAGGGCAATTAGGAGCAGGCAGAGCCAAAGCCTACAGAGCACTTTGTGATGGCCGTACTACATTTTGAATTTCTTCTATGGAAATGTTTTCACTGGACATATTTAAAATCTGGTAGGAGCAGGCTTATTTTAGCTTCCATGTCTAAGAACATTTCTTATAAGTTGTTCTCATCACATGTTTTGTTGTAAAGGGAATAGAATATCTTGAAAAAGCTTTTCTGTTCAAATAAGACATTTTTTAAATTATTAACTTAGTTAAGGACAGCAGACTTGTGCTGCTCTTTAAATGACCAGGCCTGTGAAAAGTAGGAGCAGTGTCTTTGGTGGAAAGCTCCTCCTTCTCTCTCTTGTTTTTCTTTCTGACTTACAGCATTCACAAAGTGTTTATCCAAGATTCCTAATACACTGAGCAAGGGGGAAGCCAGTGAAGTTGTCACCAAATATGAGGATCTCCCCTGTTAATTTAGACAACAATGAGGCTAATAGTATAGAAACACACACTGAATATCTCTTGTATATATTTATCATTCTATATTGCATATACATATTTAAAATTATCTTATTTCAGTACCCAAGAAAAACAGACCATAGAAACCCTATTAATATTTAGTAGAAAAGCAGAAAATTAATTTAAAACCAAACTGTGTTAAGCAGCATTTATTTGGCCATTTCACCAGAGAACTCAGAATACTTTAATAAACTTTTTTAACTTATATACTACTTTTAGATTATTTTGCAGCTTTGAAAAATCCTTGTTTTAAGTCATTGCATTTTCATTAGGTACTTATCTAGACAAATTCAATCTCAAAATGTGCTTTAGAAAACATAGGTAACTCTTCAGTGTCATTGGGATGGATATTACATGTTAACTTTCTCTCTTGTTAGCTTTCCTCCTAATGATGTCACCCTCAAGCTCTCAACTCAAAAAAAAAAAAAAAAAAAGGACTAATCAAATTCTCATGGCACAAGCCATTAACACATATGCAAATATGTAAGCCTGCACTAAGCAGTTGGGATAGAAGTTGTATGTTCATGTTGAAGCCAATGATGTCTGCATTTGAAATTCTGATTACTTTGCTACATAAATTCTTCAAAAAGGATATGATTTCTATGAGGGGGTATCAACTGAGAAGGAAATTTGTTTAATTTGAACTAATGTTTAGTACATTTGTTTTTACAGGCTAAAGTTGGTTACCATAGCAAAAACCATGTGCCAAATCAAAAGTGGTCTTCCTAAACATGTCTCTGGTGTAAAGAAGCAATTGATGGTTTTAAAAATGTCATCACTGATTGTAAAAACAGTTACTACTGCAAATGGAGCACTTTCTTCCTTGTGAGGAGACAAGGTGACAGTGGAAAGAAGAGGGAGTACCAGTGTCAATCAACTCAAGAACCTCAAGATTTATGTTGAGGTTGTGCCATTTAAGGGGGTGAATTCCTGTACTCTAATGCTAGCAGTCCTCTTGTCTGATCAGCCTTCTATTAGCTTTGCTAATGAATAACGAAATAATAAACAGATACAGAGTTAAAGAAGTGTTTTGCAATTCCCCACCAAACTCTCCAGCTGATTTTCTTTTAGGAATCTAAAGTGAAACTTCTATCCTTAGAGGTGGTTTGGTATCAAAGGATTTGTTTCGTTAGTAGAAATTTATGATAAATTCAGGCTTTCTTTCTGCATATGCTATATCTGGTTCTGAGATTGAAGGAAAGAATTAGAAAGAATTTACGGCCTCAAGTGTGAATCTGGCCTGTGTGTCACTGGACAACTCAGAACCTTATTACAGAGGCCACAAATCCTAGTGAGCACACACTGCCAACGACAGTTAATACCAAACATATGAAAATCAAACACAACATTTAAAGGTCACATGGAAGATGTCTCTACTCACCACTGTGACATTGAAAGCATATAGGAGGTCAAAGGGCAGGGCAGCAATCAAATCAATGATGAACCAAGTCGTGACGTAGTGGATGCAAATAGATCTGGCTTCAAAGATAACTTGGCCAGACTTGCTGACATAAGTTGTTCGGAAATTTAGAATAATATCTGTTAGGGGAAAAAGATAATTAGGAAAAAATAGAGGGAAAAGAAGAAGGAAAAGAAAAAGTGAGAAATAATGGAGAAGAGCATAAAGGAAGGGGAGAATTGAGGAGGCAAGCAATTAGAGAAGAAGGGGGAAGAAATGTGTATAAAACTATACAAAATCAAGCAAAAAGTAATTTTAAGCTATTTCAGATTAGTGTCATCATGGATTCATTGTAAATTAATGAGAAAATACTAAAGAAGGGCAAAGGACACTTGGGACACTATGTTCAAATGACTGAACAATTATAGCCATCAGAACAGTAGCAACATTACCAAGTGCCCAACATGCAATATTCTAGAGCTCGTCTGGTGATTGTTCCATCCCCATGGTAGAGGTAAAAACAAATTTATATATCCATATCATTGTAGCCAACAGATGTCATGTGCATAACATTACTTAATTCCATGCACAAAGTTTAGCAGATCACTGTGTGGACAGGAAATTTACCCTTGACTTGAAGGCATGTCTCTTACCAAGTCCAGCAGTTACTAATTTGGCTCTATAGCTTAATCTTTCTCATTCTCTTCTTGCATTTTAGGTAATTATTTTAAAACATTCCCTATATAACTGTTTCATTAAGTGTTTATTGAGTCTTTTACTACATATAATACCCTCATAGGTGCTAATCAAAGGACAAACCCACAACCAATCATGCTTTCTTAAGTTTGAAGTCCTCTTTGTAAAGATGAGTATTTCACAGGTTGATATCTTGTTTTCTGGGTTAAGTAAAATTAAGATGTATGTTTTCTTTAAGACCAAAGGCATGCAGGTCATAGTGAATTTCAGGATGGTTACACACATAAAAGAATGGCATATGTGGGCAGCTGACTCACAAAGAGATATTACTCCATGAGCCTTATTTTGGGGTAATACACTGGTTCAACTCACAAATCAAATCAGGATATATGGTGAAATCAGTATCTCAGTTAGTGAAACTAGGAATTGAGGTAATTACAAAACAATAAAAGCTCTGAGTTATAGAATGGATCAGCATTATCATATGAATTGGCATACTCTGTGGCTAATTTAAATGATTGAAAATAATCAATAATAAATAATAAATAAATGTTCTGTGAGGTGAAAGATATATTCATGATCACATGAATGACCCCATGAACACAATGTTGACTGCTGAAACCTGCTCATTGGTTAAACCCCAGCAAAACAACAACAATAAAAACAGCCAAGAAGATACCAAGTTTTGTTAGGGGATTAGATGGGGAGATAAAGGTGGATATGATCACATTTCATTGAATTTATTTATGAAATTCTCAAGAATAGAGAAAAATATTTAAAACTGTTAAAATATACAAAACAAAATTAAAAATTTCATGGTTATGTTCATTATTAACTTGAATTTCATTTTGATTTTCATTTTTCACTCACCCTTCTGTAATAGACTAAGCATTCATGGCCTCCCTTCTGCACCCAGATATTTGCTGGTAGAATCTATGTACATAGTAATATGGGTCCATTGTCAGGCTATACTTTAAAGCAGAAGGTGGGCTGTGCTGAAGGGCCTCCAGTGGCAGGCCCTCTGAAGAGACTTTTCTTCAGCTCAAGTGACAGGGAATTAAAAATTAATAACAAATAACAACCATATCATGGAGCGAGCTACACAGCAGGGTCAATAGGTGGCTTCTAGGTACTATGTGAAACCCAAGACTGATTGCTAAGTAAATGTCTATTATGGAGGATCCATGATGGTGTGTTAGAACCTAGAAGCACTTCCAGTTTTTGTGTCTCAGAAGCCAAAATCATAGCACAGCTCCTCAGTAGGGGTAGGGTATGGAGCTGTGGAAGACAAGCAGAGGAGAATATCACCTAAAAGTTGACATAGAACTGAAGGACCATCTGAATTGACCACAAGGAGCATCCTTGTTTCTCAAGTAAAGCCCGTTTAGAAGGCTGTGATGAAATGTATGTTGCTTTGGAGACTGTCCCTGCTTTATTCTCATAGAATTCATAGCAAATACGTCTACACTGTCTGCACAGCACCTACTGTGTGATAAGACATGGTACAGCAAGCGCACTAGAAAACATAGGCAGCTGATTCCAGTTGTAAACAAGGAATGAAGCTCATTCTTAAGAGGATGGGTCAGCGGGTCCCCTAAGGAGTCTCAGTGGACTGAGCAGAAGTACATGATCCATACAGTTGACTTGGCCTTGTGAACCAGAGCTGTCTTAAGAGGAACAGCATGGGTCCTGTCATGCATTCTTCACCCAGCCCACTCTGTGGTTTGACCCTCTCTGTGGAATGTCTGAGATCTAGATGGAAAGAGAAGTTACAAGTGCACAGATCCCATCTATCCCCACACACTCTCTCTGAAGAAACTTTTCTTCCATGCTACCATGCACTCACTAGTGACCAGGAAAGTGAAGCTGTTCCATCCAGCTCTGGTCCTGAACAATTCTTGATCCAAAGCGGGCATCACACAAAAAAGAGAAGAGTGAATATCCCTTAACCACTGCCTTCTCCAGGGCTGCAGAGCCCAAGCAGACCAGGAAAGAAGTGTACAACCTGGCATGGAGGGTTCAGCCATGCCACGTGCCACATGCCACATCCCAGCAAGATAATACATGGTCTCTCACCCCCACTCCTCTTTTTTTCCTATTTTCTAAGTTGGTTTGTATATGGACAGCCATATGTAGTCCCCTTTTAGTCCTATTATTGATTTCTTTGTTTGTTGCTCTTCCCTCTTTTTCTCTTCCTCTAATAGTTGATCTCTTTTATTCTCTCCATATATATCCTTTTTCTGTTTTAACATAATTATGGCCTTCACTTCATACCTTTTGTTTGATTACTCCCTGTCTACTTTTTGAATATTTTTGTTTTTGTTTCTATTTATTATTTTCTTTCATCCTAAGATATTGCAATCTTAAATTCTACCACAAACATAGTGACAAAGCCACCATGGCATTGGCTCAAAGCAGACATGGAATAGAATAGAATATCCAGAGATAAACACCCCAGTGTTCAGGAAACTGATTTTCAATATGGGTGCCAAAAACATACATTGGGAGAAAACAAAACCTCTTCAACAAACAGTGCAGGAAGGCAGATATTCCCATGGGGAGACTAAAGCTAGCTAGATTCTAACTTCACCCCGAACAAAAGTCAATTAAAAAAAAAAGGTCTGAGCAGGAGAGGGAAGATGAATAAGAGAGAAATGGGAGATAAAATAATAGAATTCATAATGACCATGTATGGAATTTTCAAGGAATAAAAAATACAAAATTGCACTAAGAACTGTAATATGAAAACAGAATCATTAAGAAAAAAATGTTCAAGGGCTGGAAAGATGACTCAGCTGTTAAGAGTACTGTCTCTTAACTTCCAGAGAACACAGGTTTAATTCCCAGAACCTACTTGGCAGCTCACAACTCTGTATAACTCCAGGATCCAATACTTCACACAGACATACATGCAGGCAAAACACCAATGCTCATAAAATAAAAATAGATAAATTATAAAAAATTGTTCCAAAGGAAGGAAGGAAGGAAGAAAAAGAAAGAAAGGAAGGAAGGAAGGAAGGAAGGAAGGAAGAAAAAGAAAGAAAGAAAGAGAAAGAAAGGAAGGAAGGAAGGAAGGAAGGAAGGAAGGAAGGAAGGAAGGAAAAAAGAAAGAGAAAACGGGGACTTGAGTAATAAAACTACAAAGATACAAATTCTCCCAATGACCATGCAGGTGTATGGAGAAAATGCAAGGTCCAGGAGAGACCACACAGCGCCGGAATGCGGGAGCTTGCACTTCAGCCATGTGAGTGTCTGTGTGGCGGACATGCAGCTAAGCTCTGCCTGGGTTTCTGGTGTTATTCGGACAGTGAGACGGTCAACAAACATTGCTTTACACTGAACATCTGTGGTTACTTGCCATGCATCAGTAACAACGTTGTCAATAGCATCTGCCATGTCATTTGTCACTCATCCAGGGTGAGACAACGTGATAGAGGACTTACAACAGACTATGTTTGTAGTTATAAATAACTCAGTAGTACACAATGATGTTTTAATCTTTAGAATCATCATCTCATTGACTCATGAAAACAATACTAAGATGTGTACATTTTCTTTATTCCCTTTTACAAGTAGGGAAACAGTGATAAAAGAGATGACGTAACTTGCCCAGATGACAATAGTGCATATATACTTAAATTCCACAGCTGACTAACATAGGAGGAGGTGAACTCCACACCTCTGAGTTCCAATTCAGAACTTTGGGTTTTGTGCCTTGGTAGAGACCAGTCACATCAGTAGTCTGGAATCATGGTCTCAGGGACCCTGAATCCCCAAATTACTGTTACTATTAAACATCACATTTTATCAGATGTAAATACATTTAGACATCTGCATTGTTACTATTGAGAACATGAAAGGGTGATGCTGAAAGAAAAGGAATGCTCACACAAGACGGGGGTGCCCAGGTGGTCTCCACCACAGGGTAAGATACTGTGGTGACCCAGTATCACTGCAGCACCAAGCCCGGCCACAGTGGGCAGAGGAGGAGAGAGAATGCCACCAGACCTTTGAGTGTTGTGGACTTTGTATACCTTCTCTTCATCTTTCTAAGCTTGCAGATTTCTGCAGCGTGAGCAATGTAACATGTGCAGTCACCACTTTGGAATGAAAGCAGGCATTGCCATTTCAGTGGGACTGCAAGGAAGCTCAGGCTAAGTAATCAGTTCTAGAGAAACAGTGTTAGCTATCAAACCCATGGTAAAGTTTGGTGCCCATGGTACAGGTTGAGGTTAGTGTGAGAGTTTACCATAAAGTTCAAAGGACTGTATAACTAGAAAGAAGGAATGGCTGTCAATGTTATATGGCACAAGAGAGTGACTGGAATTGATGAAATTAATTAAATATTTCAAAAAAGCTAGTACAACTGCTTGTTCTTCAAACAAGGATGTGATGAATACTCAAGACATGCCAGCTATCCCTATGCAGCTATTATACACTGTATGCATAAACGAAAGCATCACACTGAGCTCCATGTATATGTGCATTTACTGTGTGTCAATTAAAAAATAGATATACATTAAATTGAAGTGATGAACCTACAGAGATGGCTCAGTGGGTAAGGACATTTGATGCCAAGGCTGATGAACTGAGTTTGATTCCTGAAACAATGTGATGGAAAGAGAGAACTGATTTCACCAAGTTGTTCTAGAATCTCCACACATACGCCATGGCACACACAAGCATATGTACTAACAAAATAGACATGTGCATGTAAGGAAAAATTTAAGATAAAAACAAATGCAATGATAATTTCTTTCATGCTTACTAAATTAACATGTCTATCACAAATTTTATAGAAAGCCTGTTGTGTTAATTCACATACTGGCATATCTTTACTGATGTCAAAAACAAACAAACAAGAAACCTGAATAAAGTGAATAGTTACTTAATTGACATAGCAGCACTTTTTCAGGCTATGTGCTTATGTGGTAGACAAAAATCAGAAGTTTAGACTTCTTAATAGAACAGGTAATGGATGAGTCATTACGAAGTACTAATTTAGAAAGCTTTTTATAAGACAATTGTTAGTCAATTGAATTTACTCGATGAAAATTGACCTGCTTGTTCTAACCTGAAAAGAAAGCAATCATAAACTTTTATGAACAGATAGTGACGACACTAACAGATATACTTAAGGATCTATTTTTATTAGCCTGCCTTTGAAACTTGAATACTATTTATTTTCAAAGGGTAAATCCACCTAATTATAATCTAAAGATTGCACTTTTCTCGGACAATGATAAAATGGTACAGTGATTGATCTAAATAACTAGTGTCATTTTCGAGTAACCAGCTTGAAAACATCAAAATACTTTTTGTCAATCATAATAAAAGATGTAGTTCTGGAATATCTACAAGTCTTCACATTTGTCTGTTTTGTACATCTACCCTGATAGTAGTAGACTGACATCATCCCCAATTTACCAAAGTTGTAGAATTGCACAATGAAATCCTGCAGATATAATCGTGTGTGTGTGGGGGGGTATCTTTTCACACTTAGTCTCATTTTTTTTCCTATAATCTAAAAGAAAAGATTGTTGCACCAGTGGATTTTTCTGGCAGAGAATTACCTTAGGTTGGCCCAACAAAAATGCTCAAAAAGAAACAGGTCATTAGGAGCAGATTTTCCCTGAACCTTTTGTGTCTCATTCTCCCCATCAAAGTACTAACCAGGCCTGATCCTGTTGGGCTCCTTACATCAGTGATTGGCATGCAGAGCGCAGTGTGGTTGCAGACCAGTCTCTGCATACTTTCTGCCATGATATGAACAGCTCTGCTCTGTTATACCTTCCCAACTATGATGAACTAAACTTCCAAACCTAGGAGCCAAAAATTCACCCATGAAGTAGTCCTTTTGACTTCCATTCACGGCAATGCAAATGTAGCATTTGATCCAGGAAAAACACTGTCAGATCCAAAGCAAATTAACTAAAAGGAATTCTCCTCCTCAAATTTTTTTATGTCCCCATGTGTTGACATCTGATACATCATTCACTGTGGTCCATGATATGTGGGTCCTATGTAATAAGCCATTAGCAGAAGGACAGAAAGTTATGGCAATTCTGTGGATTACAGCCTTTACAAAGGGCTGGTCCTAATCCACTGCACCAAAATGAAGATATAATTGAATTCTCTGCTGATGCAGATCACAGGTAATTATATTCTGAGATAATGTGCCTTGTTGTCTTCATGTTTTGTATAGTACAATTAAAGACAAATAATAGAGAAATAACTGGATATGTTATTGTTTTCAGATTTCCAAAAGTATTTCTTTTTCCTCCCACTAACTTGCTATGTGTGTGAGCTGAAAAGTTAAGAAGTTAAATGCACTTTCCCGAGTTTGATTTCCTGTAGAGCAATGTCATTAGAATATCCACAGTTCTAAATAAAAGGAAAGGACAGGTTAATTTGATACAGCATAAATTAGTAGATTTTTTTTTTATTAGACTTCATGTCAGGTGGGAAATAATTTAAAAATCATATTGGCTTACTTGTTAAAATGTAAATTAAAATATAATGGTGTGTGCAAGAGCATGTGCTCTACATTATAAATAATTACTAACTTCATTTAACCATTTCTTTAAAAATTAATTGATGTGGTACAGCATGGGTGGAGGGACATTTAACTTAACAAGCTCCAGCTGATGATCTAGAGATATTCTGGGTGTTTCCATTGCTTATAAGGCAGTCCTTTTAGCCTAGCACCATGTCACAGCACATTTGGGCCAGAGAGTGTGGGGAAAATGAACAGAGAGAAGATTGATTAAGAGGCTGGAGGTGAGGATAATCCTAACAAGCATTAGAATGAACCATTGGTGTTATGTACAAAATTTCCTATCATCTAACCCCTGCTAGGCACATCAGCATTCATCTTGCTTTCTTACTCTAAAATGAAAGATTTATGCAAAAGAAAGAGCAATAGATCCAGTGGGAGACAGCAGCATGCAAGAACAATGGAACTCACAACAAGAAGACTAGGGGGAGAAAAGGTCAGATGAAAAGAGGCGGACCCATGCTGATGCTTATTTCTGTTCTGTCAGTGGCATCACTGCTGTCACAGGGATTCATACATATCATGGTACCTTCCATCACCCTTGACATATTGCTCAATTTGAAGGGAAGGGACCTAGAAGTCCTGTATCCTAGTGGTTTGCTTTATGTAAGAATGCCACCATATATTGTGCTTTTAATGATAAATATCCCCTTTCAGCTGATATGTTTGAAATAATTTAAAAATAATTCCAAGATGGTGGCACCATTTGGGGAGACTACAGATAGAACCTTAAGGAGGTGGAACCTTACAAAGAAGTATTGCACTGGGGCTGGGCTTTGGAGGGCTTAGAGCCTTGTCCCCCCTTCCTTCTTGTTGCTCTCCACTCCTTTTATGTGGATGAAATGTGGCTTCTCTGCTTGCTGACTACTGGACAGGCCTGGTGCTCCTGCCTCTATGCCCTTTTCTACCATGATGGGCAATCTCATGTCCACTGGAACTGTAAGTTAAATTAAACTCTTTCTTCTATGAAAAGCTTTCTGTTAGTGTATTTTATCTTAGCAACAAAAAGGGACTAATTCACCATCTAAGTAATCTTTAGCAATGGTGCGCCCTCTGGAGTTTTTGTTTTGTTTTGGCTTTGAGACAGGGCCCAGCTATGTAGATCAGGGTTGCCTTGATGATCCTCCCATGCTAGGATAGAAAGCCTCTGTCACCATGTCTGGTTCCCTCCTATCTACCCCTATCCCTCCTGCCTACCATGAGGCAGTGTGGTGAGCCACAAGAATCTGTCATAGAGATTCAGCTGTGTATTAAAGCTATATGTTGAGCCGGGCGGTGGTGGCGCACGCCTTTAATCCCAGCACTCGGGAGGCAGAGCCAGGCGGATCTCTGTGAGTTCAAGGCCAGTCTGGGCTACCAAGTGAGTTCCAGGAAAAGGCGCAAAGCTACACAGAGAAACCCTGTCTCAAAAAAAAAAAAAAAAAAAAAAAAAAAAAAAAAAAAAAAAAAAAAAGCTATACTTTGACCTGCCAAGGGTCTGTCAAAAGGCAAGCCATGTATTGAATATTTGGTGTTATCAAGCTCTTAATATTTCAGCTGTCTTCTGCTATGAAATTCTTACATACCCAAATATTTCCAGGCCTGCTGAACTTCTAGGTAACTTACTCCCCCGCTGAGCCTAGGAGACAAGCTGACCATTTCCTCACCTTGAGGCTTAGTGGCTCTCCAGAGCAACTGACTGAGAACAAAAGAGGTTTTTACATATCAAGGAGGAAGGTAGGGTAGAGGAACATACCTGAGGAGGTAGAGAACTGCATGGCTGGAAAGAGAAGACAGGCATTTTTCTGTAGAGCAGACAGAATGGCTTGGCTAGAGAGAAGAGAGGAAGACAAAGGTTTTGTAGATGGTAAGGCAGAACTCTTGTAGAGTCCATCAGTACCAGGAGGAGTGGAGATTAGCAGAGATGGAGAAAGAGAATTCAGAGGACCAAGATGAGGCTGCAAGCATAAGAGCTTAGTCATTAGCAGGACTATGAGAGGAAAATGGATGGAACTGAAGCTATGAAGACAGGATTTCAAACCAGAGAAATAAAGTAGTTGGATAAAGAGCTTGGTATGTCTAGAGTTATTCCTGCCCTGAATGCCTTATGGAGCTATAGCTGTATTGATAGAATTTTGTCTTAGAGGAATAAAGTTAATATACATAAAAGCATAGTGCACGTAGATTTTTTTTTTCCTCAGATATCCCACACTGGACATAGCAAAATCCCCAGGACCCCTGAGTAATCAATAAGGTAGTCCTTTCTTCAAGTCAGAGTGCTTGGCTTACTCCTATGAATTCCTTAGATCTAGTTTTACTTTCATCAGCAGCACAGAGCACACTATCCTTGCCCAACAAATGGTCCTCCCTGTAAATATTTACAGTTGTAGCCTCTTTTCTGTTGCTGTGATACAACACTAGAACCATGGCACAGTACAGAAGAAAGCTTATTTGGGCTTGTGGTTCCAGAAGGTTAGAGTGCATGATGGAGGAGTAGAGGTAGAGGATGGCAGGTGTGTTGACTCAGCAGAAGCTGAGAGCTCATATCTTGAACCACAAGCACAAAGCAGAGAGTGAATTCAAATCTGCCTGAGTCTTTAATGTCTAAAAGCCCCCCTACAGGGACATACTTCCTCAGAAAAGGCCATACCCCCTATGTCTTCACAAACAGTACCACCAACTAGGGACTTATAAGACTATAGGAGACAACTTTTTCAAACTACCACAGTTGTCAAACTTAGCTCTCCATTCCCTCGACTGAGGACCTTCATTTGTTCAACTGTGACTCACTGATAATGATCAGCTTCCTCTTTACAAGGCATAAAATATCCAGTGTCTAGTCTGGTGAGTTTCACAGCAAAGTACCATGGGAGAAGGGATGTGGGAATCAACGGTCTCTTTCATGTCTTTTGCTTCACTCTAGATACCAAGCTGCCTCTATTTTTATATTTAGAAAAAAGGTTAAATATCTTAACATAGTAAAGAAGATCACTCTTGAAGGTAATTACTATTCCTTTAGAGGTGAAGTACTAAGAGTTCAACTGACCATCCCAGCATGGGACACCAATACATCAGTGTCCTTCCACTGACATTCTTAGAATCCAGTTACTGTGGTGGTATTGTGTTCCCCAAAATATTGTGCACCTTTTGGGGTCTAATTTTTGTAGCTCTATTTTATATCCTAAATAATTAATAGAATCTCCTCTTTGTATCTTTTCAGGAGCAATTTGTAATCCCCAGCAAGGCAAAATTTTCTTTACTTCTTCAAACATTCTTTCCAAAATATCTGCATTTGAGTCAGCTAGTAAAACATCATCCATATAATGATAAATTATAGATTTAGGAAAGTTTTTACGTATCACTTCCAATGGCTGTTGTACAAAATATTGGCACAGGGTTGGGCTATTCAACATTCCCTGTGGGAAGACCCTCCACTGAAATCTTTTAACCAGTTGAGAATTATTATAAGTAGGCACTGTGAAAGCAAATCTTTCTCTGTCTTTTTCTTGTAAAGGTATTGAAAAGAAACAGTCTTTTAAATCAATAACTATGAGAGGCCATCCTTTTGGTAACAGAGTAGGCAAAGGAATTCCAGACTGTAGAGAGCCCATTGGCTGAATTTGTGTTCACAATATTTTGGGGAACACAATACCACCACAAGTTACCCCACAACCTTCCAATTGAAATGATTCCTTTTAGTGTTCTAACATATTAAATACTGCTATGGAGAGTCCATGGTTTTCTACCCTACATGGAGTCCTTGGAACTCAAAGAAAAGCAAGTCACCTAAAATAAGCATGCCTTTGTTTTTACCACAGGCTTTCAAAGTCTCATGATCTTATGCCAGTACATCCTTATATGCACAATGAAAAGTAAATGTTAAAAATACCTAGTACATCACCATTGAAATTCTTCCCTTACTATCTAAAACTATTCATTTGTATTAGACTGACCCTGTACATGGCTGTCACTTTATTGTGCACTATACCATATCAAAAGACTTCTGTGTATCATGCATAAAACTACTGATTTGGGTTCTCTATAAATTGTTAACTTTTTCAGTGATGTTTAAATCCAAATTAGATGTTGAGGTTTAATTTAAAAATACTTTAATAGGTGTTAGAGAGGTGGCCTAGCAGTTAAGAGCACTGGCTGTCCTTCCAGAAGACCCATGTTCAACTCTCAGCACCCACATGACAGAGACCATGACTGACCGATTGTGAAGATGCTTGAGACTTAAATCTTCCATTATATCCCAGTGAGACACTGACTGTGCTTGTCACAGAGCAGACTCTAGCACATCTGGGCTGCTAAGAATTTCTTAATGACTACACAGCAGAGTGGCTGACAATATAGAAAGAGGAGTCCAATCCCTTGTGCTGTAGACAGCAGGACAAGCATTCCCCATTACTGCTGCTGCGCTTACAGGCTTCCAAACCAAGACACGGGATCTAGGAATGACTTGTCAGAGTTGCCTAGCTCACTCACTGTCATTTCTCTTTCTACTTTACAGACCTGGGATACACCATTCAGTCTTGCTGCCATGCCAATAAAACACTAATAATATTCAGCATTTATTACAGCATTATTCTGTGACAGAGCTGTTTAGGCTGTTTCATGTGCATTCACTGTTTTTAGCCTCATGAGGTCACTGTAAAGCCAGTGGTGTTTCCTTCTAACAATGCGTTCTAAGCTCAGGTCATCTGTAAAGATCACTTACAGTGGCAGGGCAAGATTTCATGCTCTGAAGTGCAACTAAGGCCCTCACCCTTCCTCCCACGTGGTTTGACCGAGTGTGGCTTTGATGAATCTTATTACTCAAGCTAACGTATATTGCTTCCTCAGCATTTCAGTGCTCGTTTTTGTGACACTCATCTTAGAAAGCAAAGGCCCAGACAGGGGTCCAGTGAGATGGCTTAGTGGCTAAGCATGCTTGTGGCCAAGCCTGACGACCAGAGTTCAACCCCCAGAACCACACGGAAGGAGAAAACCAATCCTACAGGTGTTTTCTAATGTTAAGGGGCAGCTGACTGCATTTTCTTTTTAAACTATGTTAGATTTTGATCATGTCCTTAGCTAGAGGTCATCTTTTTTGACTGATTTTTCCTCAATAATATCGTGAATTACATATCATAAATTGTTTCCATTGTTCTGAGAATTGACTGACCATAAGGTGTTTTGTGGTATGTTAACTGTCTGAACATAAACCCATAAAGT
Organism: Peromyscus leucopus; assembly: GCF_004664715.2. Taxonomy (NCBI): domain Eukaryota; kingdom Metazoa; phylum Chordata; class Mammalia; order Rodentia; family Cricetidae; genus Peromyscus; species Peromyscus leucopus. The sequence goes on from NC_051084.1 coordinate 70,220,039, forward strand.
AACTGTAAAATTCCACTTTTAACCACTTGCTCACTTGGTATAAAGAAACTACTATGCCTTTCTATGCCTTTAATCTGAACAATTTTCATTCTCCTACTACGGAAAACTGAAAATATGGCCTGGCCATTAATTTTTTTAAATCTGTTTATTCTACATTCGGATCACAGCCTCCTCTACCTCCTCTCTTCCCATTCCCCTCCACCCCCTCAATTCACCTCTCTTCCATATTTGCTTAGAAAGGAGCAGGCATCCCATAGACATCAGCAAAGCATGGCATATCAAGCTGCCATAAAGACCAAGCCTCCCCCACTGTATTCAGACTGGGCAAAACAATCCAGCATGAGGAATAGGTTCCCAAGAGCCATCCAACACACCAGGGACAGCCTTGCTCCCATTGCCAGGAGTAGCACAAATAGACCAAGCTACACAACTGTCACATGTATGCAGAGGGCCTAGGTTGGTCCCCTGCAGGTTCCCTGGTTGTTGGTTCAGACCATGAACCATGCTAACCTTTTCTGTGTTTTTTCCTCTTATGTCCCCAAGCACCCCACCTCCTCCAATCCCTTCTCCCTCTCCTCAGCAGGACTCCTGGAGCTTGGCCCAGTGTTTGGCTTGGCCATCTGAGTCTGCCTCCATCAGTCACTTTATGTAGGCTCTCCCGTGACAACCGAGGTAGTCACCAATCCAATTACAGGAAATGGCCAGTTCAGGCCATGTGTCCACTGCTGCCTGGAGGCTTAGCTGCAGCCATCCTTCTTTCCCTTGTTCAGGCTTCTACCTATTGCATAAAGCCCCCCTGTCCATCTTTCTCATCACTCTCACTCTCTACCCCCTTCTCCACCCCTCCCCCCCAAACCTGATCCCTCAAGTTCCCATGCCCACCTGCCCCCAGTCCAACCAGGAGATCTCCTCTATTTCCCTTTCCCTGGGAGATCCATGTGTCACCGCTTGGTCTGGCCATAATTGAATCTTTGCTTTGAGACATCTCTGTGTTAGCTCCTGATTTTAGACACTATCTCATTAACCTCCACATGCCCAGCATGTGCACAGCACCCACACTCACAATTAAACAAATAAATATGACTTTAAATTTTTAAGAAAAAGCAGGAGTAGAATCTAGATCAATGGTACAGAGCTTGCACAGCCTGTGTGGCCTTAGATTTAAGCACCAGTACAATCAATCAATCAATCAATCAATCAATCTATCAATTAATTCAAATTAATAATCTTCCTATTCTATAGGAAATGTTAAAGAAGATAAACTCAGAGCACCTCAGAATATGGTCACTTATTTCAGTTCTTATTACATATTCTTCTTTAGTTCAAAGATGAGGAAAATTGCATCTAATATTTAAAATTGCTTTTCTTTTCTTTCCTTCTGTCTAAAAGCCTTATAATGTGACTCTAAAATTTGATACGAACTATGTCCAAAAATAGTTGGCTCCTTTTTTCCAGAGTAATAGGATTGTAGCTAGGATGATGCTACCCAACCCCCCTTGCAGTAGATGTGGTTTCATGTCTGGGTTGTTGCACTGGAAATAGTATGTGACAAGTTTGTAGTGTGCCATTTGCTTTTCCATGCTCTTTTGGCTTGTTGGTTTTTGTTGCTGATGGGAGCAAAGACAGATGAAGAGACTTTAGAAGCAACCCATCCAAGATGGTAGATCAGCAGTCAGCCTCAACTATAAAATTATTGTGTAAGATTTCTCTCTCCTCCTCTTCCCTTCCCAACCTCACACAGCCTACTCCGCACCCCCACCTCCCACCCCTGCCCGGATCATTGGATATGAATTGCCCTCTTTATCCCACCAACCCTGTGGCCGCCTTTCCTCACACCCACACATCTCATCGTTCTTTAACCATCAGGAGAGGAGACCCACCCAGTTCTGAGCCCCTACTCCTTAGCAGTCTTCCGTTGCAATTCTTTATCACTTGGTGAGCAGTGTCATCACAGCACAGGTCATTTCTGCAGCTGTCCTGGTGCTGCTTGGTAAACCAAGGCAATGCAGCCACACACAGGACATGTATGTATTTTGATTCTCAGATGAAGGAGGGATACTTTATTAGCATATGTCTATCTCGTACAAAAGAAAATATCATTACATTACTACACCCATTTTCAGACCCTTGAACTATAGTGAGATGACCTGAAACTGACCTTGTATAATGAACAATAACTCTTGCAAAGAAGCTTCAAAAAGCCTGGCTGGCTGTTAGAACTGCAGTGATATGCAGAGGTTTGAATGATGCAGGTCCACAGTGTATCTCGAACTAACTTTATACTTTATCTTGGGCTTGGTCTAGTCCCCTAAGTAAAACTAGAGATACCAATGGCAGGGAGGCAAGTAAGAGACAATATTTCATGTGTGTGACCTGGGAACATGTTGCTTCACCGTAAGGCACATCCATGTCATATGATGATCCACACTTTCATGCCACTGAATGATTCACACATCCACATCATATAATGATCTACTTGTTCCTATCATACAATGATAAAAACATCCACTTCAGCTGGGCCACATTCCCTGGCCACCTCTATGTCAGAACTAATATCCTGTGACTAAGAGATAAAAACCTTTTTTGGAATTTATTAACAGAACAGATCACTAGCCTCCACTGACACAGAAGCTAAGAACGTCATTGGATAGCATCTGAGGCCTCCAGGAGTACTTCCCACATCTTGCTATAACTGCCTTTCTGATGCATTCACCAAGGTATCTTTAAATTGATTTAAGATTTTCTGTATTTTGCTACTGTAAAACTTCACGACACTCTTTCCATGTGGGAATAGGGCACCGGTAGTAACCTAGCTCCATGTTTCCCAGGCCATGATCACTCAAATTTGGCTCGAGAATAAATGTTTATTTCTGTTGAGGTAAGAACTGTGTCTTGATGGTGTCTCCCTCAAACATGTGCAAGAATACACATAATATGCAAATCAGAAACCGAAAATATGTTTGTTTGTATATGTGTGTATATGCATATAGCTGGGTATTTGAGTAATCACATGTGTGTTTATGTACATGTGTGTGATCCCATGGTATAAAGAAGTGGAGGTTTTTATCATTGTATGATAGGAACAAGTAGATCATTATATGATGTGGATGTGTGAATCATTCAATGGCATGAAAGTGTGGATCATCATATGACATGGATGTGCCTTACGGTGAAGCAACATGTTCCCAAGTCACACACACGAAATACTGTCTCTTACTTGCCTCCCTGCCATTGGTATCTCTAGTTTTAGTTCTTTGAAAAAGATTCATTTGTCAGCTGTTACAATCAGTAATTTCCCTGTTTCTTGCCAATTTGTCATTGCCTGGTGCATCTTTTATTTTATTTATGATCTAGCTTTTCAGTGTAGTTTAGATTCTCCATTGTATTATCATGAAGTAAAAATCACCCCTACCTTTTTCCATGCACTTCCTTGGTTATGTACTCAGGTTGATCACCTTGTCTGTTTACATCAATGTCCTTTATCTTTAGATGGACTAGATGTTCTCACACCTATTTTTTTAAGTCACTAACTTAGATATTGCTACTGGCCAAATAAAAAGTGAATGACAGTTTCCTCTTGATTTACCAATGAAAACACTATGTTTCAAAGTTTCTACACAGGAATACTAAAGAAATACTGGTTTCTATGGAAATCAAAATGATGATGCTGTCAGCCCAATGTTATCAATTTTCAAATGTGCATATATCCTTTGTATGTTATTATTTAAAATCATAATATTTTATTTCAGCTATATGTGGTCATATGATAAAATGTCACATTCCTATGGGATCAAACATGGATTTATAATAAAAATATGTATGGGTTTTATCTCTAGCTCTACCACAATGTGACAAAATATCATTTGGAAAGTTAATTATTTTTTCTAAGTAAAAATTTTCATTCGAGTAAAGCAGAACTAGAAATGTTTGCCCTTCATCTACTTATCAATATTCATCAAGTATCTATCTGTGTACCTGTTCATCTCTCTGACTAGCTATGCTAGAGTCTTAGAACACAGCATGACGAATGCTGTTCCTTCTTCAAAGAAATTACAGTTCAATAGCAGATACAAGTGAATAGGCCAGGAAGTACAAAGTCATTTGATGAATGTTTAAGAAATACCACAAAGGGATAGTTCACACAGATTCACAAGACAAACTAGAGATAAATGGGTGACAAGGACCATGATTAGGTAATGATGAGCAAGGTGGGGGCAACAGTTGTATATTTATTTAAAGGTCAAGAATAATATGTGACAGGACTTAAGCAGAGCCATGACATGACCAGCTACACCCTCTATTAAAACCAAGACAAGAAAGCTCTGACTATAGCATGGTAAGCAGATACCAAGAGTGCATGCAGAGAAGGAATTGAGAAGTTGTAGGAAACAGCCAGAGCTAATGGCCACCAACCAGTTCATGGATATGTACTTGGGGACAGAATCAGGTTCAAGATATTGTTTTGAGAGCAATCAACATGGTTACAATAGGAGCCAGTGTAATCACTATCCATGTGAGTGACCTGGTGGAAAGAACAGAGAGAAAGCCAAGGATAAAACCTGGGGGGAGAGGTGTCATGGACTATACAAGGAAAGGGGAAAGAATTCATTGCAGAGAACCACCAGGAAGGAGAATAATATTTGGGAGGACACAGTATAGAATGGAAACCAGGAAAGGGATCCTCATATAAATCAAACTAGATCATTTGACAGAGGGGTTATGGGTGATTAAAAACTCTTCTTTATTCTAATAACACCCAATAAATGAAATAATCAGTGCCCAAATGCTCAACTTAAGTCAGCACATAAGATTTCTCTTCAATTAATGTTTCTACCTTATCGCCCTTCACATTTACTTTTTTTTTTAAATGAAATAGTTTAAACTGTCTGAGCTTTAGTCTTGCTTTTTAATCTATAACTTGAAATGACCCAGCTTAGCTGTCACTTATAGGAGACAAAACAAGAAAGAGGTCAGTCTTTTGGGAGGACCTCTGCGTGCTTAAAGTGGGCATACTTTAAATAAATTTGGGGCATACCATACCACAAAGTATGAAAGCATATCCAACATCTTGTCTTTCTTTTGCCGAGCACATATTTTTATTTATGTCAATATTTAATTTAACATGTTAATAATAAAAAATTGAGTTCGGCAAAGCAATTTTACTTACTACCAGAATCCATTCTCAGAAATATCCACTTTTAAACACTCAGTATCAATTTACTGAAAATATCAAATATAAGCTACCGAGAATCCAGTACATTTACACTCAGCCCTGATTCTAAGTAAGACAGTTTTATTTGTAGAAGGTCTCTCAAAGCTTCCTATACCAGAGATGCATTGCTTTTGTCCTGCAAGGATGAGCTGGGGGTTGGTGGACGCTGAGGAACGACACACCTAAATTCTTCCTGTTGCCACCAGAAAAACTCCTCCCCATGGCGTGGACTCTACATTCATCAGCTTTCTTCTCTGATCATGCCTTCAAAGTCAATGACAAATATGGAGCAGCTTCACCTGTAATTCAAGATGTACCACAAATGCCTTCACAACTTGGAACAAGGCAGTCATTGCTCTTTTACTTTCTGCTAAGCAATTCCATGCTGTGACAAATTTCTTCTACGTAATTTCTTCTACCTTTCAACTATATAACACTTTTGGTTTCTTCAGCCTATCTTTTGTTAATGTTGGTTTTAATTGTCAACTTACCACAAACTAGAACTACCTGGAAGAAAATCTCAAGGAGGGATTGTTAGATAGGGCTGGGCCATGGGCAGATCTACGTGGGATTGCCTTGACTCTGCTGACTGATGTGGGAAGAACAAGCATAAAAGTGGATTACACTACTGTCTGGTTTGGGACCCTGGACTATGTATAGAAGAAGCTGCTGAGTACTAGGCATGTGTGCTTTCATTCATCTCTGCTCTTGCTATGCATATCATGTGACTAGCTGTTTGACGTTCTTACCTTGACTTCTCTGCAATGATGGACTATAATCTGGAATTGTGGATTAAAATACACCCTTTCTCCCCTAAGTGGCTTTTTCATTGGTGTACTTTTTAAATACCCAAAGCATGGGACCAGGTTTGTCAGGCCTCATGCGATTAAATTAAGCCACCTATTAATGAATAAATAATTCTTGTTAATTTAAAAATATGCTTAATTTTGTGGTAGCCATTGTGTCCTGCTGAGTTGGAGACACCACTTTTTCTTGATCACCTGGGTATCCAGAAGTCTTTATTCTGGGGCTGTCATCACAGAAAGATGATGTCCTCATATTTACCACTTAGAGCTGCTAGAATTCCTCATGCTGTCTCTAACGTGTCATTTGGAAGAATTCTCAAGACACCTGCCATTTACTTTGTGGTACTTGATTCAAGAACCTGAGACTCTAATGTGTGCTCTCAACAGTCTAAAAATAAAGACCCATCATCTAAAGGAAATGATGCATACCTACTTTGAGTAATAAGGTGGTTACTCACCTCAATAAGTATATTTCATGTTTTATATATGAACAATGTGATGGGTAGGTAAACATCTGCTTAGTGACTAATATATTTTAAACAGAAAATATTAGTTGTTACAACTAGATAAGCACATAGTTCTTTATATTTATAGACAGACAAAGAGAATAATGATATCCATGGGAATAAAGAATGGGAGAGGGAAATCATTTCATCCATGCCTGAGGGAAATCTAGAATGGATTCATGGTGATGAGGGAGGAAAGAGGCTTTTAGAGATGATGTTTCAGTGACAAGGTAGATGAGACTAGGTAAAGAAGAATTAAGGAGCTCTATCTCATGGGTTCCTAGGAGTTGAAAACATAGAGTATATGCCTACAGTGGAATTAATAGTATAGCTGGAGAAATTCAAGTGGTTCAGCTGCCTGAGGTGTAGGAAAGCAGAGCCAAGTGATAGGAAGTAAAAACAAACAAACAGAAACACAGAGTCCAGACCATGAGTGTGTTCTACATTGTGCTAAGGAATCCCTATATCCACTCACCTGTAAACATCTTGATAGCCCCAGCAAATATTTTAAAAAGTTGAACAATAAATGATGACTTTCTAGGCCCACCCAGGGGCCATAATGTTTTCTGTCATCTAAATGTCTTTAAACAAAAATTTCCTGTATTCAAAATACATTTATTTTAAAATGTCACTACTATTTCTATGTTTATTTAACCCATGGGGTGACAGATCTTCGACTATCCTGCTGCTCCTCCAGATGCAGTTCCCTAGTCTCATCCCTAGCTCTTTGGCAGTTATCTCCCTTTCCTCTCTGACTCTGTCCCCAGTGGATCACAAAGATCTTCTCCAACCTGCCTTCCTCCAACTCATTCCATTATCTCAGCCTCCAACACCAGCAGGCATTCCATGGGAATACACCAGCTGAGCAGGCCAGAACGCAGGCAAGCGAACTGAAGACCTTCACAGCTCCCTCCTCTCTTCAAACTCCAATCCCCAGTCTCATTCCTAGCTCTGCAACAGAACATCTGCTGCAGCCTTCCTTCCCAACCTGCCCATATCTCACGTGGATCCCAAAGACTTTCTGCTCCTACCTCTCTCTCCTGACTAGTTGCTTTATCTCAGCCCCAACTCCAGCATGCACTCTCTACTACTCCACAGGCCTCTGCTACAGGGGAACCAGGTAGGCTGACTGCAGATCTTCCCTTCTCCCTCTGCTTCCCCACACTAAATGCCCCAGTCTGTAGCAGAACACCTACTGTGATCTCTTTTTTCCCTTCTGACTCTATTTCCAACTGATCACAAAGATGTTCTCCTCCAACTTTCCTTCCCCAAACTCATTTCATTTTCCCAGCCCCCAACATTAGCAGGCATTCCTTGGGAACACACAGTCTGAGCAGGCCAGGGAATCAGAGCCATAGAAATTTCCTACAAAGCAACACACAGATATCATACTCTCTGAAAATCCAGAGAAGAAACAGAAACCAAGGAGCAAAAATACCCACCCAACAAACACAAACCCAGAAATCAGCACTTATACCTGTAATCATCCCAATCCCAGATGCCTAGACACCAGCATAAAAACAAAATCAATAACAGCCAGAACAATATGTCTTCACTAGAGCCCAGCAATTCTACCGCAGCAGGCCCTGAATATTCATCCATAGCTGAAGTACAAGGAAAAGACCTTAAAACAGCCTGTGTGGAGATCATAGGAGTCTCTAAAGAGGAAATGAATAAAACCTTAAATAAATCCAGGAAGACACAAACAAACAGTGGAAGGAAACAAATAAAACTATTCAATATGAAATGGAAATGGAAAGAGAATCAACAAAGAAAATGCAAACTGAAGAAATTCTGGAAATGAAAAATTTAGGAATTCAAACAGGAACTGCAGAGGTAAGCTTCACTAACATAATACAAGACAGAGAAGAAAGAATCTCAGGCACTGAAGAAGTGATAGAAGAAATGGATAAATAGTCAAAGAAATTGTTAAATCTAAAAAACTCCTGATACAAAACATAGAAGAAATCAGGCACACTGTCAAAAGACCAAATCTAAGAATAAGAGGAATAGAGGACAGAGACAAAACTCCACTCAAAGGCTCAGAAAATATATTCAACAAAGAAAATTTGCCTAACTTAAGAAGATGAGTATAAAGGTATAAGAAACATGCAGAACACTGTAACATGAATTTTAAAAGGCCTTATTAATAAAAAAACAAAAAACAAAAATGCGGAGTCAGGTATTGGGGTGAAAGCTGAAAGATCACAGAAACAGTACAAGCCAGCTACATTCTTACCTTTATGAAATCCTCAGCCTCAAGAGAGTGAGTTCCTGTTTTCTCATGCCTTATATACATTTCTGTGTCCTGTCGTATTACTTCCTGGGATTAAAGGCATGTGTGCTTCCCAGTACTAGGATTAAAGGTGTATGCCACTACTGTCTGGCCTCTATGTCCAATCTAGTGGCTGGCTCTGTCCTCTGATTCTCAGATAAGTTTTATTGGGGTACACAATACATCACCACAGAACACCAAATAGATTACACCAAAAGAGAAAGTTCCATTTGCACATAATAATCAAAACACTAAACGTACAGAACAAAGAAAGATATTAAAAGCTGCAAGGGAAAGAGACCAATAATAAAGGCAGACCTATAAGGATTATACCTGTCTTCTCAATGAAGACTCTAAAAGCCAAAAGTACTTGGATGTACTCTAAGATATTAAAGATTCCAGACCAGACTATTACACCCAAAAAAACTTTCAATTGCCATAGATGGATAAAATTAGATATTCCATGACAAAACCAAATTTAAACAATACTTACCTACAATTGGTAGGTAAGTGCTAGAAGGAAAACTCCAGCCTAAGGAGGCTAACCATAAACAAGAAAATAAATAATTTCAGACTAGCAAATCAAAAGAAGGGAACCACATCTATCCACCCATTCATCCCCACCACCACTATCATCACTACAACCACCACCACCACCACCACCACCACCACCACCACCACCACCAAAAACAAAATAACAGAAATAGGAATCAACAATCATTGGTTATTGGTCTCTCAATATAAATGATCTAAATCCCTCAATAAAAAGACACAGACTAACAGAATATATATGAACACAGGATCCATCCTTCTACTACATCCAGGAAACACAACTCGGCATCAAGGATATACATTAAAGAAAATCCAAGCAAATGGACTTAAGAAGCAAGCTGGTGTAACCATTTTAATATCAGGCAAAATGACTTTAAACCAACACTAATCAGAAAAGATAGAGAAAGAAGCAAAATATTCATCAAAGGAAAAAAAAGCCACCAAGAAGACATTTCAATTCCTAACATCTATGGTCCAAACAGGAGGGCACCCATGTTTGTAAAAGAAACACCACTACAGCTTAAATCACATATTGACCCTCATACATCAATAGTGGCAGTCTGTAATTCCTCACTCTCACCAACAGACAGTTCATCCAGACAAAGACTAAGTAAGAGAAATGCTGAAGTTAACAGATATCATAAACCAAGTGGAACTAACATATATTTTCCCAAAGTTCACTTCTTTGTACCTCATGGAACTTTCTCCAAAACTGACCACATACTCAGATACAAAGCAAGTCTCAAGCAACACAAAAAAAAAAAAAAAATTGAAATAACATCCTGAGTCCTATTAGACCAACATGAATTAAAGCTGAATATCAACAACAGAAAGCATATAAACTCATGGAAACTGAACAACTCTCTGCTGAATAAAAAATGGGTCAAGACAGAAATTAAGAAATCAAAGACTTTCTAGAACTGAATAAAAATGAATATATAACATACCTAAACTTATGGGACACAATGAAAGCAGTTCTGAAAGGCAAGTTCATAGCATTAAATGCCTACATAACAAAGTTGGAGGTACCTCATACCAGCAACTTCACAGCATACCTGAAAGTTCTACTCCAAAAGGAGTAGATGGCATGAAATAATCAGACTCAGGGTTGAAATTAATAAAACAGAGACAAAGAGAACAATGCAAAGAATCAATTAAACAAAGAATTGGTTCCTTAAGAAATCAATAAGATAGACAAACCCTTATGGAAACTAATTTTCTTAATAGGTACCATTTACCAAAGTTAAATCAAGATCAGATTAAGAAATTTAAACAGGGCGGCTGTCGTGAAGGCAGCTAGTGCGAGGCTGGGGATTGCTGAGTGTTGTGCCCTGCACTGCCCAAACTAGCGAACAATACAGTCAGGATGGCTAAAGGTGACCCCAAGAAACCAAAGGACAAGGTGTCTACTTATGCCTTCTTCATGCAGACATGCAGGGAAGAACTAAGAAAAAAAACCCAGAGGTCTCAGTCAATTTTGCAGAGTTTTCCAAGAAGTGCTCTGAGATGTGGAAGACAATGTCTGGCAAAGAGAAATCGTAGTTTGATGAAATGGCAAAGGCGGATAAAGTATGCTATGATCGGGAAATGAAAGATTATGGACCAGCTAAAGGAGGCAAGAAGAAGGACCCCAATGCCCCCAAAAGATCACCGTCTGGATTTTTCTTATTCTGCTCTGAATTCTGCCCCAAGAGGAAATCTACAAATCCTGGCATCTCCATTGGAGATGTGGCAAAAAAAATCTTGGTGAGATGTGGAATAACCTAAGTGACAGTGAAAAGCAGCCTTATATTACCAAGGCCGCAAAACTGAAGGAGAAGTATGAGAAGGATGTTGCTGACTATAAGTCTAAAGGGAAATTTGATGGCACCAAGGGTCCTGCTAAAGTTGCCTGGAAAAAGGTGGAAGAGGAAGAGGAGGAGGAGGACGAGGAAGAAGAGGAAGAGGAGGAGGAGGAAGATGAATAAAAACTCTTGTCTCCTTGTGAATAACTTAGAGTAGGAGAGTGCTGTGATTGACACATCTCTATTTGAGCTGTGTCTATTGCCCTTGTTAGGTTTAATTACAAGATTTGATCATGATCATATTGTAGTTTCTCAAAGTGTCAGTGGTTTACATGAAGTGGCCATGGGTGTCCAGAGTGCCCTGAAACTGTATCAAAGTTGTACATAGCTCCAAACATTTTTAAAATGAAAAGGCACTTTCATGTTCTCCTCACTCTGTGCACTTTGCTGTTGGTGTGAAAAGGCATTTGAAGATGTTTTCAACTCGTAAGGTAGTGTTAACTATATGGTTGATTATTGGCTAGAAACCCTGAGTTGTCAGGTGTACATATCTATAGTTTGTAAAGAGAAAAAAACAACCCAGACAGATTCCTGATGCTCTTTGATTGGCATGAAGGCTGTGAGGGGAAGATGACTTTTGGAGGGGGCCATAGCTCAGGGCATGCACTGTGAGGCTGGACCTGTTGATACTGCGGTGGGGCATCCATTTCGCTTCAGGTTGTCTTGTTTTTGTATATAGTGTCGTAGCATTCTGCTGATATTCTTAGTTGTGGAAAAGGGGGGAGGGGTCAGCTGGCATGAGAAGTGTTTGGATTTTTTTCTTCAGTTAAGTGCCGTAGATTTTAAACTCTTTTTAAACAAACTGTAGAACTCATCATCTTGTCAGCAAAGCAAGGAACTACTGCATCAATGAAAGTTCAAGAACCCTCTGTACCTAAATCAATTTGCAACATTCTGTTATTTTTTTATGTTTAGAATGCTGAAATGTTTTTGAAGTTAAATGAACAGTATTGCATTAAAAAAAAGAAATTTAAACAGAACTATAACCCTTACTGAAATAGAAGTAGCAACTAAAAGTCTCCCAACCAAAAATAAATGAACAAAAGCAGCAAGCAGAGGCCTGCACAGGTCTGCACCAGGTCCTCTGCATATTTGTCGTAGCTTTGGGTTTAGTGTTTTTATAGGACTCCTGAGGTATTTCTGATTCTTTTGCCTTCTCTTCAGGCTCTTTTCCTTCTGTTGGTTTGCCTTATCCAACTTTGATATTATAGTTTTTGTTTTATATTATTTCTTTTACTTTGTTAAAAACATGAGACTATAGTTTCTGAATTTGGTACATTGTAGATATGCAATATATTTAACTTCCATTTTTCAAAATAAAATAAAACCTCCAGGGGTGATTAGGAGAGATGAGGTTACTTTAATGGCAATTGCTAACTTCAAGGGTTGGACTGAGAAACATCAGTCATCTTAATAACGCCATTTTTACTCAGAGAACAGTATGTTTTAGCTGTGCTTGAAAGAGCAGGAAGAGGAGAGAAGGACATAGCAAGTAATAGCCAAGTGGAACAAACCTCTCACTCCTCTGAGATACCTCTAAATCAAGAAGTCACAAGTTTCTTCTGGGTTTCTAAACTTAGTAACATTCCACTCTTCATATCCCTGCCTCTTTCAAAACAAGCAGCAAATGTTTTCATATTTTATGAGCACGTGTCCCTTCGTATTTATAGTTACAGGTGCATTAGGGGTGAGCACCTCGGGGGATTCTGGGCATCTCACACATGCTTAGATCCAGGCATTCGTGTGCATTGTGAGGTTAGCTTTGTGTTTGTCAGACAAATACAACTCTGGGCATAAATAATAATATACAAAAATCTTGATACTATTTTAAGTAAACGATTCTGTTAAGTGAAGTCACTTTAAAGTACTGTAAAAAAAATCAGAAAGCAACAATGCCACCTAGAATTTCTCAATATAGTTATCACCACAATAAATACTATCAGGGACAGATTGCATTTTGACTAGAGCTTTATTAACCAAGAAACATCACTTAGAATAATTTGATGGAAAACAACTTTTGAGAATGTTTTATATGTATGTGTGCATGTATATATAACCAATATTCCTGTCTAATAATTTTGCTGGGTTCCTTCTGAAAAAATCACTCTATACAAAGTCTTCTGCACTTGTTGTTCCCCTTGCATAAACTCTTATCCCTTCAATCATGAGCAAGTTATTTCATTTCCTTGCTCCTTTATTTAAGTATCAAATTCTCTATAACACTTTCCATAGCCATTCCTCAAAATTGCAGTCTATTCATTCTGTTGCTCAAATTTTAAATGATCTTATAATAAAAAACCAAGTACCAGATATTGGAGTAAAAGCTAAAAGATTAGAGAAGCAGAGTAAGTCACAGCTACCACCTATTACCTCACCAACTCCATGAATCCTCTCACTGAAATCCTCTGAGTCTTCACCAGAAAAGGTCTCAGCTCAACTACTTTAGTTCCTGTTTCCTCATGCCTTATACTCCTTTCTCCATCTTGCCATCACTTCCTGGGATTAAAGGTGTGCATGCTTCCCAGTACTTGGATTAAGGGTCTGTGCCACCACTGCCTGGCTCTGTTTCCATTGTGGCCTTGAACTCACAGAGATCCAGATGGATCTCTGCCTCCCTAGTGATAGGATTAAGGTATGTGCCTCCACTGTCTGCCCTCTATCTAGTGACTGGCTTTGTTCTCTGATCCTCAGGCAAGCTTTATTAGGGTACACAATATATCACCACATGTTCCTATTTTTCTGCTTTATATTTCTGCATCAATTCACCACTGTCTGGCTTGGTATAAGTTTTCATTTTTTTTTGTTTCCTGCTTGTTTCGTATTAGAGAGTAAATTCTAGAAGGTCAAGGGTCTTGTCTGTTTGCCCTGGTCTTCCAGCTCATATCCAAGACAGTATTTGAAAAATAACAAGAACTTACTATAGATTTATTTAGTGAGTGAACAAATATGTTTTCAGAGCAATGTTTATTATAATTTTTTACTTGAGTGGCAAAAAGTCATCTTGGATTTTTAAAATTAAGATATAGGTAAATAGGCATTTATATACCATGATATAATATTCTACATTTATAAGAGGTTTTTAGAAATGTTCATAGAATGGGGAAATATTCCTATTAAAATGTTATGAGAAACCATTTCCAAATGAGCACATACCATGGTGACAATACATTGAGGGGAGTATAAGACGTAACTTCCAGGAAGACGTATCAGGGGTCACAGATGCTTGGAAAGGATGACTAAGGACCATTTGTTTGTTTTGCTTTGTCTTTTCTATTTTAAAGCTTATAGAATTAGAATAATATGTGAACAGATGTCAATTTAAATCAATCAAGACATGATACTGCCCTTGTGTGTGCTGGTACAAGCTTGTAATCCTATCATTCTGGAGGCAGGGGCTCATAGGCTGAAGACAAACCTGGGCCACAATATAAGGGTTTGTCTCAAAAAACAAGCAAAATAAAACAATACCAAGACCTAGGGATATAGCTCAGCAGAAGAATGTTTGTTTAACATGGGCAAAGGCTCCAAGTTAGAATCCCAGCTCTGAAAAAAAAAAAAATCTTCAGAACACCGCTAATGAGTATGATTTTGTTTATTGCAAAGAATGCTGGGGATGACATCAAAAGTTCATGGGTCTGACTAATAGGAACAAGGCAAATAAAATACTTTTTAAAGGCAAAAATGAACCACTTATGCTTTGCTCAAGAAAAATATCATTTGCTAAAACTTAAGTCAGTTAAAGAAAACACTGCCATGAAGTTTCACACAGTTAAGAAGCCCCAGCAGGTCACAAATATTGATAGCTCACTCACCATAGCACTTCATCTGCCCATAGCGATGAAGGTTCTAGAAAGGTCAAGGAGGTAATACTTGAACCATGTTTGAACATTATGATTACAAAATAAATATTCTGTTTCAAGAAGTGTTTAAACAGGTGTTTTTAAGGTAACTTGTTTGGCAGCTTAAAAAAAAAAACAACATGGAAATAGTAGTTTTCTTTATGATGTCCTGTTTCCTGCAGGTATTCTGATATATTCTCTCCCCCTTTTGATATAGGGCACTGTGTTATACTTTGATAGGAATCTGAAGTAGTGAGGTTGTTTTCTGGGTTTTGAGGACTTATTCCTGGATTCAAAAGGAAATAGTTCTTTTTTTTTTGTTTGTTTGTTTTTTTTTTGTTTTTTTTTTTTTCGAGACAGGGTTTCTCTGTGTAGCTTTGCGCCTTTCCTGGAACTCACTTGGTAGCCCAGGCTGGCCTCAAACTCAGAGATCCGCCTGGCTCTGCCTCCCGAGTGCTGGGATTAAAGGCGTGTGCCACCACCGCCCGGCTAGGAAATAGTTCTTTAGTAGCCCAGTAAGCATTGCTTCATTTCTGGTCAGAAATTAAGGTATGCTCAGCATGATTTACTCATATATCAGTTTTCAAGATATATATGATCTTGGAATATGGAAGTATTGATATTCTAAGAGTTATAGCCACAATTGGGGTCAAATTCAACCGTAAGCCCTGACTATGAACAGTTCTTTGAGTTGGTAAAAGATGATTAGTCAACAAAAGGTTCACTATGAAAGGATGTACAAAATGCTGGGAAGAGTCTCCTACACCTGCTCAGGGTTCAAATGTGCATACTGGACTGCATGCAGGTGTAGGCCTTGTTACTACCCTGTCTGAGTATAAAACAGGTAGAAAATGTGAAGAGGAGGAATGATGGGACTGAAAAAGGAGAGAGGTGGGTATGAGGTCCTGAAACCACAAAAGATAATGAATGTTAGACAATCAACATTTCTACCTGCCCTGGTCTCTGATCCTTTCAATGGTAAATAATCCCCAGGCACTTGTGTTCCTGAAGACTGTGACATGGGACACCTTGCTGCTGCTCCTTAGATTCAAAATCCTTTGGTTGATTCAGAATGTATAATCAAGTCATTTAAGATAAAACTGAATTCTTTTATTACTATGAAAATTTGACTTTATTGTAACCTACATGTTCTTCCAGTGTCTAAGTCAGCATCATTAATTTTAGTTCTTTAACTAAGGGGAAAAGCAACGTATCTTTGTATATTTCAGGAAAATGACTATATGCAAAGGAATGACTCTAGAACACCCATTTTCTTTCAGGTCCTTTTGAGATTTGAAAAAAAAAGAAAGAAAGGACACATGGTGTTCCTGGTAGAAATGTACTCCCTCTTTAAGATTCAGGTTCCAATACGGACCACAGCCCTGACAGGAGTTGGATAACATAAACAGTCCCACATGAGGTAGGAACAGCAAAGTTACAAAGACTTACAATAAAGAGCACAATGTGGGGAGAGGAGGTTATAAACAAGCATGTACTTGTGTGTACTCCTAGGTGTTGAGGGCCAGGTTGAACCAAGTCTTTCCCTGAGGCCCTGATACATTGAGAAATGTGCTTCATATGTGCTTGATAGAGCAACAATAGCCAGGGGCTAGGGCCTTGGGGGAGCTGCAGCTTCAGATCCTGAGAGTCTAACTCCTCCCACCTTAATGGACTATGGTTATCAGTCCAAGTCCACTATGTGCTTGGTCTCTGATGCCCGGGAGACATCCTGTGTTCCCCTTACGCAGCAGTCCTTGATTAGCTTCTGAATGACTTCATCCCATTGGTATAGCTTTCCGCCAACTGTCCCTTTCCCCCCCATAAATAGTATATAAAATGCTGTACTTCTTAGTAAACTTCCTTGGTACAGGGCATGGCTTGTGTAAAACATCTTAGTCCCAGCTTTTCTTCTTCTTCTTCTTCTTCTTCTTCTTCTTCTTCTTCTTCTTCTTCTTCTTCTTCTTCTTCTTCTTCTTCTTCTTCTTCTTCTTCTCCTTCTCCTCCTCCTCCTCCTCCTCCTCCTCCTCCTCCTCCTTCTTCTTCTTCTTCTTCTTTTTCCTGTAGCACTGTATTTCTTTTTTTCTTTCTTTTATTTATTTATTTATATTTTTAATTTTATAATTTAATTTTACGTATCAGCCATGGATTCCCTTGTTCTCCCTGCTCCACCCCACCTTACCCCTAGCCCACCCCCCATTCCCATCTCCTCCAGGGCAAAGACTCCGCTGGGGATTGAGTTCAACCTGGTAGATTCAGTCCAGGCAGGTCCAGTCTCCTCCTCCCAGGCTGAGCCAAGTGTCCCTGTATAAGCCCCAGGTTCCAAACAGCCAGCTCATGCACTGAAGACAGGTCCTGGTCCCAGTGCCTGGATGCCTCCCAAACAGATCAAACTAATCAACTGTCTCACTTATCCAGAGGGCCTGATCCAGCTGGGGGCTCCTCAGCTATTGGTATCTTCTCATCTTCTGGTCTTCCCCTC
This sequence comes from Peromyscus leucopus, assembly GCF_004664715.2. Classification (NCBI taxonomy): domain Eukaryota; kingdom Metazoa; phylum Chordata; class Mammalia; order Rodentia; family Cricetidae; genus Peromyscus; species Peromyscus leucopus. The sequence goes on from NC_051084.1 coordinate 70,237,552, forward strand.
TCACTGTCATGTCATTGAAGAATGACCTGTGGGTCCAGTTCTACTAGGAATCAATTCAGATTTCACAGAGGATGAAGTTGTTAAGTAAACAAGTCCCAGCTATTCTAAAGTTTGTGATTAAGCTTTTAGATTATGATGTCTTCTAGACTACATTACAGGAAGCCCAGCTCATACTTTCAGATCTCATCAGACTGAGCAGGGTGAAAAGATCTGGGGCGAAATCTTTCTCTTGTTCCTAGATGTGCTGATGGGAAACAGGATGAGGGTGCTCTGGATTGAATGCCTCAGATGTTGGATATTGGGGTCATTCTATGCACACCAGCCTTGTGTCACAGCACAGGTGAAGGAAGCTTGTCGGGATTTAGATATGAGATGATAGCATTTGAGGGACCTTGTATTCTATTTTTCACAAAGGACGCTGAGTAGACTGTGTATTAGTAAATGAGACCCCAGGTACGTTGCTCCTGAAAGCTGTGGGTGGGAAATGTCCTAGTGTTCCTCAGGTTCAGAATTATCTGCTTTATTCAACATGTACAAATGAACTCCATGTTTTTCTTTCTTGAAAATTATGTTATTAAAATGAACAGAAGATATGGTATTAAGAGCATTGATGGGTTTAGACTGTGCCACCCCAAGAGGCACCACTTCGCATTCTGCTTTGAGCTGAAGGCATAAAAGACAAAGCAGGGAACGTCCTTTGTTGTCCCTTTTCTGCCTGTCAGTAAGTCCTAAAGTTCCTCATTCTCTGTGTCTGGAGTCCATTTTTAATGTGGAAGACAGCGGTGATGCTGAAATGAAGCTGCAGTGGTGTACATATCAAAATGCTGCTTATCTTCTACTAAGCCCACAGTATCTTTCCCACACACTATCACCAAAATTACCATCCCCAGCCCAAGGCTTCTCTGTTGTTGTTGCTTTATCACTACATACTGTTCTTTATTTTAAAAGTATGTGGAGCTGGGTGATGGCTCAATCACTAGGCAGGCGCTAGGACCTGAGCTGTCACCCTCAGCACCAGTATATGAAGCTGGGCTTGGTGGCACGTGTCTGTTAATTCCAGTGCTAGAGGAACACCAGCTTCCCTTAGAGCTTGCTGGCCAGTCAGTCTAAACAAACAATGAAATCTGAGCTCGGGGAGAGACCCCATTTCAGAAAATGAAGTGAACAGCACTGAAGAAAACACTAATGTTGACCCCTGGCCTGAACGTTCACATGCTCCACTGAGTGGCCCTGCACACACGTATGAGAGCACATACATACAAAGCAAATATATAGATAAATCAGCTCCAGCCTAACAGCTTTTTTGGGCTCTACCTTTTCTTTTTTGAGGACCCCTGCATATAAATAAAATCTGGAACAAAACTTGCCATACGTTTCCTGTCTTGTGTTAATGGGTATTTCGGCAGAGGATGCTTCTCTCAGCAGTTGAACAGTGAGTGAGGCTTCCCAATATAACAGTGCTAGAGATCCGCATGACTCTCCGTTTTCCAAATGAAGGCTTTCAGGTTCTAGTCTGGCTCGAGAGTAATGAACCAGCTGTGCATAAACTGCTTGGTTTTGCTGTAGCAACAGATATGCCTGTGTTAATTACACCCAGAAGGTTATAATAAAAATTAGGTGATATAAAAAGCAGATTCCAACACAGCAAAATGTGGGCTTTTATAAGTCAACAGAAACATTGGTTAATAAAAATGTTATTAACAAAAATAAGAATAAATAAAATAATCAGATAGAATAAAAGTATCTTTTACTTTTTATTTTTTATTTATTTTATTAAAGAAATACTGTGGTTATGATAAACCTGTTCATATTTTTTGAGTAAAATCATTTGTGAATATGTAAGTTGTAATTAAATCAATACCAAATGACATAGTCTTGATGGCTGAATGTAAACTGTTCCCTGTACTTGTGTGTCAAAACCCCTCTGGAACTCAGTAAACTAAGAGTTCCTAAGTCAACACAGGAAGCTAATTTAACTCATGATAAAGGGAACAATGTGCTTCTCAAGCAGGTACAGGATGTCTGGATTGTGACAATGGTCATGGGGTCAGTGGGCAAAGGTGCTCATGTTCAGTCCTGGGCAGGATGGTCTCACATACCAACTGCCCTAGTGAACTGGACCTCCACTGTATTTTGTCACTTCCTCACTCAAGGTCTGGTGCTCATCATGACCCCCTCTCCCTACTTGAATTACCTACTTCTTAGTCTATGTTATCATGTACAATGTGTCTGCTCTTATGGATACTTAGCCAGGCAGTTCTTATTGCCCAACCTTCAACAGATGTTCATAAATCCAAGTTAATTTATTAAAATAATGTGGAAATTTTGACTCTTTCTGTCTTTGGGTACTGTCATACTACAGACATTAAAAATTGAAATATAGAAGAAATACCATGAATGGCTTATTTTGTACTCTGCCCCATATTACGGTTACAGTGTTGTAGTGTTTAAGAAGACATTACATAATATGTATTGCGAAAGGGGGTGTTGATGAGAGGCCAGTGCTTTAGATCAGATAGCATTTCTATTTCTGTGAAGGCTTAACTGTAAAAAGTTGTTTTGTTGGATATTTAGCCTCTGTCACACACAATTAGTTAAACTGATGATGCAGTGTGAAAGTAGTAGCCTGGACTAACAGGAAAGGATGCAACCACCCTAACACAGAAATGAACGTTACTCACAAAAGTTTTCTTTGCTCATCTTCATGCTAGATTCCTTTTCTCATTGGATGCACTGAGCACCAGAGTCCATGCTTGCTGATGGAAGTCTGCTTTTATTTAAAATTGTGTTGCTTCTATAAATAGTAAGTCCCAGTAAACCTCCACGTTTCCTTGCATGCATCTGAAGGCAATTCTTCATCTAGACAGAGGACTGAATTCTGTTATATGCTCATTTTCCACCTCACCAGATCTTACCAAATTGTTTTCGATTCTCTTTGTTACCTACAACATTAATTTCTAATCTTACCTTTACTCCTTCACTGCCCTCCCTTTTTCCTCCTTCCCCTTCCCCCAGCTCTGTAGCCCAGGTTGACATCAAATTCACAGTCCTTCCAACACAGCATCCTGAGTTCTGGAGACGACAGATGTATGGCACAGCACTAGGCTACCTTTTTTATTTGTTTGTTTATGTTTCTCATTCTTTTTCAAATTGAGTAGCAATTATTTAGCTGACATCTAGGATTTAAATTTAAATTTTGTTTTAAATATTAATCTCATTAACTTGTTTTTTACTCAGCAGTAAAAAATTACTTCTCAAAATTAAGGCACTTGCACCAAGATAAATATTAGTCTATTGCTGTGGGATGTTCTGTATGTCAAATGTGTTGCTCTGATTGGTTAATAAATAACACACTGATTGGCCAGTAGCCAGGCAGGAAGTATAGGTGGGACAAGCAGAAGGAAGAATTCTGGGAAGTAGAAGGCTGAGTGAGGGAGACACTGCCAGCCACCGCCATGACAAGCAACATGTAAAGATACTGGTAAGCCACAAGCCATGAGGCAACTTATAGACTAATAGAAATGGGTTAATTTAAGATATAAGAACAGCTAGCTAGAAGCCTGCCATGGTCATACAGTTTATAAGCAATATAAGTCTCTGTGTGTTTACTCGGTTGGGTCTGAGCGGCTGTGAGACTGGAGGGTGAAACAGATTTGTCCTGACTGTGGCTAGGCAGGAAAACTCTAGCTACAGTCTATCTTATCACTGTTCTCAAGACCCTATCCCTGAGACACAGATAAGCACACTCATTTCTAATATAATTCTCCAAAGGAAATGGAAGCATTTTCAGGTAAATTTACCTTGAAGATGCTCTCATGACTTTTATATAAATGGCAGCATGCTGCAAATCACCTGACAGATTCTGCTTGCTTTATTTGATAATGTGTCCTGGAAATGAAAATAACTGCATATACTGGAGACAACTGATTGTCACCAATGGACAGTGGGTACTGCTGGTTGTTATCAATGGACAGCAGGTACTACTGATTATCACCAATGGACAGTAGGTACTGCTGATTGTCACCAATGGACAACAGGTACTGCTGGTTGTCACCAATGGACAGTGGGTACTGCTGATTGTCACTAATGGACAGCAGGTACTGCTGGTTGTCACCAATGGACAGCGGGTACTGCTGGTTATCACCAATGGACAGTGGGTACTGCTGGTTGTCACCAATGGACAGTGGGTACTGCTGGTTATCACCAATGGACAGTGGGTACTGCTGGTTGTCACCAATGGACAGTGGGTACTGCTGGTTGTCACCAATGGACAGTGGGTACTGCTGGTTGTCACCAGTGGACAGTGGGTACTGCTGGTTGTCACCAATGGACAGTGGGTACTGCTGGTTGTCACCAGTGGACAGTGGGTACTGCTGATTGTCACTAATGGACAGCGGGTACTGCTGGTTGTCACCAGTGGACAGTGGGTACTGCTGGTTATCACCAATGGACAGCGGGTACTGCTGGTTATCACCAATGGACATGGGTTCTGCTGGTATCAAAGGGGTCGGGGGTCCGCACAGCAGAGAACTGGTCACCAATGAAGGCTTTGAAAACTTCCTAGTGTGATACTGAAACATCCAGTCAACTGTGCTTTCCAAGTCCCCAAGTCTAAACATTGCTGTGGTAGTTTCAGAAGTTAATACCATGTGAATAGAGCCCTTTTTTCTTTTTCTTTTTAAGATAATTACATATAATCTGTCACAAGATTTTTGTGTATTTTCAGGCAATATTATTTCATATGAGCATATGTATTTATGTGCATATATTCATAATGTTTAATCCTCAAACAGCATCTTTCTCTTATTGACATGTAATGTTCTTCTGTCTCTGAATTACATGTCTTCTGACATGTAATTTTCTTCTTAAGTTTTCTTTTTTCTTTCTCTCTCTTTGTTTTTTTTTTTTTGTTTTGTTGTTTTTGGAGACAGGATTTCTCTGTGTAGTTTTGGTGCCCATCTGGATCTCACTCTGTAAACCAGGCTGGCCTCAAACTCACAGAGATCCCCCTGGCTCTTCTGTCTCTAGTGACAGCTGGAACATGTGTTGCACACTATCTGATGAGGTAAGCCATTCCACCTTCCTTCCTCCCTCCTCTCTCTTCCTCTTCCTCTCTTCCTTTTCTCTCTTTCCTCCTATGGAGCCTTCACTGGCTTGGAACTCACCACGTAAAACAGGCTGGCCTAGAATCCACAGAGATCTAACTGCATGTGTTTCCTGGGTGCTGGGGTTTAAGAAGTGCACCACCATTCCCAGCCCTCACTTTTCTTTATAGCTTAATAAAACTCTACTGAGAGGCCAGTGAGATGGCTTTGCAGGTGCCTGCTGCCAATCCTGACCACCTGAGGTTGATTCCAGGGCTCACACTGTGGACGCCTAAATTTTGTTCTCTGACCATGCATGCGGCACCACACCTGGCTCATTTCACATCTGTGTACACAGAACACCCTCACATTCCCTTAGTTCTTATTTTCTGAGTGTTTTGTATAAGATCTCTAACCAGCATATTTTAAAAATCCATTTGAGCCGGGCGGTGCCTTTAATCCCTGCACTTGGGAGGCAGAGGTAGGCGGATCTCTGTGAGTTCAAGGCCAGCCTGGACTACCAAGTGAGTTCCAGGAAAGGCGCAAAGCTACACAAGAGAAACCCTGTCTCGAAAAAACAAAAACAAACAAACAAACAAAACAAAACAAAACAAAAAAACAAAAAAAATCCATTTGACTACTGCCTCTTTAAAGCGTGAATTGACCCCCATCAAATGCTTTAGCTTAAAAAAAAAATCACTTATCTATTTTGACTGCCTGTTACTTCATTCATCGTATCATGTTGGCCTAGTCTTTCCTTGTGTGGTTTTACTCATCATTTTTCTTTGGATTCATCATATTTGATATTTTCTTTTTCTTCCTTGTTTTAGAATCAGTGGTCTGATGATGATATTCTGATTTTATTTTTTTAAATATATATAATTCATTGAATACATTTAAAGTTCAAGTTTTTTGCACTTACTTTGAGCATTCCAAAATGTATCTACCTGGTATCTTTTCCTTTGGTCACCATGGTTTAAAAATCTTTATCTTCTGCCCACTTAAGAAAACATAAAACACACCAGCATTTAGTTAAGTTCACTAGCATTTTTATCAGCAGGTCCATTGTAACTTGATTTCTTTTTTGTTCCACTAGTATAATACCATTTTTCTCCTCTGACTGTTAATCTAATTTATTAACTTATTTGTTCAATTTTCTTCTTAAGTTTTCTTTTTTCTTTCTCTCTCTCTCTTTGTTTTTTTGTTTTGTTTTGTTTTGTTTTTTGTTTTTTTTGTTTTTGGAGACAGGATTTCTCTATGTAGTTTTGGTGCCCATCCTGGATCTCACTCTGTAAACCAGGCTGGCCTCAAACTCACAGAGATCCCCCTGGCTCTGCCTTCTGAGTGCTGGGATTAAAGGCGTGCAGCACCACCACCTAGCTAAGCTTTCTTTTCTTACCTTAAATTTGCTCCTTTTTTTTGGGGGGGGGTACTTCCATTTTGGGTAGAACGAAATGAGAATCCCCCCAACATTTAAATAGTCCTTTGAATGAGAAACTGTGAGGGACACGATAGCTTTGTTTTGTGGAAATGTTTTCATTGTGTCTGCTCTTCTGGAGGGACTGTAGAAAAGAGCAGGGATGGAAAGAAAAAAGATGGACAGGAGACAAAGAAAAGAAAGGAAGAGGAAAGAACAGGGAAAGGAGGGGTTGAGGGATAGAGAGGGTGGGAGGAAGGAGAGAGGAGGAGGAGCTGTTGCTTCTCTAGTGAGTCAGTTACAGCCTATCACCTTCCACCCCTACTGTGTGAAGTCACATTTCAGCCTAGTTAGTATCCATATAAGTAGATCAATTATCTTCTTTCTCTAGGGTCTTTGAAGATTTCCCTTTTAACTCTTTAGAAATCACACTGTTACTGTGCTGTGTTCAGAAATGAGGACCGTTTTATTTATTCCATGTAGTATCTGGAATTACCCGTGCATTTTACAGTTCACATATTCTTTCCATTCTTAAAATCCTTTGCTCTTAACACTGCATTTAGGCACCTCCCATCTGTCTTTTTATTGTGTTGTTCCAGAGTCGTTGTAAGGAGTTCAGTGACTCAAGGCTAAGATGACCATACAGTACCTAACAGTGCCATGGCCCTGTTTTTCCTTCTTTCCTATGGTGTTCAACTTTCTCAGATGTCTCTGAAGAGACCAAGTTGGGTGCTATAGTCTTACAAAGTAGCCTCCAAAGTTAAGCCTGTTAGAGTAATTGGTAACCTCTTTGTCCCTACACCAGACACCAGCAAACTGAGACAATTCACAGCTCACTCCCAGGACTATGCACACTGCTTCATGCACACCCCTGAGCTCCTTGGAATTTTTAGGATGGGAACAGAGTAGACACCTGCTGAGCCAACTTGTGTGACACAATCTGCAATGTTCAAAGCATGGCTATGTTATAAGGTTTGGAAATAAAGCACCATTGATGAAAATTATCATTTTTTAAAATGGCTACTTATTCAAATGCTACAGAAAGTAGTAAGGTACCTTCACAGCAAGGTAAAAAGCCACACAATGGCAACATCAGGTCTCCAGTGCTATGGCAGGTTTAGTCAACGTAAGCCTGCCTTACGAAACACTCCACTCAACTTTGTTCCTTTGTTCATAACAATGAGGCAGAAAGTAAAAAAGTGAAGGTTCAACTTCTTGTCTTCTTTCCATGAATACAGGAATTTACAGGGAGAATCTCTGTCATCTTGAGCAAATGTGGCTTACACGATGAGACTGAGAGGGCAGCTAGGAGTTTCAAGTCGCCTTGACTAACTCTGTAGTCAGATGTTTTCCTCCTGATGAATAAAGCTAGGCATGGCATTTTTCAATCATGCCAAAAGAGCATTGCTAACTGGTCTGAGGAGGATGAGTTCTGGGGTAAAGTAAATCCAGCAAGATGCTTGTAAATCACATTTAAATAGGTTTGTTCAGCACAGGATTTCTTTGAGGATTTACAGTGCTAAAATGTATTATAAATCCCCCAAAGAAATTTATCATCTCCCATCTTTAATTCTGACTAAGAAACTTTTCTGCATGCAACATTTAATCATTCCCCATTTGAAAAGTACACATATTGTCTAACACTGGCAATAGTGCAAATAATAAAACATAACTTTTTTAAAAACATCATCATTCAGGCACAATGAAACTTGTCCTTCCCAAGCCCTCTTTTATGGACCTGGATAGACTGAACAGTTCAGTGGTGAGGCTTAGAAGCCTCCAAGTGAAAAACTAATAAAAGTGGTACAAATACTTAGTATTGTGACGATCTAGTACTATAGGTAGAATGTATTTTTATTCATAGTATTATTTTTATTATCTCGGGCTTTGAACATAAAGTTTCAGTGTGTAACCCCATCTGGCCTTCAACTCTGGGTCTTCCTGCTTCTGCCTGTGGAGTGGTAGAATTACAGGTGTGTGGTGCCATGACCTGTTATTACTCCATGTGTCATAACTTGGCCACCTTTAAGAAAAGATGCACATGATAAAAGCCAGGGTAAACATAGCAGGAGAAATTGTACTATACACCATTTTCAAATGTGTTATAAGTTGTCTACGTGCTTAAACTCATTTAAAATAGCAAGGTAGCAACAGCAGAAAATTGCAAGCAAATCCCTACTGCCTGTGACATTAAGTCAGTCAGCCAGGGATTCAAGGCAGGGTTTCATAGTGCTGGCAGAGTCGTGTCTCCAGCTGTAAGGCAGTCGTTGCATAAACACAACTGGGTAAAAACAGCAAGAGATTAGTTAGTGGTGGTGGGTGCTGGGAACTGTGAGAATTGATTTGCTACCTAATCAACAGAAATTACAGGAAGAACACAGAAGAACTGAGAGCAGCACCAGAGGAACAAACCAGTCTCCATCAGTCTTCCACAGGAAAACATACCCCAAACAAATAAATCTTTCTCAGAGTCTGAGTTCTCATGAATAAACAGGCCATCCTCTGCCTGAGAGCACACAGTCTCAGAACGGATTCCTGACTCCATGAGTTTTCAAACAAATACCAGGACAATATGGCCAAGAAAAGTCAAGAAACAGCTTTGCTGAGATGAAGGAACTGTAAATGGGCACATTGGAAAGCTGGTAGCATGTGAGCTTAACAGACACTCTGACCTGGTACTTGATGAGACTTTGTGAACTTATCACCTAGAATGAAACTAGGCTCAGATCTGCAACAAAAACCCGATTCCTTCAGAACTTTGACTTTGATATTGAGAATGTTTCCAGGGTGATGACAGTATCATTGTGTTAGTCACAAATCCATACGAGGAAACATCAAACTAAGAGGAGATGAAACCAAGTGGACTGGGAAATTGGCACATCCAATATGTCTATGACTTTATTTTAAATTCAAGCTGTAATGGTACAATATGTTGTTTCATCATGATCAAACAGATTTCTTTATTCTTATAATTTCTTCATAATTAATGTATTTAATTGAAAAAAATTAAATTGATTTTATAGCTTTCCCCAGGTACGCAACTAGACATCATTGCCATCTAGTGGTCTAACACACTACAGTGACCACTTTGGGGGTGTGAGCTAGGGTCCTAACAAGCAGGGCTCACAGATGCAGTGATAACTGGGGCAGGATTCATGGGGAGAGCAGGCACACCTGTCTAGAGCAAACACATACTAACATTCAGTCACAGAAAAAGGTCTATACAGTCAAGCCAATATCAGTCTACTGAAATCCCCAGGCTTCTAGAAGTAAATACTGGGAGCAATCATCCCTTGGGGTCTCCTTAGCTAAAATCAGATACTACCTCTCTTGATTATCTTAGGTAACTAAGCCCTCTGCTTTCTCTTTGCTTCTGTAGGCAGGTCACTTGCTGAGTGCATTTGAAACACTGTGAAATGACCACACACTTAGGATATCCTGAACCATTCTCTGATTCTACTTGTGGGTTTTTGCTAAACTCATCTCTGACTTTGCATACTATCTCCAAGGATGTCAGAATCCAAACAACAGACACTACATCTTCCTTTGAGCCATTTTTTTAAATAAAATAAATATAGAAACATGGGGTATTAGCTTACATGTTTCAACACAGGAACATCAGGAAAACTGGAAGAAGCAATTTTCAGAAATACAAGCATATGAGTCTCCAAAATTTGCATTACGGGCTGAGACACACCCTGGAAAATGAACCTCAGTTCAAATTTTCCACAGAAAATCCTGGAACATACTTGCTTCCCACCTGCAAATCTCTCAGATGAGAAGTTACTGGATCTTACCTATAATGAAAAGAATCTCCACTGCAATGTCACTGACTGTTGTGCTCCGGGTTGTGGACAGGTCCTCATTGCCAATGAAGCACACGTTGTAAGGTACTGTCACAGCTACATAAAATGTTGCCAGCAGAATGAGCCAGTCCCAGCCAGCTTTGAAAGTGCTGAAATGCAACAGGATGAACTTGGATTTTTTTGCATCAGAAACCTTGTACTCTGGAAATGCTGGTTTATCTACAAACACATTCTGTAGATAAAGACACAAAGAAGAGAAGGAACAAAGAGGCATATGATTAGAAATGGAGACCGAACAGCCCTAAATGCACATTGCAGGAGCTAGGACCACCCACACACTCAACATCAAATACCTTACAAGTGACTTGTAAAATCAAACATGAGTCTACTGTCCTGTGCTACCCAACTGTGCCGCAGTCCACTACAGGCTTCATTGTGATGCTGGTCCCACAAGATTCCAAGTAAGATGAAAATCCTGTCACCCAGGGAAGATGCAGGCCACTGTAACACCATGACCTATCTGTGATGCTGCTCTACAGGAAAATACTGAATCTCATTGATAATTATGCATAGTACATATTATTGATCTTAGTAATAGATATATATTCCTGTTTTATGTGTTTGTAATGTAATCTTACTACTGGTTCAGAGTGTGTTCCTATACATTTAAAAAGCTCACTGTCAGCATTTAGTATATAAGCTACAGGCTCATACATCATCTGCTGAACTCATTGCTTATTTGCACATTGAGTGATTGGCCAGTAAATCTATTGGTTTATACACATAAATGCAGAGGCCCAAGGAAGCAAAGGAGTTTGTTGAATTTCTTGAAAACGGAGCTACAAGCATTTGGGGGACACCTGACATGGGGAATGGAGACCGAGCTCAGCTCCTCTGTAGAAGCAGTATATGTTCTGAGTCATCTTAAACTCTAAGCCATCTCTAGCCCAGATACACACGATGTAGATTTTTATTGGCACCCTCTATGGGGTTCCTATAAAACCAAAACTACCTTAATAACACACTTCTTAGAGCATGTCCTACTTGTTACTGGACTAAAATTAAACAGTGATCTTTGCTATATGCACAGTATTCTGAAGATTGTGACTGTTGTGTGAGTAATCTAGATTTTGGTCATTAAAAAACAAAAAGACAGTTATCTCAAATGTCATCTAATAAGATTCAGTTGCAAGTGTCATCCTATACATAATGGAACAACAAAGGCATATTTGCATCTTCTTTAGTATGAGCACTGTCTGCAGATGGGTGGATTTCAGATGACAGTCATCTCTGACCTGAGATTCTGCTGATGTCAGCAAAGATATCTTCCCGTCCTCCACCCCCATGCCCCCAAAGGTAGAGATGACCAGCATTCAGTTGTAAACATCTGCTTGCTTTCCTCTAAAAATATACTAGGTGGCACATGCTTTTGTGCATTGTGGGTGTTGGTGATATTTTTTATTGGAACCAAAACCTAGTTACTTTGATTAATATGGATAATATATTCAGCAATGGACCACCCAGTAAGAAGGAGAGAAGCAGCTACTTAGGGGAGGAAGGTAATGTTCGCCACACAGCTGATTAACAAAGACTAGCTAGAGCTTTTGAAGGCTGCTGAAGCACTTTGCTTTGAAAGCAGTTCAAACCCATGAACAGTTTCCTTGTTGCTATGAGACAAAAGGAGCCTCAACAACAGCAAGTGTGGAAATTCCACAAGCATGCGGCCAGGTACTTATAGACTTTGCTTTGACTGTAATTAATGAAAAATGCAAGAAAAGTAATGAGAACTTAGATTTGAAATTTAACTCGAATGAACAGAAAGAAGTTTTGGATATATAGTACTTGTGGGCTGCAGTGTTGTTTCCTTGTCTCAGTCACTGAGGGAAAGGCAGATAAATATTGTGTGTTCAGGAAGCCTCAGAGCAGAGGATTCCAGGGCCATTAACAGAAATAGGACTTGGAATTATTGGTTCTGCCCCTTGTCTGAGGGTAGGGGTTCCCAGCACGTGTCTACTTCCTGCTAGTCATGGAAGTAGACACAAGCATGTCATGCTCAGGCCCCACGGTGGGCCACTGTTTCACTTCCGGATGGCTAATTGGTGCCACTGCCTGTGTTCCATCCAACTACCCACCTGGTAGTTGAGGGCGAGTTCCAAACCTGGACTTTGCCATAAAACCGAGACAATGAAATACTTTGTGTGTTTGTGGGCTATGTGTGTGGGGAGTGGTAAAGCTCATGCAAGAGCACAGAAAGGAGAGCTGGGGTCCATAAACATTCATCTTTCCAATGTTGATAAGGTACTTTGAAGTTATAATAGCATATAATAAATTCTTTTCTTTAAAGTTTATTTATTTTGTTTTATGTGTGTAACTACTTTTATCTGCATGGGTGCCTGTGCATTACATGCATACCTGGTGCTTATAGAGGCCAGAAAGGGGTATCAAATTCTCTGGAAAAGGAGTTACAGGCAGTTTTAATCTACCATCTGGGTACTGGGAACCAAACCCAGGTCCTCTTTAAGACTAGTAAGTACCTAGTTAATGAGCCATCTTTCTAGTCCTATACATGGTAGATTGAGTTATAACTTTATTCCTAAACATTTATAAAGGGAAATTATCAGGATTTAGCAGGAGTACGTTATGCTTCTATCTAAATAGCTACTATCTTTGCCATTTTGTTGCAGTGCCTCAGATTGTACCTAGTGTGAGAGAAGAAGGCCTAGAGTGAGGACTGTGCACTCATGGAAAGGTGTACTCTGTGTCACATTGATTCCATTTAACTCTACAATGCTGAGACAAAAGCTGAGCAAGATGTGAACATCTCTCAATGTGAACAGCAAGGTGTCCGTTTCATAGACTACCTCAAGAACATAAGTTAAAGTTATTGTCAAATTATTGTTACAACATGTATTTAAAAATTATACTTAGGAGTCAATCCATCTCAGGTTTGACTTAGCTCTTGAAGGGTCAATAATTCAATTCTGCACACATCATTACACAGTCACTTGAGTGGAAAGACTCTACCAGAGTCTTTAACAATCAAGTCAATTCTTAGAACCATAAACGATATGCATGTACACAAAATTATGCAATCCATGGAAACAGGGAAGAAACATCACAGTGTTTATAATCCTCAAACATATGGGGCTTGTCCAAGGACTAAAACAAGGTATTAAACAAAAAATAATAGATTTTGAGCAGCTGTTATTTCTTAATTTTGAGGGGCATGGTTTAGAACCAATAATGCTTGAGTTGCTTAATTTTTATTCTATGAATGATCCAAATGCATTAGTTAACTCCAAAGCCCAATTAAGATGTTGGTTTTCTAAAGTATTTTTCAATATTTCTTTGAAACTGGCCTCTGAATGCACAAGGGGGCAGAAAAATCTTCTTACAGTCACAATACTGGGTGCACCTGACAGGCCTGACTTTGATGATGTACTAATGAGGAAGGCTTATGATATTGGGCACGGCTAGCATTTCTCTCAAACTCCTGAGGGGCTCTCTCCTATGACCTGTACAACATTTATTTCTGCTGGGTAGACCAGCTTCATTCTCTTCTCATTTCATAGAGTAAATAATCAAAATCAAAAGGAATTAAGGTCTTTTCCCAACAGCTTCCAGGCAAACTTAGAGCTTAAGTTAAAGGTATTACCTCCCATCCCCAAGCCTGGACACAGGCCTAAGGAGTTCCTTTGTCTGTGATTGCAGTATGGGAACTTCTATAGGGAGAAGCTACTCAACAATATGACAGTGATTTGAGGCAGAAAATTAAGGTCTGAGCCCTTTAGAGAGTTTAAAAAAAAAAAAAAAAACACCCAAAAGATGGTCCGCCCCCCCCCCCGCCCCCCGCTTTGTTAGGATGCAGCTAATAAAAACAATACATAGTACTAGCCTGCGTTGAGAATTGAATAACAGAATGTAAGGAAGGAAATTTTAAATAGCTAGTGTGATCGAATGTTAGAGGTCATTTTTGTGTGCATGGGCTACTGCAGCTAGAATTGCCCTAAGATTGTTTTCCAGTAAGTGCAGGGCCGTTTCTGTCCTTTCTTCTCTTCCTGCTGTCTGACCATTAGGGGCTCTCTATCCTACTGAAAAGGAGACAGTGATGGAGGCCAGTGCAGACTTCACACCTGGCTTCAGAAGTCAGGGCACCTGTGCTATCAGTGTCCCTGGGCTGACTAGGCATTCTCAGTTACTACCCTCCCCTCTGGGGTTTATACTTCTGAAATGAACAGCAGCAATTAAGCAAGTCACTAAGGACCGGGAGTTATAACTTTTTTCATACATATTTTTGAGTAACACTTTATTGTTTGTTAAATGTAGAGGGGAAAATAGCAAGGCTCAACAAATGCTGTTTAATCTCACTGAGACTTGCAGTGTTTCAGTGAATCTCAAGTAAATGCTTCTCAACTAAAGCAAGAAGACAGTATGGGCTTCCAGCATAACCAAATCTCTGCATATATGAATATCGGTGACACACACACACACACACACACACACACACACACACACACACACACACACTAAAACAAAAGAGAAAACTATCATAGTAAGTCAGAACAAAAAAACAAACTTCCGCCCACCACCAACTGTGTTGGACTTTCCACAGGAGGGAATAGCAGAACAGCCAAGGCTTGTTGGATGACCCCAGGAGCAAGAGTGACCAGAACACTGACTGTGACTTCCAGAAAGGAACCGCATTAAAGCCAAACCACATTTGTAGCATATTCAAGTAGCTCGCCACACCCTGGGTTTAGACACCTTTCTTTGTTTGCTATAAGCACAGAAATCGATACTTTGAACACCTGAGGCAAGGCTTGTTTCATCAGGACTCTGGCTGTAAGGCTCTCCATAGTGCCGATTGCAAAGTAGGGCTGTAAAGCATCCTGTGTCCTCAGCTCCCAGGACATCTGGACCAAAATTCCAAAGGGATTCTGAATCCTAAATAATACTGTTCCTGAATCCACTGGCAAGTTAGACTGAATGTTCATTTTCCATGCATAGTCACCCCGCAGGCCTGCACAGAGTCTAATGACTGCACACTGAAAAGCTGTGTTTGAAGGTGTTCTGGTTTTCTCCACACGGGTGAAGTTCCTTTGTGTTAAAAACCAGGTAAGTGTAAATTTCTTGAGGGTGTGATGTGTGATTAAAACTCTATGAAAACAAAACAAGCAGCTTTTACTGGCACAATGGCCCTTGAGAGGTGAGCACACTGGTTCAGGAGTGTGCTTGCAACAAGCAACCCTTACTGTAATTCACTAAAAGTAAAACTCTATAACCTAATCAGGATAGCTTGTGATTCCAATGTAATGCGATTCAACTCACTGTCTGAAAGTTTCATCTGTTTTGTACAGAGTGAAGTCTTAACTGGAGTGATGACCTGTATTGGCCCATGGTTCCCTAGTTAAGGCACAAAGGGGAATGGGGTAGAGAGTAACATTGACACTGAAATTAAATTTATAAAGTAGTCACTAACTATACATGTGACCTGCTCCACTGTCCTGTGTCTCAATCCACAGTCTGTCTGGTGTGCCCCTCAGCACTCTGCACTCTGACAGAACTGTAATCTCTGTGCTGTCCTAACACTATGATTGCACATGTTTCACAGAAATGCCTCATGACGTTGGCCTTTCCTATTTGTTCTTTACAGGCAAATGCAAGCCAAAGTGGGAAAAAGAATGCTGAAAAGTGCAATAAATGAGTAACTGGAACCTTTCCTTAGTGTATCAAACATTGCTCTCCAGGGGAACTGGTGTCCACAATGTACACACACACCACCTACATTATTTATTTTCAATTTGTTCTTTTCTCTTCTTTGCAGGTGTCCTGAAATGTGATACAGGACGGCTCGACTTCGTCTCCGGGCTGAGTCAAAGTGGGTCCCCGCTCTTGATCTTCCTTTGGCTCTGTCTGGAGGGAAATAAGACTCATCAGACAACAGAGAATGCAACATTTCATCTCACAGATGTCAAGTTCTGACGGGTCATTGCAAGAGTATACAGTATTTTATGTATTTTCAAACACTTGAAATTGTCTGATGACATTTATTTTAATTTTGGTACAATATTATTTACTTGTTTTTCATCATTATACTAACTGCATTGTTACTTAAACATTAAAGTAAAATATACATGAGAAAGAAAGACCATGAGAAGTTCAGTGAGCACAGGATTCTGCTTCCACCCTGCTCTATCATACTCCTATTGCTAACTCTACTTAACACTTAGAAAGCTTCCCCTGCTAGATAATTTCCAATGCAAATGTAGAAATCACATTTAAATTATATTTCTTTGTATTAATAGAAAGTTTATAATAAAATTGTTTATACAGTTTTCTAGTTAGCATTAACTGTCAACTTGACACAGCCTTGTACATTTTACTATTTTTCCACTTTGAATTTAAAAAATTAATTGATTCTTTGAGAAGTCATATGATTTATTTTGATCATTTTCATCCCCAGCTCCTCTCCTTAACTCCCACCTTTCTGACCCCCAATTTCATGTCCTCTTTTATTTGTTTTATTTCATAAGCCACTGAATTCAATTTGTGTTGTCCATATACTTCTGGGTGTGGGGCCCTCCACTGGAGTGTGGTCAACCTACCAGGAGCCACACCTGTAGAGAAAAGTGACTCTTCCTCTGTCAGAAGCTGTCAGCATCCATAGCTCTTCAGCTAGGGTGGAGGTTCATGAACTGCTTCTGGCTCAATGCTAGGATGGTGACTGGCTTGATCCTGGGTGAGTCTTACGCAGGCATCCACAGCTGCTGTGATAATGATGAGTGCAGTGGTCCTGTCATGCCCAGAAGGTACTGTTTTACTCTGGCCCTCACCAACCTCTCTCTCTTAAAGGTCTTTCTGCCCCTTCTTCTTAACTTCTGCCCCCCTCCTCATCGATGATCCCTAGACCATGGGAGTAGGTATGATATCTGGTTTGTGGCTGAGCACTCTATTAGCCTTCTCTGCAATTTGACGAGTTATGAGTTTCTGCATTAAACACTGTCCACTACACAAAGAAATTCTTCTGATGAGGTGTGAGAGCTGCACTAATCTACAGTTAGTGAGATATGAACTTTGAAGACAATTTAATAGTATGTCCTAAATGAGGCAAAATAATAGTTGTAGGTTCACCCTTGGGGACTGTGAACTTGCCGACCATGAGTTCCTGGATAGATTTGGAGCAGGTTCTAATGCAGTCAGAAAGTCATTGGTTCCCTTATTCATGTCACCCTTGCATCCAAAGGTTTATCTTGTCACGATGGTTATTCTTGTAGTTCACAGGGTTTGAAGCTGGGTGGGACTGCTGATGACCTTTTTCCCACAGAAACCTGCACAGCAGTATTATGAAAGCTAAGTAGCATTGATGGAGCTTCATGGAGAGTACCAACTTAGTTTCTTCAATTTCTTGTCATATTTATGCCTGAAATTTTATTACTTGATTTTGTTCTTTATGTAGCTAAGTTTTTTTTATGTTGTCAGGTTTCTTCATTCACCTGCTTCTGGTGACTAGACATTATTATCTTGAAGAACTAAAATTTTTTCACAGAAAAATAATTTTTTAATATGTATGCATGTTTCTTCTGATGCATTCATCTTTTTATTCCAGAACTTGACTTTTTTAAATAAAATATACTACATTACCATAGATTCAAATAACTAATAAAGATTAAAACCCACAAAATAAAAACACTTACATTACTTATATTATTGAAATTGTTAAATGTTCAGATAAGGTCTTCATGTGTTAACTTTTTATTTACCTAGCATCTTGCATATTCCACTTAAAACATAATTATTAGTAGAGTAAGAGTAACTTAAGCATATTTCAATCTACAAACACCCTGAGTTTTGTGACAATGTCTATAGGAATGTGGTAAGACCAGCAGGATGTTTATTGAAATGTTAGTTGATTGCAAAATGACAAGCAGAATTATAATGCTACTAAGAAATGGACCTGAGCTGATATTTATGACAGTCAGTTGGTTCCCTTCTCATGGGAAAATCTAATTAATAGCTGAGATTGTCCAAATTAAACATGAGTAATTTCATCATCTTAGAAGAAAGGCCCTCAAAGGGGAATGTCAAAGAAACATGTTTGTCTTAGTCTTGGCTCTAAGTAGAAGCAAAATATATTCCCTGAAATCTGTCATTACAACTGAGCCCTTGCTCAAGACTGGCTGTGAAAAACCACTCCCCTTACAGGACCTAAAATCTCCTTTTGCTTCCTAGCCAAAGAAACAAACAAAATTTGAAATTCAAATAATTTACAAAGCAACTCATTCTTCTATAACAATATATATACAAAATATTTACTTCAGAGGTACTTATAACATATATGCATGGACACATCAGTAGATACATACACACATAATACAGGTGTGTAGTTGTGTGAATAACTGTAAATCAGTCAAATGTCCAAAAATAAGTGCTATAAATTGCAATCCAGGTATGACAGAGTATTATAGTCCCAATTATCTGGACTTAAGTGAATTAAACGTAAAATAAAAGAAATCCTGTCTATTAATATAGAAATATCTTATGTACACTATTGGAAACACAAACAACAGAAAAACATCAGAGACACCATGGTAAGACTTTTAATTGTATTTACATGAATTCAAAATTAACAGCATATAAAATATAAGTGATGTAAAATGATATGCTACCACAATGCTAGTAAAGAGCCAAAGCAATTCAGAAATGCCATCTCTTGCTGGTCTAATATACCTCTTACTAAGTGATGCTGATGCTTGTCAGATTCCACTGCTCAAAGTGGATGTGGGGTGTATGCTGGTTAGAAAAAAAGTTTATAGTACATATATATTACATTTTAATTTTGAACTATTTTGCAAGAAAGTCCACCACCCACTCAGCAGTGGGTCAGATTCAATTCTTTGGAGTGGTAGTGTGACTGAGATAGAAGACTTGGGGTTGAAATCTGAAGAATGAATGCTGGACAAGAAGGGGCATAAGAGGTGTGGCCATTAACCATAAGGTTAATACAAACTGTGATAGTCTTGGGAAGAGAAAGCTCAGCATCTCTGAGGACACAGAGGAGTTACAGGGAGTCATGAGGCATGCAGAAGTCTGCAGGGCACCTTGCACTTTTGAAGTTATGTGGGAATCTGCCTCCTGGTTCTAAGTCAGCAGTTCCCAACCTGGGAGCAGTGATGTGCAGGTTGAGAAAGGCTGCTCTAGCTTAAAAGAACATTAAAATGTAATAAAAATCGTGAAGACACTTGCTACAGTGAGGAAGAAGAAAGACCGTGCTGTTCACGTTTCCTATCATCCCATCAGTGGCCTGTCAGACATATCTAAGGACCATGGTCTGAACTTTGAGGTAACAGATCATTCTTTTTTGGTTATTTTTCAGGGAATAAGGCCTCACGTCATTTAGGCTGGCCTTAACATTCTAGTGTTCCTGTTTCCAGCTCCTGACCATTGAGTTTTTATGGTGTGTGTCAGCTAGCTTAGGAACAAAGAATTCTAGTCATAGCTTTCTGAGAACAACTCTGAAAATGTCCTGTGTCCAAACTAGAAAAGCAAATACAACAGGAAAACCATGTACCACCGTCTTCACAGATGCAGAGAAGACCCTAAATAAATCATTAGCAAATTGAATATAAAATTAATATACAATTATACCAAACTCCTTCAGGCTTTTGACAAAGATGGTCCTACCTCAGGGAATACAGAGGTCAAATGATCATTCCATGAAATATGGTCGTGGAAAATCTATTAATATTTCTTTTAAAAAGCCTTGACAATCAAAAAGTACAGTAATTATCTCTGACCCAGTAGGATATCTACTATTAGTCAAGAACACAATCATATAAGACAGTTTCTGTGGTTTACTAAAGACAAAAACAAAATATTGAAATGAAAAAAGTCATTATGGAAAATCATGAAAACACAAAAATTCAAGGTAAAGAATGCTGGGTTCCCTCAATACGCAATTCCATACATTTCCTCATTTTTTTTTTTTGCATTTATTCACTCTGAACTGAGTTAGGATGGCATGAGTGTGAATGTTAGTTCAAAGAATATTGAAATAATACATTTCACCATTGATATAAATATCCACAGTGTGGAACAGGAAATGAATTCTCTAATGCTGTTTCTCAGACATAACTACACATTTTGATGATTTTTATTTTTTTCTTGAACATTTTTTTTAAATCTCTAACCTCACATAAAATACTCAACATGAGAACAATCACAGATCACAGATATAAAGACAGTTTATAAGGGAAACATGCCACCGCAATAAACCTGATAAAAAGCATAAGACTGAATTAGTTCAATATAAATTTTATATTTTATTCCCAAATGACCCAGTAATCTGGTTTTGGGAAGGGGATGGAAAGCCTGTGACTGAGCTAGGTGGATAGTTCAGTGGATATGGACACATGGCCCAGTGGTTATGGACAGATGGCCCAGTGGTTATGGACAGATGGCTCAGTGGATATGGACAGATTGCCTAGTGGATATTGACAGATGGCTCAGTGGTTATGGACAGATGACCCAGTGGTTATAGACAGATGGCTCAGTGGATATGGACAGATGACCCAGTGGTTATGGACAGATGGCTCAGTGGTTATGGACAGACGACCCAGTGGTTATGGACAGATGACCCAGTGGATATGGACAGATGACCCAGTGGTTATGGACAGATGGCTCAGTGGTTATGGACAGATGGCTCAGTGGATATAGACAGATTGCCTTGTGGATATGGACAGATAGCTCAGTGGATATGGACAGATGGCCCAATAGATATGGACAAATGGCTCAGTGGTTATGGACAGATGGCTCAGTGGTTATGGACAGGTGGCTCAGTGGTTATGGACAGGTGGCCCTATAGATATAGACAGATGGCTCAGTGGTTGAGAGTTTGCTGAGGATCTGACCTCAGTTCCCAGCACTGACATGGGTCACTCACAACCTCATGTAACTCCAGCTCTGGGGCATCCAACATCCTCTCTGGCTTCTGAAGTCACCATCACACACATAGAACCTATATACTACACATAAATAAAAATAAATATTTCTTAAAGCATAAAAAACATCCTATGACAGCTGGCAAAGGCATGGTACCTCGTAAGCCACTCTGTTTAGATGCCAGAGTACTAGCAAGCGGGTGCTCAGATCACACTGGGCTTGTCCTCACCCCTCAACCCTCAGTTCAAACTG
Source organism: Peromyscus leucopus (assembly GCF_004664715.2). Classification (NCBI taxonomy): domain Eukaryota; kingdom Metazoa; phylum Chordata; class Mammalia; order Rodentia; family Cricetidae; genus Peromyscus; species Peromyscus leucopus. Next base: position 70,259,049 of record NC_051084.1, read on the forward strand.
AACTCGGTGGAAGAACATCATCCTGAAAAGGGCCACATTTCCTTTTCAGGACATCCTGAATTCCACACGAGAGTGTTACAGGCTTGACATAAATGAATGAATGAATTAATGAATGAATGAATTAATTAATTAATTAAAAAACTCCAAAGCTACTCAGTTGTAGCTGGTGGTGAATGGACATGGAGTCAGCAAATAATCTTCTTGGAACTGCATTGCAGTCCAGCCTGTTTCTCCACCGGGGCTTCCAAGAGCTCTCCGCATTAAAGTCTATGAAGTCACCACCCCAAGCTGTTTACATGAATGACATGTACCACAGCATCACATCTTAATGCATGCTCTCTGTACAAATACACAGACAACTAGTGCTGTGAGTGGGCATGTGGAGTATGCTAGTCACTGTATAGACTATGGAGTAGAGAATATTCCCCAGAAAAAAATGTGCTCCCACAGAGAGAACCAGGAGAAAAAATAAGAAGGAATGTTGGAGGGCCTTGACAAAGGGACTAATTTACTCTGTGAACTAAATTGTGAACTGAATTAAAGTGGTTACAGAAAGACAAATTGTTATCTTCCATACTTTTAAAGTTATAATTCTGAGCTATTTCTGTAATAATTTAGGGAGAATTATATGATGAATGAATTTCATGATTCTCCATAAGTAAGATTATTAAGTCTTGCAAATCTGATAATGTCACAAAATTTATCAGTGGAAATTTCAAAACAATCATTAATCATATTGTATTTGGCCAGCTTTTTCTTACTACTATTTTCTGGCAATTCTAAACAACAAAAAATATTTTGTTAGTTTAAATTGAAACAATAGCCATGGTTACTACCAGATTTTAATAGTGTATATAAACTTCAAAGTGCCATGTATGCTACAAATTACATGCTGGGACACAGCATTTTTCTCTCATGTGACAAACACTTTCAAAATATATGAAAAACTCTAAAAACTGAACATGAAAAAAAACCAGTATAATTGGAAACTAAGCATGAGACCTGAGACATTTCCACGAACCTTGGGGATATGAACCTGGATACCACAGGAAGACCACACATCTACTGCAGGAGCTCAAGGTGAGCAGACAGCACCAGCATCGCTCAGGATGGGGAACCGACATCTGTGCTGCATTGCCACTGAATCAGAATCTCTAGAACTGTTTGGCCATTTTAAACATTTTTATTTAATTCTGCCACTGTCATACTTATATGCAATTTATTGTTAAACTATTCATCTATTTCCTTCTCTCAGCCCCTTCCCATCCTATACTCTCAGCTGTTACAAAATATCACAATGAATTGGTCTTATTAGAAAATCAACTCTGAGTTTACAAATCAACTTCAATGTCTCATGCCATAAAATATATCATAAAACATGCACTTATTGTAGGCTGAAGTTTCTCTCTCCTACCTGTCTGCTCCTGAAACCCCAGCAGCTGCTTCCCATATAATTGACTTGGAGGCTTAATATTACTTATAAATGCTTGTGCTGGTAGCTCAGGCTTATTACTAACTAGCTCTTAACTTAAATGAACCCATAATTCTTATCTCTGTTTAGCCACATAGTTTGGTATGTTTTCTCAGTGTGGCATTCTCATCTTGCTTCCTCTGAGTCTGGCTGGCGACTCCTGACTCCACCCTTCTTCCCAAAATTCTCCTAGTCTGGCTGTCCCATCATACGTCTGGCCTGGCTACTGGGTAGTCAGCATTTATTAAATCTATTCAAAACACAATTCTTTACACTGTACAAAGGCATTATCCCACAGCATTTCCCCACTGATATCTGACTGTGGGTTTTTATTATTAAGACCAATTAAAAATTGTGTTACAACTTATATACTTATATAGTAAATGTGTATATACTTTTTATCTACCACCCATGTGCAGATGCAAAAAGGTTATTATCACATTTCTAATATTTAAAACAGACACTGACTAGTCACAGATTTGTTAATTTTTTTAATATTTTATTTTTTTATTTTACAATACTATTCAGCTCTACATAATAGCCACAGATTCCCTTGTTCTCTCACTTCCTGTCCCCCTCCCCTTCCCCCCAGCCCATCCCCCATTCCCACCTCCTCCAGAACAAGGTCTCCCCCGAGGACTGGGATCGACCTGATAGACTCAGTCCAGGCAGGTCCAGTCACCTCCTCCCAGATTGAGCCATGCATCCCTGCATAAATCCCAGGTTTCAAACAGCTAACTCATGCAACGAGCCTAGGACCTGGTACCACTGCCTAGATGCCTCCCAAACAGATCAAGCCAATCCACTGTCTCACCTATTCAGAGGGCCTGATCCAGTTGGGGGCCCCTCAGCCTTTGGTTCATAGTTCATGTGTTTTCATTCATTTGGTTATTTGTCCCTGTGCTTTATCCAACCTTGGTTTCAACAATTCTCCCTCATATAAACCCTCCTCTTTCTCACTAATTAGACTCCCAGCGCTCCACCCGGGGCCTAGCCGTGGATGTCTGCATCCAGATTCCTCAGTCCTTGGATGGGGTTTATGGCACAACTATTAGGGTGTTTGGCCATCCCATCACCAGAGTAGGTCAGTCCCGACTGTCTCTCGACCATTGCCAGCAGTCTTTTGTGGGGGTATCTTTGTGGATTTCTGTGGGCCTCTTTAGCTCTTTGTTTCTTCCTTTTCTCATGTGGTCTTCATTTACCATGGTCTCCTATTACTTGTTCTCCCTCTCTTTTCTTGATCCAGCTAGGATCTCCCACTCTCTTTCCCTCAACCCTCGCCCTTCATTGCTCCCACTCATGTCCAGGTTGTTCATGTAGATCTCATCCATTTCTCCGTGTCTTTCTTGGGGTCCCGTTATCTAGGTAGCCTCACTGGTGATGTGAGTAGCAGTCCAGTCATCCTTGTTCCACATCTAGCATCCTCCTATGAGTGAGTACATACCATATTTGTCTTTCTTAAAATTTTTTAATGTAAACAACAAATAAAAAGAAAACCCTCCCTGTGAAGTTGTGTGTGGCATGAGCATTTGAATTTCGGAGGATTCTTAGCAGTCTGACAAGAATTCACTTACCATCACCATTTCCATCTCTCTAGAGAGGGGATACAGGAAGCTATGCATATGGATTAATTATATATTTTTGTATATATAGTATATGTTTTATACAGCCTCCATAATTAATTTTTATTTACTTATTCCTATTTTTGGTGAATATTTTTAGTATATATGCAGGAACAATAAGCAAATAAAAACTGCTCACTCTAGTTAGTTTGGATTTTGACTATGATAGGAATGTGCAGAGCGCATTGGGCTTCTCCTCGGGGGCCCAGATTTGCTTCACTGTAAGTAGGCAGCTGTTCCCCATCCATCCTACTTTGTAGGTAAGCAACAAGACTCAGCTTAATATGTTTAAGAGTTTTTCTCTTATTTGTTTTTTCTTTATCATTAAAAATGCAGAAGGAGCTGGGCACTCAGGAGGCAGAGGCAGGCAAATCTCTGAGGTTGAGACAAGCCAGGTCTACAGAGCAAGTTCTAGGACAACCAGGGATGCACAGAGAGACCCTATCTTGAAAAAATAAAAAACTAAAAACCAAAAGAAAAAAATCTTAGAAGGAAAATAAAAATCCTTGTCAAAATCAACTTAAATTTGAAATACTGTGTTTTCCAAAAATTAGAATTACATTGTTTAAAGTATATAATGGGATATATGGGATACTATATCAATAGGATTATGTCTCATATGCTTTCTGGCATTAAAATAAGGTATCTTTTCACTCCTCACATCAGCTTTATATTGATGAGACGACATGTGCTCTCAATTGCTGCAGTCAGTAGAGGCTCATTGACTCTATACACACATATCCAAATCTATTTGCCCACTGGAAGCAAACAAAAAACATGGCTAAGGATTTAACTTTTGAGAGAAAGACATAAAACATACTTTGAATGTAGAACCCACAGTCTAAAACATTCTGATATCAGAGTCTTCTTTGAAGTAGACATTTTCCCATTTCTCTATATTGTAATACCTGGACCAAACCCTGAGTTTGGCTGACACTATCTGCCTTACCTCTACCAAACTGATTATCATGGAATATTTCAAATATCAACTGAAAATCAGAAGAAATAGGGAAGAAGCAGAGCAATTGGAGATTCAGTGGGTATACCAGCCTCACAGATGATGGGGTCTGGACAGTGTCTAAACCACTTGTAACAGAGGGCTTAGCACAGGGAAAGAGATGGAGACTGGTGCAGAGGACTCCATAATCAGGCTCTTTATCCATGCAGAGGATTACTGAGTTTAATTGTTCTCTGAGAAGAATTTATCTGACTACAGAAGTTAGGAAGGAGTTGTTATAGGCAAACTGGGGAAAAAAATAGAAAGGCAATTGCTTTAGAATTCAATGACTAGACATCAACTTTGCTTTGAATAGGAGGCCTATCACTGAGATAGAAGAACTCAGGAGAATGCTGGGGGAATCATTACAAGAGCAAGTCCTTTTCCTTGAGAACAGGAAGCAAAAGGGTTTTTCATAGTTTTAAATGCAATATCCAAGTAGGAATTAACTGAAGTAAGATAAGCTAATACTCTGACCCATAATTTAACTTTAAAGAATTAGCTATTATGATGCACTCTTGGCATGAAGAAAAATGTAGCTTAAATAGCCACACAAAGCAATGAATTTCTTTTGTACAACCTAAAAATGCTTAATTGCAAAGTGACTCTGAAGGGCTATTCACTTCATTGATTCTTAGAGTACATTTATATTCTTCCGTTTTTAAATGATATTAATCACAGAACAAGGAAACAGGTGCCATGATGTCATTGTTATCCTCCCAGATTTTTACACTTGGGTTAACAAATTTTATAATAAAGTCCAGATTGACCTCAGATTTACAATCCTTCTACACAAGCTCTTGCTTCTTAGGATTATAGACATGTACTAGCATACATTGTCTCATACAGAAAACCGTAAGATTAACAGACAGTAAGATTGGAAGTTATTAATCAATATGGAAACCATTAGCTATTTGAGGATTTAAAAAGACTTCTTCCTATTCTTACAAAATAAAATGCTTAAAATTTAAAATAAAAATAAATTATTGAGAAGTTAACAGAGAAGAAGATGTAACTGTTTTTCTTATTTATATTAATTTTTAGTAGTACTGCTATAATTGAGACACAGTGTCACTATGAAGTCCAATTCAGGTTTGAATTCACAATTTTCCTGCTTCACACTCCTTTTTTTTTTTCTCTCTCTCTGAGACAGGGTTTCTTTGTAGCTTTGGAGCCTGTCCTGGATTAGCTCTGTAGCTCAGGCTGGCCTCGAACTCACAGAGATCCACCTGGCTCTGCCTCCTGAGTGCTGGGATTACAGGCATGCGCCATCACCGCCTGGCCTTACCCTCCTGATTTTTAAGTTTATAGGGATGGACTAGCATGATCATCCTCCCAAGTTTTGTATTTTTTTTAAATCTGTGCTTCTTAATAATGCTAGGTAAATTGGATTGCTGAAAATTTTCATACAAATGCTGATATTTTGATGAATGATTCTGAGTTCATAAAAGCAAAGTTCAGGAAAAATACAGACATACACATGTGTATATGCATATATATGTATATTATATATATATACATATATATGCTGTGGCATGGTCTGTATGTCAAATGTGTTGCTCTGATTAGTCAATAAATAAAACACTGATTGGCCAGTAGCCAAGCAGGAAGTATAGGCGGGACTAACAGAGAGGAGAATTGAGAGAACAGGAAGGCGGAGGGAGACATAGCCAGCCGTCACCATGACAAGCAGCATGTGAAGATGCCGGTAATATATATATATATATATATATATATATATATATATATATATATACCACGTGGCAAGGTATATATTTATAGAAATGGATTAATTTAATTAATTTAAGATGTAAGAACTAGATAGCTAGAAGCCTGAGCCATTAGGCCAAACAGTGTAAATAATATAAGCGTCTGTGTGTTTATTTTATAAGTGGGCTGTCGGACTGCTGGGGCTTGGCAGGACCTGGAGAGAAAACTCTCCAGCTACATATATATAGCTACAATATACATATGTATTGGTGGTTGTATTACATACATGACTAGACAACTTATAAAACTCCTGGGAGTCATATGCTTCTCCACACCGACGGTGACTCACACTTGCCTGCTGTGGAAAGGTGCATTTCCTGCATTTAATTTACAGTTGGTTAGTAGAGAGGATTCAGTTGAGTTGATTCATGAGACATAGAGATAACTGAGATCACAGTGGCCGACCAGCAGAGTCAGTCACAGCTCTGCTGATAATGGGTGAAGTTCCTCTGGCTTCTGTACCCTTCCACCAAATCACATCTCTAAACTGGATGCCTAAGCTTCCATTTTCCAGTTACTAAACCCCGGCTACTTCAAAAAGAATTCATCAACAATGTCAAAATTCTTAAGACTCCAGGTTTCAATCAGAATTAAGATATTTAAAAGTCTAGACCTCTTAATATTTTTGATAGACCTATTAGCTGTCAGTGTCTGTATTTTCTATAAAACTTTAGCCTCTGACCTCTGCTTTAACATATAGTTAAGTGGCCGGGCAGTGGTGGTGCACGCCTTTAATCCCAGCACTTGGGAGGCAGAGCCAGGAGGATCTTTGTGAGTTCGAGGCCAGCCTGGTCTACAGAGCGAGATCCAGGAAAGGCACAAAGCTACACAGAGAAACCCTGTCTCGAAAAACCAAAAAAAAAAAAAAAACAAAAACCAAAAAAACAAACAAACAAACAAAAAACACAAAAACAAAAACAAAAAACATATAGTTAAGTGAACCAATTTACTACATTTTTATTTTTAAATATACTTTACTACACCTACAGCTATTGTGCCCTTTTATTTGAAATTGTATTAATTTAAATTCTCCTCATTTAAAAATATATTGATCAGCACTTTAAAACAAATATTTAGTTCAGTTAATTTTCTTTTGCCACGCACATTGTCCTTATCTATTTTTAATTATCCTTATTTCCTTTATTGATTTTCTTTATTTTTTAATTGGTGTACAATGTATCTGTTTTCCTTCCACTGTCTCCCTGACCTCTCCTCAACCTGTCCTCTTCTGCCCCAGTATTCCCCTCCACCTTTATATTGCACGTGTTCTAACACCTCCTACCCCGTACTTAAAGCCTCTTTCTCTCCTCTCCTCATGGACTCCTTTCTAGTTTGTAAGTATCAGTACACACACACAAATGCAGACATATGAAATTAGGGGGCTGAGGCGATGTCTCGATAGGCAAAGTGCTTGCTGCACAAGATAAGGACCTGAGTTCTGTCCTCAAAACCCATGTGAACAAACAAAAAAGCTGGGTGTGCTGACACATCCCATAATCCCAATGCTGGAAGCCAGACACAGGCAGATCCTGGGACCTGTCACTCAGCTGGTGAGGTTTTTGTCTCCAAAAGTTAAATGAAGAGACACAAAGGAAGCATCCAATGCTGGGTTTCTGGCTGCCATACACGTACATAGACATACAGACACTTGGACCTACACACATGGGAATAGACACATGTAGCAGATAATTTTTTTAAAAATTTTAATAGAAAGATAGGATGCACACATTAGAGGGAACATGAGGCATTTGTCTTTCTGAGGCTTATACACTTAATACATTGTTTTCTTCCCCCTCCCTGTTTTTATTTTATTGAAAATAGACTTTTTTGTATAATATATTCTGATCATAGTTTCCCCCACCCCAACTCCTTCATGATCTTCCTAACCTCTTCTCACATGCGAATACACATCCTTTCTATTTCTCCTTAGGTAACAAACAGGCATCTAAATAATAAAATAAAATAAAAACAGCTTGGAATAAGACAAAACAAACAAACAAACAGAAGAGCCAAAGAAAAAGTACACCAAACACATATAGACACAGAGACTTGCTAGAATTCCATAAAAACACCAAATCTGGTTGGGGCAGGGGTGGCATAATATACCCGAAGGACCTATAAGGTAAAAAATAAAATAAAATGAAGAGCCCTGACAAAACATTACAAAACAAATAACCTCCAAAGATGGCCATTGAATTCATTTTGTGTTGGCTATCTACTGTTGGGCACGTGATGTGCCCTTAAAAGTGCTTTGCAGCCCCAGTGAGACTCCATTGGAGAGAAGAAATTTTTCATTTGTGAGTGGTTATCAATTGGAGAGAGCTTCTGTCTACTTCTATTCTCAGTGCTGGGACCTCATATGATACAGATCCATGCAGGCCCTGTGCATACTGCCACAGCTCTGTGAGCTCAGATGTGTCTGTCCTATTGTATTTAGAAGGCCTTGTTTCCTTAGTGCTCTCCATTTCCTCTGGCTCTTACAATCTTTTTGCCTCCTTTCCACAGGGCTCCCTGAGCCATAAAAGGAGGGATTTGGTGAAGACATTCCATTTAGGATTGAGTATTTCATGTTCTCTCACTTTCTGTACATTGACTATGGGTTATCTATATTTGTCCTCATCTACTGCAGGAGGAAGCTTTTCTGGTCGTGGCTGAGCAAGGCACTGATCTATGAGTACAGCAGAATGTCCTTAGGAGTTATTTTATTGCTGTAGTCCTTTAGCAGAAAAGTAACATTTGGTTTCCTCCTAGGTCCCTGGGCTATCCAGTGTCAGCTTCTTTGACCATCTGAGCAGGATTAGGGATGGGTTCCACCTCATGGAGTGGCCTTAAATGAAATCAGGTATTTGGTTGGTTACTAGATTACAGATACAGGGGACATAATTCAAAGTGATCGAGAAGATTTATCGCAAGTCAGCGTCAACCTAAATGGAGAGAAACTCAAAGCGTTTCCACTAAAACAAGGAACAAGACAAAGCTGCCTACTCTCCATACCTACTCAATGTAGTACTTGCATTCTTTGTTAGAAGAATAAGATAACTGAAGGAGATCAAGGGGATGCAAACAGGAAAGGAAGAAGTCAAAGTATCACTATTTGCAGATAATGTGATTATATACATAAATCACCCCAAAATTTTCAACCAGGAAACTCTTACAGCTGATAAACACTTTTAGCAAAGTAGCTGGATAAAATATTAACTCAGAAAATCAGTAACCCTCCTATATACAAATGACAAATGGACTGAGAAAGAAATAAAGGAAAAAAATACTCTTTACAATAGCCTTAAAAAGAAAGCCCCTTGAGTAAACAAACAGACAAACAAATAAAAACATATTGGAGTAACTCTAACTAAGCAAGTAAGAAACTTGTATGATAAAAACTTTAAGACACTGAAGACGATAACAGAAGATGGAAAAATATTCCATGCTCATGGATTAGTGAGACCAGCATATTAAAAGAGCCATTATGATAAAAGCAAAACACAGATTCAATACAATCCACATCACAATTCCAACCCAATGCTTCACAGACATACTGTTTTCTAGTTTTAAGCATTTAACTTCAAGTTTTATATGTTTTTATGCCTGAATAAAATTCCAATGTATATGTTGAAATCCATTCATCTGTTTAAGAAGATTGAGGCTTATTTACCTTTTTTTTTTTTTTTTTTTTTTTTTTAAATAAAAGCAATGTCTACTGCTAGCTGGGATAAACATTGGAGAACTCAGCCTATAAAGAAATAGATCTGGATTTTATCTGAAGTTTAGGTGAAATTCATGTAAAAATGTCAGTAGCTTTAGAAATGCAAGCCTTACATATTTTAAGAAGCAATAGTCGCTCATGTATTCTTCCTTAATGACCTGAAGCACTAAGGGTACATTTGAAAGTGAAAGAGTTCAGAGACCTAGGACTTCATTATATTGTGTTAGAGCTGGTCTTGTCATGTCAGCAAACCCATTTTAAACTTCTGTTAAAGTTCTTCCAAGTCAACATGTACCTACCAGTGTTGCCAACATCTTGTGGTCAGAAATCTAGACTTCAAGAAAAACCTAAGACAAAATTTCCCTACAATATTAGAAAATAAATTGCTTAAAAATTAAAAAAGTCCTCCTGATACACAGAAGAGCCAGCCCCCAGAGGATCAGTTGTTGCTCAGTGTGAGCCCGTCCTTCAGGGAAGCTAGCAAGCACTAGATAGGCACCATTGCTTTAAATTTCACCTCTGCACCAGAGAACATGACATTAGAAAGAACAGGAAAACCAGTCTGATTGAATGTGAGCACATAATAAACCCAACTACACCACAAATATGTAGTTATTTTCTTCCTGTAACTGTTGTTCTATAAGTGAACACATTTGAAGAAATGACAACTTTTCTCTGGTAAAATTACCCTAATAACCCAGTCTACTTGTACTAGAAGGAACCAAATGAAAACTTAAAATTATACTATTAGTGGCTAATATTTAAAGAAAAATTCTGGCAACTCTCCATTTCCTGTTTTAACCTTTAAATATTATTTCTAGTTTTGTATTTATGATAGACTAGAGTGGCTAACACCAATCTTAGAATAATTGTGATGTTTGCCAAATTAAAGGAACTTTAATTGGACTTAAGTGTCACAGTAGATGACTTTCAAAAACATGGTCTCACAAAAAGTGGTGAAAATTAATTAAGATTGTGTTTGCAACAGGGCTTTCCAATATGATCCCTGCTGGCTTCCAACTTAATACATAGCTCAAACTGAGCTAGAATCCAAGTCTCTTTGTGCAGTCTCTTGAGTATTAGGATGACAATGTATGCTCACACTCAGCATCATTATATCTTATTACTTATGACCCAATCTGACACAAGGAAGATTGTAGACAAATTTCTAAGTGGTCTTATTAAATAAAAAAACATGGAGCCAGAAATAGGGGTGAAAATCTGACAGAGATCAGAGGAATCGGAACAGTCACTGGCTAACCTTACCTCACCATGCAGCAGCTTCCAAAGTGTACTACTTCCTGTCTACCCATGCCTTTATTGCCTTTCTGTTCTGCCCTCTCATTGACTCTTAGTCCAGCGACCTCACTTCCTTGTCACTGCCTGTCTGTACAGACCTCCGCGTCTCTATGCTTGGTACTGGGATTAAACGTGTGTGTCACCACGCTTGTCTCTGTTCCCTAGTATGGCCTTGAACACACAGAGACTCTGCCTGCTAAGTGATGGGATTACGGGCGTGTGCTACAAATGCCTGACTTTTGTATATACTTAAAATGGTTTGCTATTTCCTCTGCTCTCCAGGAAAACTTTATTTATTAACATACAAATAAAATATCACCACATTTCAGCACAAATAAAATATCAACACAGAGGATGCTTCTAGCACCAGGCCAAATCAAGTTTTGACTATCTGAAGTCCATTTCTAGTTAGAAAGACAGCGTCAGAGATTATTGAGATTGGATCAGAGCACATTCAGCACCAAGAACTTGTAGAATGTAAGGGAGAAACTGACTAGGGAGAAAAAAGACAACAGCATAAAAGACATTGGTCTCTGACTGAATCTAGAAAACATGTTGTTCAAACTCATGGGGGAATGATAATCTAAAACTGAGAGAGCTTAAACAAAAATACATTAGTGTACCCCATTCCATGGTTTTGGGAGAGACATATAAAAAACAAACGATGAGTACTTAGCTATGAAAACTTTAATGGGAACTTTCTTCTAATCACTCTGTCTCTTAGGGCTTGGTTCTAGCAAAATTATTAGGATATAAATAAGAAAATTATCTAGCAATCCATGCTAAAGACAAAATGTCTCTGTATATTCTAGCCACAGCAAGAGTCTCCTGTTCTCTATTTTATTTTAATGCTTAGTCACATTTTGGTTAAGAGTTTTATGGAAATCTAATCATATAAAATGATGCATAAATCAAGAAGAATTATGTGTTTTCTTCAATTTTGCCTTCTCAAAAATTATAAGTACTCAATTTTCCCTAACCATTGCTATTATTTTCTATTATCTCCCCAACAGAATTTATGAAGACTGTATGTTATGCTGTCTCTGGACTGTTTCATGGATAATGTGGCCCTAAAGGCAAAATTTAAATGCCTGTCTTTTTTTAAGAGGAAGAATTTAAGTGCCCATTCTGCTACTGAAAAGTTTCAGTGGCTTATTTCATGTGAAATTTGGATTGCAGGATTGGTGAACAAATCATATCATGACCTCCAAAACAACATTGAGCATGAAAGTGATGGGAAGTGTTCAGGAACATAAAGAATTAAAACAGACAGTTGTAAATTTGAGGTACCATATCACTAGGTAATAATACTAGAAGAGAAAAGATGTCACAGTGAGATAATGGTGGGCATCAGTGGATTATCTGCAAGAAGAAAGTGTTGCCAAGGCTCAGGGGAAGAACACAGAAAGCAGGAATGTGTAGAGTGCTCTCAGGATGAGAGAAGAGCGATTGTCAAAGTCGCCAAGGAAGTCTCTTTTTGGGGGGCACCGTTAGTAGACTTACTTAGGAGAAAGGTGACTATTATTTGTAATATTTGGAATTTTTTTTTTCTTCAGAAAAGGGCAATGAGGAAGAAAGAGGGAGAGAACACAGGGGAAATTAAGGAAGGGAGCATTAATTTTGCAGTTCTAAGTTTCACTTGACCTCTATGTGTAAACTATAAACAAACTTCAGGTTAAAGGTTTCAGGTGAGTTTTACTCCCTCTATTTAGTTAATAAATGAGAAGACTGGAGTAAAAAAGGCAAGAGAGCTCAGTATCAGACATTCGAGAGCATTTCTGTCATTCACTTGAAGTTCTATATGTTCTCAATATTTATGTCTTATTATAAATATACCTAAAGAGAATGATAACTAGCTGCTCCCTTATCCCACTTAGGAAATAATCTTACTGACCTTGAAAGGGAAGATAAAGAAAGATAGACAGAAAGTAGGGTTAAAGGTGGACAGTAAGTCTGTCCACCAACTTATCTTCACATGAATATCCATACATGCGTTTCTTCTTGGTAGATTAAGAGTGTTTTCTCTTCTTACTAATTTGGTCTGGTTCTGTAACTTTCTTTGATCATTATAATATGGCAGAAGGGGTATGTGTGACTTTAGAAGTTATGTAGCTTCTATATTTTCCCAGTTGGGATCCGACCACTAGGTAAGGCTGCAAGGTTCAAGTGAATAAAGAAGGAAGAAAAGAAAGAAGGAGGGTAAATATATTCTACATGGTGGGTTGGTGAGTGGCAGATACTAGATAGTAGACACACACACACACACACACACACACACACACACACACACACACACAATGAATAGGTGGATGGATACATAATAGATAGATGGTAGCTGGTAGGTGGTAGATACATAAGATAATACCGATCATTCTGCCTCCTTTAGGAAAGAGTCAAGTTGGACCAGCTAATATTTGAACAAAATCTTTCTAGCCCTGCTATCATGTTCTAGACCCAACCAAGCTCTGAGGCAATGGTAGCTATATGCATAATGTCAGTTGCCCATTGCATGAACCCACAGAATCATGGTAAATAAATAATTTTGTTTAATTTTCCTTGTCATGGAAATTTTGTTATACTGAAAAGACAAATCAGTACAATTAGCCTTGGACCCTGGACTGTAGAGAACAGATTATTAGGAAAACATTGGCAGAGCAGAGTACAGCATCAACTTAGCTCTAGTCTCTACTTAAAATGCCGAGGAAAATCTGACATGAGGAGCAAACCTACTAAAATGTCAGTGCTCCCTAGACACAGTAGGAGTGTTTGGTGGGGATTGGCTGACAAGTCACAGAACACCAATACAGCTCGGGATATTAAAGATCTACTTAAATCTGACACTTTGGACCTGAAAGTGTGGAGTTAATGCCAAGATCATCTCTACATTACCACCAATTAGAATCACTTATGACAATTATCATTAGGGCCCACTCACAACTACTTCCATTATACAAATACCACTCTAGAAGACCTTGTCCCTACTCTCTTAGTGACCCTTTGAGGCAGGCATCAACCCATTGTAGAGACACTGGCCCAGAGGGTCCACAGATTCCTCCTCCAGCAGGAAAGCATGACAATTGGTGTTGGCTCCCTCTCAGGCTTCCCCTTGGATTTTATCATTCACTTTCATAGCCTTCCCTTCTGTAAGTTTGAAAGATAAATTCTCTGGGAAACTGGTCCTTGTTTGGAGTTTTTTTTTTTTTTTTTTTTTTTTTTTGGTTTTCCGAGACAGGGTTTCTCTGTGTAGCTTTGCGCCTTTCCTGGAGCTCACTTGGTAGCCCAGGCTGGCCTCGAACTCACAGAGATCCGCCTGCCTCTGCCTCCCGAGTGCTGGGATTAAAGGCGTGCGCCACCAACGCTCGGCCTGGAGTTTTAAATACATTGAAAATTATTTAAGATGAAAGACCAATTTATAAGAATTAGAAAAATCACCCTAATCTATAGGGGCAGTGGTTTCATTAATATGGCTTCATGCTCTGAAATGACAGGTATTTTTCTCACTGGTGTCCCCATTTTCCTACACTGAAGTTCTTTAGTACTTGTTAGTTCTGAGCTCCTTTGAGATTTATAAAAGTGATAAAGTCTTAGCTTTTTCATACTGTGAATGGACTAGAGTAGGGTATCTGTGAAGAAATCAAGACAGAAGTAAAAGGAGGAAGAACAGAGAAGGATGTTTAAAGCATACAACCATCCTGTACTGCAAGACCAACAAACAGATCCAACCTATTAATCCAGCTATAAAGCACCTTCTTGCCCTGAGCCAGCTACAGAGCTTGGGAGGCAATGTGGAAAATGAATCACAAGGAAGAGCAGACAATTTGATTTACTCATGGTAAGAAATTTGAAAATGAGCCTTGTAATTCATAAGGTTCCTATAATATCACCCAATTCACTTTTCACCCTGAATGTGGCTCCACTGTTGCTGCTAAGCATGCCACAACAGTATGTAGAGCAGCCTTAGTATGTCATTGGCAATGTGATAAGTAAGAGTTGGGAGGAAAGAGAGATTTCTTTATAATAACTGTCTCATTAAAAATATAACATTCCTAGCCGGGCGGTAGTGGCACACACCTTTAGTTCCAGAACTTGGGAGGCAGAGCTAGGTAGATCTCTGTGAGTTCAAGGCCAGCCTGGTCTACTGAGTAAGATCCAGTATAGGCACCAAAACTACATAGAGAAACCCTGTCTCAAAAAACAAGATGTAAAACATTCCTTATAAAGTCTTGTGTAATAAATACTAAAAATACTAGGCAAGATAATTCACTTCAGTATCAAACTCAACTTGTACTGCACCATACAATTATTGAGAGTGTTAATCACATTTAATATAGGATGGATCCAACTATTAACCCATTTATATTTTAACAAGATCCCTCTTCGATTCGTCAGTGTTATAGGATTACAGTGATGGTCTGGTTTTGTTTTTGTATACCAGCGTTTCTCAACTGGGGGTGAGGTTAGGCATGCTTTCAAGGAGTACTGAAAGTGTATGGAGACAGTCTGGATCATTAAAGCTGGTATGGGGCACTGGTCAGGGAAGTTCAAAAACCCTAAGCACAGGACATATCTCCAACAAAATCGAGTAATCTGCCTTAAAATGTGAACAGTGACAAGACTGAGAAAATGCATTGTGTGTCAGTTTTGCATGAATTTGGAAATCTTTTCATATAAATTAACAAAAAAACCCTAAAATTATGTTATTTATTAGATGCAAAAGATAAACTACTTATAAGAAATTATCTTGTTAGTTTATTTTCAAGAATCAGAAGTCAAATGTCTTGAATTGGATAAGACTCAGCTTATTGTAAATCAGTGAGCCATGGATTAATAATTAGAAAAATACAGCTATGGGGGCATTTGGGTCAATTGACTTCAACTGATTGGTTATTTTCCAAACAACATTATAAGTCACAAGATCTGACGAGAGATTTTTCTCTTGAAACAAATCTCAACTACATGCTGACAAAATAGAAAATGATCTCCTGGAGGGATTCTTTCTTTCTTTTTTCCTTTTTCTTCTGCCTTTTTTCTTATAGTGGTACTAGGAATTAGGCCTTTCACAATGGTAAGCCTTTACTCTCCCACTTGGCCACAATACCCATACTGATTTTTTTTTTTAGTAAAACAAAAATGATAGCATCCTTACTTAAATACAAATTATGACTCTGCGATAGCATTAGTGAAACCTATGGTAAGATGTTCTCACATTTTATTTTTGATTCTGGGGTTGAGGAGCACACGAGTGTGTTGGCACATGTGCCCATGATACCATATGTGGAAGCCAGGGTAGGATGCAGCGTGTCTTCTAGCACTTTCTTTACTGCATTCAGGCAGGGTCTCTTACTTCACTGGTAGCTTGCATATTCAGCTAGGCTGGCTGGCCAGTGAATTCTCAAGATCTGCCTGTTTCTGCTGACCAGAGCTGGGGATACAGTCACACACAGCTGTACTAGGGGTTTATGTGGTTGCTGGGGAATCCAACTCAGATCTTCATAGCTGGGAGAAAGTACTTCTACCCACTAAACCATCTCAATGATTTATGATTCATCAATAAAGATCAAAAAGCCAATTCACTTCAGTAAAGGGACATAGATTGACTATATGATGCAGCTATTTATTGAGACATGCTGAAGCATTCTTCATGGGCTAATCTTTGTGGCAATGAACTAATAGACAGCATGAATCATTATTGTTTGAATCTTATGTAACACCCAGAACTCATATCTTGAAGTTTTGTGCACAGCTAAAAGCATTATTATGAGGAAACCTAGTTGGGGATGTTGGGTCACATGTGGTATGCCATGGGAGGATAGATTGGGAATGTCTTTACTTTCTGGCTGCTATTATGCAAGCAACTTAGGTCTTCCATGTCTTCCTCACCAATCTATGCTGCCTAACCATGAATACAACACAATGTTAAACAGAACCATGATTAAGCCAAAACAAGGCTTTTCTCCCTGTGATGCATTCAGGAATTTTATAACTATCAGAAGAGTTTTTTTCTGTCTCTCTGTTTCTGTTTCTCTCTGTTTCTCTCTGTTTCTATCTCTCTCTCTCTCTCTCTCTCTCTCTCTCTCTCTCTCTCTCTCTCTCTCTCTCTCTCTCTCCTCTGTCTTTTCCTTTCCGCAATGGCCCAGGCTGACTTCAAACTCATCATTCTCCTACTTCAGCCCCCCAAATTCTAGGATTGCCAGCATCTGTCACCTGTTTAGCTTCCTAGTTATACCAAAGGGGCTCTGTAGTACAATACTATTTTACTATTTCAACTGTCATTTCTCTGTGCTGGGTGCCATAAAGTGCCTCTGTGATAGCTTTGAAGAGAAGAACCAGTAGACATCTTTGGTTCATTAGAAGAAATGACAACAAGGGCTGGAAAGATGGCTCAGAGGTTAAGAGCACTGACTGTTCTTCCAGAGGTCCTGAGTTCAATTCCCAGCAACCACTTGGTGGCTCACAACCATCTAATGAGATCTGGTGCCCTCTCCTGGCCTGCAGGCATACATGCAGGCAGAACACTGTATACATAATAAATAAATAAATCTTAAAAAAAAAAAAGAAGAAGAAATGACAACAAGAAAGCAGCTGAATCTGCATTTGCAAAGCAATTACAGAAAGGTTAGGAAGCTCTTAGTTCTATGATCTTTGTTGTAAGCAGCACTTTCATGGGTTCCTGATACTCTGTGGTTGGGGCCGTATGATGTCCTTGGACTCTGTGCTTAGACCTGAGTGCCCAAACATGCCTCTTGAATCAAAAACTCTATTGCTATTTTTTGTATCTCACTCTTCAATCTTAACTGAGCGCAAGCCTGTGGCATAACCACTGTGATTCTAGAACATGACTACTCCCAGAATCACACTGGAGATCTTTTCTTTGTTCTCTTAAGTGCAGATCAGAAATACAGTCCTATTCATCTGAATTTTTACCAAAGCTGTACTTCTTCAGGCTGCAGAAATTGCTGTGACCAAGTAGAACAAATATTATAGATGGTTGACACATCCACAGCAACAACCAGATGTTCTGTTAGCTCGTGCATCTTGAGTACAATGATAGCTGAAATAAGATGCATATTGTTGAGACTTCCCTGAGCATGCTGCAGAGTGGACTATAGTAATTTAACAATCTTTGTTTCATCCTAATCATATTTCCAATATAGAAATGCCTAGTGCTGGGGAGGGGTTGAATGAGAAATTACTTGTTAATTATATCAAGGATCTGCAAACTTTGGTTCCTGTGATGATAAATATCATCATCTTGGCAGGGTGTAGATTTACCTAGGAGTGAAACCCCTGGGCATATCTATAGTGGGGTTTCTGGATTGAATTACTTGTAGTGGGAAGACAAATGCTGAATAGGGGCAGCACCATTCCACAGATGAAAGTCTCAAGAATAGAAAAGACAAAGTTCCCTGACCAGTGATGTTCATCTCTTTTTGTATCCTTACTGCAGATGCAGTGGGGCCAGCTGCCTCACGCTCCTATTGCTATGCCTTATCTGCTGTGATGGACTACATCCTTGAGCTATGGACTGAAATGAAACCCTTCTTCACTTAGGTTGTTTCTTCTTAGGCATTTTGTTATAGCAACAAAGAAACTAAGGAACACAGCCCCCAAACAATTGCCTTTTTTGTGAATAAAGTTTAATTGTCTGCAACAGCCCCACTTGCTTACATTGTATCTGTGGCTGCTTTCTTATTTTGGTGGGCAAGTCAAGCAGTTGTGATAGAGCACAGCAAAGCCTCAATCACTGCACATCTTCTATAGAAAATGATTGCCAGGCTCTATTATAGATTCTAGAACAAAAATGACTAAGAAAATCTAACAAGTAATTTTTCCAAATACAAACCTATTTAAGAGCTGACTTTCAGAACAAAGAAAAAGTACAATGATGCAGCTTTATCAAAACTTTTAGAAATTAAATTTTATGTAATTGATCCTAGGTTAATGTAAGTAGGCGGTGGCGGGGCACCTTGGCAAATACATTTGAAGTTCAAATGTTTACCTGATCTATTCATTTTACTGTTATATCACTCCAAGCACACCATAAAATGTAATGTAGGCTTTATGAGAATCAAATCACTTAAAGATGTCATTGAAATGCAAATTCTTAATAAATTCAATAAGAAAAACAAAGTCTATTTTTATCTTTCTCCTGCTTGTTCAGGACCCTCAGTTAGCTGGGGCCTTTGGAAGCTTCAGAGGGATCATCTAGAGTCCCAGCATGAGCCTCTTCAGGAGGTACTGCTTCATTGGCTTACACAGCAGCAAAACTGGGCTTGCCCCTTCATCTTTGGGAACTTGAGAAATGAAGCAGGAACACTTCTGCTTTAAAAAATGTAGTCCAGAGCAGTAGGTCCTGTGGCTGGGAACATTGTGGCAAACATGATGAGTGCCCTCCAGTTCAGGTGAGCTAAGGTGGAAGGCATAACCAACAGCATAATCTATACAGTCCACAACACAGAAACCTGCAAGATTTCCCACCATGTGGTGTGGTTATTGAGTTACAGATCCTTGGAATAAAGAAGCCTTGGGAATGCTCTCACTGAAACTTTCAAAACTGTAGCTTGAAAACTGCAAGTGAGAAGGCGAAATGTTTGGCCTGTGATGCTGGGGGAGTGGCTCAGTGGGTGAGAGCACTTGCTGTCCAAGCAAACTGCACAGAACTCATCACTTGCTGTGTCTGTAACCTCAGTATTGGAGAACATGGGTAGCTTGCTGGCTAATAGGAGGCCTTGTGCCTAGGGGATTAGGGATAGAGTGATGGAGGAAGGCCCCCACCATCTTCTTCTGGCTTCTGTGTATGTGTGCACAGGCACATACATTTGCATACACCACACACACACATACATACCCATCACCACACACATATGCAATGAATGCTTGGCCTGAGGTCACATTGCTCAATGATGATAAAGGTAATAGTTGAACTTTTAACTTCTGAATCCTTTTCATCTGTCACAGAGCTAGTCACACACCTGCTCTAGACTAGATTAGAAAACAGCAACATCAGTCTTCAATAACTCTAAATAACATCAACCCCCTTTTGGTTATGTGCTTGAGCTGGAAGACTCACTCACCATGTAAGAGGACTAAAGCAGATTCTCTAGCATGGCTTCCAGTGGGAGGCCAGGGTCACACACACTCCTTAATATAACCACTTGCATTGCTGGAACTGCAAAGTGGCTCATGAGCTAAGGACCATGGTAAAGCTCCACTAGGCAGGGGCAGATCAGGAGGGATAGGCACTCTAGGGACCTAGGATGCAGGAACTCTCCAGTTCCAAAGGAATAGACTTCAAGAGTAAAGGGAAGGTTATTATCTAAGGAAGCACTCAGAGTTCAGCAGGAACTCTTCTGCTTACTCAGTCAATGGCTGTATGTTTTCAGAGGCAGCTAGAACTGGAAAAGGCTTGTATATCTAACTAGTGAGCCCAGTATCCATCAGAGCAGTTAGAAACAAACGTCTTGACTAATTTAACACTGCCTAAAATCCCAGAGGTTATTTTTATCCATTGTAATACTTGTAACACACACACACACACACCATGTATAATAGGTGTATATATGTGTTGTGCTTTAGTCCAGACTGTATCTAGAATAATACTTTTTAGTATCTCATGACTGCTTTCATTGACTATTGAGGACCTCAAAATGAAACAGAACATGATTGATGGTCCAGAAATAGCACATAGTTACTGTTCTTGTCCTTTGTAATAAGTGCAGTATTCCTAATATCTAAAGAGGGAGGAGGTGATCCAAGGCCAAGTCTACAATATGCTCAAGTCCTACACAAGCATACATTTCCTACCTGTGTGCCAGTGCACTTCCTGCTAGTGATGCTTTTCTATAGCATAAAATCTCCTGCAGATGACAGGTCATAAAGCTCAGTTTTACTTACTTTGGAAATGAGGCAAGAAGAGAGAGAAGTAATTGTATCTATAGACATTTGTGGTTTCTGGGATTGAAAATTTCGAGTCAAGACATTTGCACTGAATATGTCACAGAGTTAAACATAAGTTGGTGTGGAATTTAAAGCAAAGCCATGCTGAGAGCCTCACAAAGGCATTCCTTATGCCTCATTTCATCCTGGAGGATCTGTCTATATTGTATCAATTAGGATGAGGTATTTTGTTTGTTTGTTTGTTTTTTCCAGCCATTTACAGAAAATTCTGCTCAATTTGGCCAAATGAGGAGACAGGGCTTTTTGACCAGGGCTGGGTTCTAACTGGTTCTCAGAAAGCCTCAGAGTTTGCCTCTCAGGTTCAGATCTAGGTGGAGAGTCACAGGCCTGTACCTCCCATCTGTGTGGCACTGATGGCATCATGTGGCTGGTTCCAAAGGTGCAGTGAGCCTCAAGAATATATTATAGAGATTCAGCTGTATATAATAAGCTATAACTTGACTGATGAAGGTGTCCTTTAAGAAGAAGCCATTTATCAAGGAATATATATATATATCATATATGATATGATATATATGATATATATCATATATCAAGCTGATATATATATATATCAGCTGTCTTCTGCTGTGAAATTCTTGTGTGCTCATATATTGCTAGGCCATATTGGCAAACAGTTTAGCTTCTCAGCCCTACTGCTGATCCACTAGGTAACTAACACCCCTACAGAGCCTAAGAGACAGGTGGTTGTAGATGCATAGCTTTGTTTCTTGTGCAAATGAAGCTCAGACAATCTCTAGACCTAAGGCCTAGTAGCATTGCAGAGTTATTGGCTGAGGACAGTAGGGCTTTTTGCATAACCAGGTGTAGTAAGGACTGGAGCAGAATTCCAGAGCCACATACTCATGGCCAGAGGAGAACAGAGGAAGGAGAATTTCTGTATGTAGTAGGCAGAGAGCCGCATGGTGGGAGGAGAAGAGAACAAGGAGAATTTCTGTATATGGTAGACAGAGCTGTATGGATGGAGAGAAGAGAAGGGGCCAGGAGTAAGAGCAAAGAAGGAAGGATGGAGAGTGAAGGAACAAAAGATGAAGATGAGGTCAAAAGCATAGAAGCTTAGTTAGGACTATGAGAAGACAGAAAAAGTAGGTACAGAGAGGAACTGAATGTCAGGACAGAACTGAAGCTCTATAGATAGAATTTTGTCTTGGAGAAATAAAGTTAACGGACAAAAGAGCATGATGTACATAGATTCTTTTCCCTCAGATAACCCCACGCCGGATGCAGCATTTTCCCCAGGACTCTGGGAGGGATTTTCTCAGGGCAGGCCCTTGGGAAAAATCCATTACAAAGGAACATCTGTGTCAGAGGAGCCTCTTGCTGTGTGCAGCCCAGCCTGTATCAGACACCACTCTCAGTCTATGAGGGATATACCTTGGCCAGGACTAGAATTTAAATGTGGGAAACAGTGGCCCAGTTTCTCCAAATACATTACAGAAAGTAGAAGAGATGAACACAAGAAAGTGCCCAGGTTACATATAGAGCAAGAAATTATTTAAGAGATATCTAACATGCAAAAAAGTAATGAAAGGCCAAAGTGGAGAGTTTGGACCCTAGAACAAGAAAGTATGGGCTCAAGTCTTCACACCATTATGTGGTAGCTGTATGACTTTAGTGAAGTTACTCTCTGTAGGTGCCAATTTATTCAGCACTAAAAATGGTGGTGATAAAGGTGGAAAGATGGCTCAGTGGTTAAAACACTTGCCATGTAAGTGTGAGGACAGGAGCTTGGATCCCCAGACATACATGTAACTAGCATACAGGTGTAGTGGCCTACTTTTAATTCCAGACCAGTGGGGGCAGAGATAGGGCATTCCCAGAACAAACTAACAAAGATAGTCATCTAAGCGAACTCTGGGTTTGAATGAGATCCTGTCACAATGAATAAGGTAGAATAGTGATCAAGGATGATTCCCAACTTTGGGCCTCCATGTGCATACATAATCCCAAACATGCATCCATATACGTGCATATAAAACCTTGCTTACATACACATACATGTATGAAAATGAAAAAAAGGAAAAATGGTGATTTTACAGTTTTGTCTATTCAATGGTATTTTTGTGATAATTAAATGAAGTAATTAAAAGCCATCAAATGGTGGTCACACATAGGGTTTACTCAGTCAACATTACTAGCTCATTGGTGTTATTGTTAATAATAGTGATAGACCCCAGACCCAGGGTACTACCTTCTCGGGTGGGCGCCCCAAGAACCCAGACTCCAGTCCAGTTGATGCAAACAAAAAGAGATTTATTGATGGGGCTGTACAGTCGGGCTCCTCTCCTCCCAAGAGTAAGAGTCGAGCCCTACTGTAGCCACATGGGTACTTTCAAAGGAATTGGAAAACCCACAAAAGCCATATGATTACAATTCCCATGCAATTTTGTTCGAGTTGTTTCATGTCTAGGGGCTACTTTCACAAGATTATGGCCTAATCACAGGGTAGGTACAATCACATCCACATGCACAATTTTCCCCAGAACCTCAGGGGGGTATCAGGGCAGGAGTGAATGTTACACAAAGGTTACAGTGGTCTTTCCTGGAACACTTGCAATTATCCCAGTCACAGATGAGCAACATATCTTAACAGAAATCTCCATACATTGTGGTAAGAGTGGTTGAGTAATGGCTGAGTTAGTTTGCCCTTGGAACTAGCTTTTTAGTTCCTCATTCTCCTGGGGCTTGGGGGGTGTAAGCCTGAAGGGTTAGGGTCTTTCAATAGTAGATGCGAGAGTCAGCAATAAATGTTATAAATTATCAAACAATGGTCTCTTAAAATGGAGTGAGGGCAGGATGAATTGTGGCCCCGCGCTGAATATGTAAGAGTGGGTGATTATGAAAATCAGAGACAGAGGAGAAAGCATTCTCATTGGGGATGGAAACAACAAAATGTGACATTGTGACAAGCCAAAGCCCCAGCAGACCAACCGGTTTGAGGGAAACTCATGAGAGGGTCTTAAATGTCAGGCAGTTTTTTTTTAAGCTTCCTATGGGTATTTCTAGCATCTATAATGCTAAAATATCATTGAAAACAAATTTTTCCAGTCTAAACACATATGTATTCTAGCAAAATGATCTTAAACCCCCTGTTTGATTTAATCTATCAGCCAAAAGTAATTTCAAAAGGAGAGATCATTACATTGTTTTTAAAAATATATTCATATAATTACTCTATTAAGAAATCAGTGTGGCAATCAACCCCTTTGAACTCAAGAACATCAACTGATCTTGCCAATAGGAATAGAAAGTTAATCTAAGGGCAATTTTTCTCATTTGAAAGGGTTTCTAGCCTACCTATGTTCTCATCTCTTCAGGCCTTGAAATACTTCTTGCTCACCGTCTCTGATCATAGCGTTATAGAAACCATGTTGTACTATACTCAAGAAAGTCCACAAACTACATAAAAGAAAGCCATATCCATCTGTTTATATTTCATAAAATTTTATTTCTTTCTCTAAATAGGACCCAGAAAAATTTTCTAGAAGAGAAGAATTTTGCACCAAATAAGTTCATTATTTTTGTAAGTTGTTTCATGAGTAAGAAAGCACCATTCTTTAACAAGGAGTCAAAAGTATTCCTCCAAGTGCAATGAAGAGGTGCAATGAAAGGCTTTGGATTGTGGTTCAGGACATTGGGATTTATTCATGTAAGAAATAAACAAGGAAGATTTTTTCCATCTCAAACTCTTTGGCAAACACTGTGCTGACTGTTTCACATCCAGGTACAGAGGTGACTTCTATATGCAGCCCCTATACTTAGAATGACAGAGTTGCCTTACATATTGTAGATAGCCTTACTTGTCAACTTGGCACAGCCTAGAGTCATCTGAGAAGAAAGCCCGATTGAGGAATTGTCTAGATCATATCGGTGTGTGGACATATCTGAGGGAGCTACCTAGATTGGTAATTAATATAACGGGACCCACCTGCTGTGGGCAGCATCAGTCCCTAAGTGGGGAGCCCTGGCTTGTATAAAAGGGCTAACTGAGCATGCTTCTGTAAGAATGGCAGCAAGCAGCATTCCCCATGATTTCTACTCCAAGTGTCTGTCTTGAATTCCTACCCTGACTCCCTCACTGATGGACTATGGCCTAGGAGTGTAAGCCACATATGGTTAAATATATCTGGGTGCAGATATATTATTTTTTCTTCCTTTAAGTTTCCTGCATGCAGAAAATCCAAAAAAGCATCTAATCTGGCAGCAAGAAATCCTATCAGAAAGGCAGGGCCGGGCAGTTTAACTTAACTTGATCCATTAGTGTCCTAAGCCCTGTGACAGCCACTTGAGAAAACTCATGTTCTTCTCTTTGTAGTGTGACTATTTGTGATGCATTTTCACATAAGGACTGCATCTAATGTTTCCATGAACATTAACGTGAGTTTTTGTTCAGTAATGTTATCTTTGGTTTATCTTCTTCCATTACTTTCAAGCATTTTCCTTCTACAGATATCAAGTTCTATGAAAAAATCTTCCCTTGATGATTTCCCCCATCTTCCTCCACTCCTACTCATCACTCTCACTCTCCCTAAACCCTTTGTCTACACCTACTCTGTACTGCACAGAACACTGTAAGTCACTGTGTAGACTCTGCACCTCCCCAACAAACACTGGTAATGCAAAGGTGAACAATGCTTTTTCATCCTCTGTTCTGGAAGTTTGGTGAATCACCACTGGTTGATTAGTGCATCCAAGAGTCTTCGAAAGTAGCCAGCACTTCCCTGAATCTGAAGCATTTCATTAAAACCCATGACACTGTCCTGTGTGACTTTACAAAATTCCCATGAAGTCCTCAAATATTTTTACCAAATCATTGTTACAGTTACATCAGGCAGCTCTTCCCCCTCCTTCACAAACTGAAATAAAATAGAAGTTGGCTAGCATGCTGACTAAACATTCATTCCTCCTTGGCTTCAGGGAAACCCCAGAGTGTTTTAGGTAACAGCAGCCCCTGGGTCTCCCGAGGGAAAACACAGCACAGCAGCCTACTGGAAAGAGAACCACTGACCTGTTACATAAGAAAGGCAGACACCAAGCATGCTCTACCCAAGAGAGATTCAAGGAAACACACATTTGACTAGTGTCAAGTTTTAATTTTATTGTCATGTCCAACTCTTCTGGAAGGCTAGAGAGCTATGATTGAGTGTTATTCACAGTTTGAGGCTGAGGCTCACAGTACTCATTAGCATTTGTTAGCATCACTAGAATTTACATTAGCACAATCAGCCTTGATCCCTTGAAAGATGGCTTAATATAGTGCTTGGTTTTCATTTTGCTCTCTCTCTCTTTTCCCTGCCCCCCCCCCCGTGTGTGTGTGTGTGTGTGTGTGTGTGTGTGTGTGTGTGTGAGTGATAAAGACAGAGAAAGAGAAATACACAGAGACACAAAGGGGTGTGTGTGAAAGGAACAGCTAGGTACTCCAGAAAGCCAGCAAAAGCACACGCTCTCCAGAGTATACTCTCAAGATCACTGGCTGCTAGAAATGAAGTACTGGACAGAGAGAAAACAGAACCATACTTAGTCTCAACAAAGACTGCAGCCAATTCCATAAGCAGCTCTGGGGCTGGGAGGATGCTCTATAGTTGTCCCAAACTTTCCTCCCCAGCTTGCTTTTTGGTCATGGTGTTTCATCACAGCAACTGAATCCCAAAGACAATAGAAAACTGGATTTTCATCGTCTTATGCTTCTCTGTCTCCCATCTGACAAGCCCCTGCATGGGGGTCTACTGGGAAGGGATGTGACCACAGACAGGTCCCTTTTCAGCCTAGGTAATCCTGAGAGCCAGCAACCCTTCCAAAAACTGGAATAGCACTTCTTCAGTCCTAAGCAGAACAGGTAACATGGCACAGTCATCTTGACAGCAGAATAACATTGAAAAAATAAATCTCCATCATTCTTTTTAGGAAAGGGTTTTTGTTGGTTCCCACCATGACAGCAGTCTGCTTTAGCCACTAAGGCGGTTACATCATCACCTGCCACCAGGGCCATACTATCCACCACCAGTGATGCTATACTTCACCATTGAAAAGCGCCGGTGCATGGGCTGCGTTCGGGACCCCATTACCTATGGGTGCACATCTTGCTCACCCTTGATGCAGGGGGAAGGGACTTGGTCCTGCCTCAACTGGATGTATCAGGCTTTGCTACCCACCATGGGAGCACTTCCCTCTTGGAAGAGTGGATGGAGATTGGTTTGGGGGCTCTGAAGGTGGGGGCTGGGGGGAGCAGTAAGAGGGATGAGAAGGGTGGGTCTGTGGTTGGTATGTAAAATGAAAAAAATTTAAATAAGAAAAATAAATAAAAATTAAATAAAAAGGGGGGAAAGGTGCTGGTCAGAGTCACAGTCCTGCTCTTCCTGCCTCTCCTTTTCCTCTTACTACTCTTTCCCATTCCTTCTGTCTGTCCAGCTGCCTCATGTTATGACTCTGAGATGGTCTTTCATGCTTTCAGTGATCCTCTCCTCATCAATAAACCTCTTGTACTAAATCTGTTGCACGTGGTGTGTTCACTTAGTGGCATACCTTGGCAGGGCCCACTGAAATGTACCTATTTCACCTTTAAAAAAATCACTACAGCTTTGCTTTGTAATCTTGGATGACCTCATGTCTATTGTGACCTGGCTTGTCCTCTAATTCATAGCAGATTTCCTGCCTCGGCCTCCTGAATTCTAGGACAACAAACATTTACCATGCATGCTGGAATGGCTCGCAGAGGACCTGAGTTTGACTCCCAGCACATGTGACAATTTACTGTCACCTGTAATTCCAGCTCCAGGAGATCTGACAGTTACTTCGGGCCTCTACAGGTATCTGAACTCACACACTCACACCACACACACACACACACACACACACACACACACACACACACACACACAAATATATATATATATATATATATATATATATATATATATATATATGAATACATCTTTAAAGCAATGAAATATTTTACCACACTTGGCTAATATACTATCTTAAGTAAAAATTTTCTCTCTCAAAAAACAAAACAAAATGAAACAAAACAAAAAACAACTTATGTTTGAGGAGATGGTATTGGGAAAGATTGTTCAGAATCAACAAATAAATGACTTGCACTTTCCTTTTATCACTTTTCTAAACTTGAACTGGTTGGGACTTGTTTTTGTTTGTATTGCTAAGTCTCAAGCTGGCCTTGTGCTCATGACCCTGTTGCCCACGCCTGTGTAATGCTGGGATCACGGGACATACGTCACCAAGCCAACAGGTGTTTTTGTTTTGTGTAGGAACATTTAAATTTATTATTTTTTATTTTTATGATTTGAGCTTTTTTTGTTTTACACAGGCTATAACTGGCCTTTAGTGGGGTGAGTTAGTCAGCGCCCACTTATAAAATTAAAAACATTCTAATTTTTCATGTGTGGAGTTAAGTCACTAGCTAGTGTCCTTTCTTTTAATGAGATTAAAACCAAAAGTGGTAACTTCTGCTATTCTCGACAAGAAACTTAGACGTAAAATCTTTTCTTTGTAAGCAGAGTATTTGTTTTCTGACAAAGGCTGGAATGTGTTTGAAAAGGACATGTGATTGGATGTTGGCAAGTGCTTTGGTGCAGCCAATGACTGGTACCCACGTCTTCACTGAAATGCAGCTTTTGATAGGCCCCCAAAGGCCCAAACTTCCTGCTGAAATGTAAATGGGAAAGCTTCACAACTTAATGTGGTCCTCCCAGCCAGTGAAACAGCAATTCTTGGAGCTTCTAGCTCTTCTTTAAATATTAAAGCAATTCACACAGTGTCTTCTTGTGCAGGCTCATTGGAATTTCTTGTAAGGTTTGGATTTTTTTCATTCTTTGGATACTTCTGCTGTAGTGAAAATGGAATGTAATGTGGCATTCTATTCAATGTAAAGATTATAGTGTAATCAGCAAAAAGGTGTTAAGTTATAGAGTAATAAACCTTGAAATTACTTTCTTACCAAGGTTACTGATTACGTTCTAATTAGGAGTTAGGTAGGATGAGTCAGGGGGAGAAGCTGTCCCTGGAAGGTTGTATGCATAGGCAAGATAGGAGTCAATGGGTTTGAGGCCATATCAATTCTAATTATCATTCAAGAAAAAGTATAGGACAATTCTGCATTTCTATTTCAGGAAATTTATGAGTTTTATAGAATGAAAGCCTTTTAAAGTTTATTTATTTATTGTTTTGGTGGGACTATCAATAACTGAAGGATACAGAAATTGTACTAGTTAATGCTTGATTACACCCCCCCCACACACACACACACCACATCTCTTATAGGGAAAAGAATCACTATTTCAGTTTCAAATCCTGCCTCTTGCTTTATCTCAGTGGCCAATGTTCTCTATAGGAATTGCTTCTCAACCCCTAGTCAGCTCAGATTTTGCTTATTCTTTATACTGAAGTGTTTCTATTTGTCTTGAGAGTCAGCCTAGGTTGGAACATTCATCTGTCACAGCCTAGGCTGGATGGTTAAACACCCACCAGCCCAGGATGGAACATTAGCCTCTCACCACCCTAGGCCAGATGATGACATTCTCAACAGCTATAGGGCTTTCAACAAACAAGTTAATTTTGAACAGTTTAATGTTATTTTTAAATAAAATTTACACATTATTAATTATTGATAAGTTAGTGCTGACTTGGATGAGTGTCAATTGATCTGAAGGTTGATTTTTGAATGCATTTGGTGTTGTTAATTTAGCATGCATATTCTTTTAAAAATACAAGCTGCAGGGTATGAATGCATGAGCATAAATGGTGCAAGGGTCCTTGGGAAATCAATTTCCAGGTCCTGTTATCTGTGTTTAAAAAACAAGAATTTTCTAGTGACTAGACTTTTTTTTTTTAGCAATCACTTTACAAATGACCACACTAATTTCCATTTCCTTGATTTTCCAGTTGAAAACAGTACCAATTTGCAATGTAACAGGTAACACAGTTCACATTATCTTTCATCCCCAAACCAAGGGCTTCCTCTTCGCATCGCTTTTCCCCTCTTTAACTGTCAACTTGATACAGCTTAGAGTAATCTGTAAAGGAAGTCACAATGGAGAGATGGACTAGATCACTTTGACCTGTGAGCATGTCTGGGAACTGCTTTGATTATTAATTTGGGGTAGCCCACCCCACTGCGGGCAGCCCATACCGAGGCAGGTAGATCTGGGATGTGTAACAAAGCTAGCCAAGCATGAGCCTGCAAGTGAACCCCGAGCGACATTCTTGCATATTTTCTGCTTCACGCACCCACTTGAGTTCCTGTCCTGACTTTCCTCAGTGATGGACTGTGGTCTGGAAGCATAAGCCAAATAAACCCATTCTTTCCCTACTTTCTTTTCACTGGAATATTTTATGACAGCAACAGAAAGGAAACCAGGATAGAAATTAGCACCAAGAGTGGGGTGTTGCTGTGATGAACCTGATGGTGTGGCTTTTTATGCTGCAAGATAGTGGAGGA
The DNA here is from genome assembly GCF_004664715.2 of Peromyscus leucopus. NCBI lineage: Eukaryota > Metazoa > Chordata > Mammalia > Rodentia > Cricetidae > Peromyscus > Peromyscus leucopus. The sequence continues at coordinate 70,289,322 of NC_051084.1, forward strand.
TTTGAGAATGTTGAGCTGGGAAAGCCATTGAGTGCTCAGAGCTTGATGAGAGGTTGGAAGAGAGGCATGCCGAGAGAAATGCAGACAACAGACTCTGGCTTGTGAAGTTTCAGAGGGAAACATTCTTTCAAGGCTTATGACAGAAATCATTAGAATGATAATTTGGAGTAAAGTCAGCTGGCAGTGAAGAAATAGCTCTGGTTAACAAAAGATGAGCATCATTGAGGTGAAATTCCTGTGCTTCTTTGGAGCAATAAGAAAGTATTTCCTCAGAGTCAGCACACAAAAACTGTGATCCAATGGGCTCCAATTACCTCTCAAGCAGGAAGCTGAATGCGGCTGTGTATAGGAGAACACCCTGTGGCACTGGTATTGAAAACATGGAAGCTGCAGAACTAAAGGGGTCATGGGGACCCCTTTAGTAAAGGAAAACTACATGACAAGGTTGTTAGGTGGGCAGGAGAAGCAATGGATAAAGGTTCAGTTTTGGTTGCAATTGGAAATCCAGTATATTGGAGATCCTGGGGCCATGGGATATCTGCCAATGACAGTAACAAGTGTGAACAGAGCCAGCCTCAGCCTATAGAGCAATGTGCATGTGTTATAGTTGGCACAGACATGGAACTGGGCTTGTGGAGGCGGAAGACACTAGGAATTCTAGATGCCAGATGTACAGCTACATGATTTGGATTTACATTGTTAGATTTCGGTTTTGCTTGGCTCTGATTGTTCCAATGACCTGGTTATTCCCTTCTGGAATAAGAAGTGTTTAAATTAATATTTCTATTTTACAGATGCCCACAATGAAAAGACTTTGGATTTTTAAAAATACTTTGGATGTTTAGAGTGTGGGGTTTTTTAAATACTGCAGGACTTTTAAAAGTTGAACTATGTTTTATATTATGATATTAACATGAAACATTGAGTGACAAGGAATGAAAGGTTTTAGCTTAACGTATCAAGTTGGTAAGGAGTGGCGTATACTGGTTAGCTTTAAATGCCAACTTTAACCAGCCTAACATCATCTGAGAAGGGATTCTCAATAGAGGAACTGCCTAGATCAGATTGCCTATAGGCATATCTGTGGAGGATTGTCTTAACTGTCAATTGCCCATGGTAGATGGCACCATTCCCTAAGCAAGTGGGGGTCTTGAGCTGAATAAGAAAACTAGCTAAGCATAAGCCTGAGAGAGCAAGCAAACAGCATTTCTCCATAGTTTCTCCTCCAAGATTCCACTTGAGTCCCTGCCCTGACTTCTTTTAATGATAGACTGTAACCTATGAGCTTGAGTAAATTTATCCTTCCCCTGGCTACTTTTTATCAGAATGTTTTGTTTTTTCAGAACAACAGAAACTAGAATAGACTTAAAATGTTCTCTCCTTATCCATGACAGATATGTTCTAAGATTTCCAGACATGTATATACTATTTAGCTTCTGTTCACATACATCTGTGATAAAGTTCAATTAAAAAATTAAACATTATAAGTAACTAATGAGAAAATAAAAATTATGAAAAATAATTTAGGGCTGGAGAGATGGCTCAGAGGTTAAGAGCACTGACTGCTCTTCCAGAGGTCCTGAGTTCAATTCCCAGCAACCACATGGTGGCTCACAACCATCTGTAATGAGATCTGGTGCCCTCTTCTGGCCTGCAGACATACATGCTGTATACATAATAAATAAATAAATCTTTTTTTTTTTTTTTAAAAAGAGAAAGCATTTCCTTAAAAAAAATTAATAAAATTATGTAACTAAGATTCCTCTCTCTTAAAGAACTAAAGGCAAGTGTTAAGATTTTAAGTCATGGTTTACCTTGGGTGACTAAGGCCATGGAGAGACAAGTGTAGAGAATTAGGGTGAGCTGTAGTTTCCTTAGCTCAGTGCCCTGTGTTCCCAGTATCATGGGAGCTGAGACATTTGATATGTGATGATTTTTCCTAAATGGGGATGCTGGAATCTGAATGCTGGGCTTCCTCTCAACTCTTCCTCCGGCCCTGAACTATGCTACTTGTTTTATTTTCCGCACTTTTTCTCTGTTTCTTAATGACTCTCTGGATTTTTAGATTTGTTTTGTGTATTATTTACTTCTTTTGTTGCTATGACAAACTGTCCAACAAAGGCAACTTCAGAAGGGTTTGATTTGGCTCAGTTTGAGGGTCCAGTCCATCATGGCAGGAGGTTGTAACAGCTAAAGTATGAGACAGCCAGACACATTGTACCTGAGGTGAGTACTGGACTTCAGATCACTTTCCCCTGTTACTTCCGCCCGTGTCCTCAACCATGGAAAAATGCTTTTACATTAAGGGTGGGTTTTTCCCTTCAGCCTCTCTCTAAAACACCCACACATATATGTCAGAAGTCCTGTGTTGGTAACAATGAAGAGCAATCATCATGCCTTGTTTTTATATTTATCATTAACAAAATGTAAATTCACCAATTATGCACTAAATGTCTCTCAATATATCTGTTGTGTCGAGAGAAATGTCAACTAAACTTGAAAGTGTCTTAGTATACATGCCTACTTTAATCTGGGCAGGTACTGAGACAATCTGTGCAGCTCTCCCGTGACCCTGCTCACCATCCTTGTTACATTCTCTGTCCTCTCTTATTGTATCTTTGTTAATGTAATTGCCAATGTCTTCTTTTGTGTTAGTTTGATACATTACAGCTCATTGCAGAACACTGAGGAAAAGCAAGCCAAAGGTAAATTTTTAAAGATCCCTTATGTCTTACTATACACCTGTCTTTTCCACCCTTAGCTACATGGGCAAATGGCTGGATACCTGTTCTACCTTAGACAGTTTGCTCATCTTGACTTTTAAGACAGTGTTTCACCATTTGCTAGCCTCCAGGATTTCTCCTGGGAAGTTAAAGGTCTTTCCAGTTCTTGATCCTTTGTGCTGTCTGAAATCCAAAGAGTTAACTTTCTGTTTCATTTGTATTGTCAGGAAACTCAGGTGTTTTGGTTTGGGGAATTTCAACTATTTCATGTATTAATTTCTTACCCTCTTAGTTTCACACATTCTACCTCCCTCTGTTAATATGCTTATTACATTTGTTTATTTATTTACTTATCTCTGTGAGCTGCTGTAGCACTCTATAGTAGAAAGCATCTTGACTTATCTATTTTCTCTGGTGCTTAGAATTTAAGAGTCTCATTCACACTCATTCATTTATTTTTTCATCTTGGAAAATTTTGTTGATTTTATTATGATTATCATTGATCCATGGACTTGTGTCTTTTAAAGTCTCTTCACTGTCATTTGATTGGTGCTTTGGAAATACATAAGTTTCAAATTAGCAGGCAAATGGAGAGAACTAGAAAAAAATCATCCTGACTGAAATTTCCCAGACACACAGAAAGACAAAATGGTGTATATTGGCTTATATGTAGATATTAGATGTTAAGTCAATACTGTTATGAATCATAATGTAAATATCTGATATGCAACCCCTGTGGGAGTCATGATCCACATGTTGAGAACTGCTGAACTAGAGGAAACAGATAGATCTCATTAGGAAAGGGAAATAGAATATAGAGATCTACATGGAAGCAGGAGACAGCTGGAATGGGAAGATGGAGAGAGGAGGAGAGAGGTGGTTGTGGAGGGAAGATGGAGAGAGACAGATAAAATTAAGGGACATTTGAGGGGTAGTGTAGAAACCTAATACAGTAGAGACTTCTTAAAGTATAAAAATATATGAAGGTGATCTAAGTAAGATTGCTAAATAATGGGGGAGACAGTACCAACTGGCCATTTCTTTTCACCAAATGAAGTTTCCAGAACTGGAATTGAGTCACATCTAATTGAGTTGTTGGCTAAAGGGGCCCCACAGGAAGCTCCAACCAAACCAGGCTGTTGTCAAGACTATAGGTTGTTCTCTACAAATTGACAGCAAGGCCCCATTGCTGAAGACAACACCTATACTCATTGAACATGGAGGCATTGAGCTGACGCCTACATAGAACCTTCACCCTACATTCTAAAGTCTTTGGTTCAGGAAAGTAATCTGCACTCTTAAAAGATAAATACAAACACCAAGCCAGCCACAAACCTTTTACTTAACAGTGGTGTGTTACCTGCAATATATGCTAGGGCAGTGATGGCACAACGCTTGTGGGAGCAGCCAACCAATAGCTGATTTGACTTAAGGTGCACTCCATGAGATGGAACCCATACCCAATACTGATTAGATGAACAAGAACCAGAGACTATCCCAAGAACCTAGGGTAAAACCAAATGCTACTTATATTTTTTTTAAATGTAGTAATAAAGTGACTCCTAACAACATTCATTACTCATATACTCAGATCAGTGCCTTACTCGGCCATCAGCACAGAAGCTTCCTCCTGCAGCAGATGGGAACAAATATAGAGACTCACAGCAGGACATTATGCACAGTGAGACCTTGGAACACACAGCTCTAAATGGGATGTCTCTATCAAATTCCTCTCCTCAGAGCTTAGGTAATTCCATGGAAGAGGAAGCAGAAAGAGTGTAAGAGCCAGAGGGGATGGAGAATACCAAGAAAACATGGTCCCCTAAATCTCATGTGAACTCACAGAGACTGAAGCAGCATGCACAGGGCCTGCAAAGGTTTCTATGAGGTCCGGTGCACTTACATTATGGCTTCCAGTTTAGTATGTCTATGGGATTCCTGAGTGTACAAATGAGTCGGTCTCTGATCCTTATGCGTTCTCTTGGGTTCCTTTCCTTCTGTGATTTGTCTTGTGCAGCCTTGATGTAATAGTTTTTGTTCAATCATATTGTATTTTATTTTGTTAGATTTTTAAATAAATGAATGAATTAAAGAGTTAATGAAAACCTAGCCACTAGGGTAAAGATTAACAATTGAACTGTCATTTATACCTGCTGGGAAGGGAAAGTCAGTTTTCACCAATGGAGTAACAATGGGTATACCAAACACTCCAGGACAGGCCTAGTGTCCAGGAGTAGTTGACCAACACCTAATGGACACCAGTTGTTTGGTTTGGTTTTTTAAAAACATTTATTTGGTCACATTTTGGTGTGTTTTTTTTGGGGGGAGGGTGTTTTATTATGTTATCTTGGTTTGAGGAGGTTGCTGTTTTATTAGGTTTTTGTTTATTTTTTAAGAAAGAACAAAGTTCGATGGGTATGGAGGGGTAGAGAATCAGGAAGGACTTGGAAAAGGGGGAAATATATTTAAATTTAGAAAACATTTTAAATTTCAAGTTTCCTGATACATAGTTTACATCTGGAATTTAAAATATCTTTATTTGTAGGCCACATTATATAGTGAATAGAAAATTTCATCATGAAAATATTCAGATTGCACTAACACAAAAAGAGAGTGAATAAGAAATGTATCTTGAAATATATGTTCTTGAGAAAGTGTGTAGTCAGGAACTATCAGAAGGAAGCTCATTGTGGGTGGAGTTAAAAAAGGATTTGCAGTTATAGGGATATGAGAAACTAAGTAGAGATTAAAACATGGATAATCCCAGGTATCACAGTGGCTCAATCCTTGAATGGCAGTCATAATGACTTTGGGCAGTTATCTGGATGCTGCAGAAGACTTAAAACGCAGGCACTTAGGAGCTAGCCTTTCATCAAACTCATTATTTATGAGACATGATATGCATGAGAATGCACTGATTCTCAAGAGTTCAAAGGAGCTTAAAGAAGAAATAACCAGATGATGTAGGAGGCTGGCAGAGAGGAACCCCGATAGTGAGCAGAAGAACATGCAGCTCCTCTAGAAGAGAGGAGTTAGATTTTTTTTTTCTAATAACCAAAGAAAATGAAGTGTTCTTTTACACATTTTGAAGGCTTTTTTTGTTTCCCTGAGAAAATTTAGCTGGGTAACTGATAAATAAAAGCACTTGGTTAATGTTAATTGTGTTCTTTCATACCAGAATTCATGCACGGTAAAATCCTTTAGCCTTGATGTCAGTCAATTTCCTGGAGGGTAGAATGGCCATAGAATTCTGCCCCAGTTTCCTTTCTGTTGCTGTGATAAAACACCCTGACCAAAAAACAACACAGGAAGAGGAAAAGGCTCCTCTGACTTACTATTCCGAGGTGAGGCCCGTCATTTCAGGGAAACTAAGGAGGCAGGAGTTCAAGTGGCTAGTCCCATCACATCCAAAGCAAGAACGTCTGTCCTTGCTTGCTTAGGCTCAGCTGGCTCTCTTCACTGTTCCGTAGTCCAGAGCCCAGCCTAAGGAATGGTGGCACTTAAATGGACTAACAAACAAGACAACAACAACAAACAAACAAGACAATCGCCCACAAACATGCCCACAGGCCAGCCTGATCTAGATAATTTGTTGATAGAAGCTTTCTTCCTGGGTGAGTCTAGGTTGTTCAAATCAACAGTTAAAACTAATCAGTACAAATTTCTGTAAAATGATACACAGAAAAAAAAGAAGGAGAAATGGAACTGTGAAATCGTAACACTGTAAGAGGAGGATGCATTTGAACTTCCTCCCTGGTTTCTGTACAGGGCTCCTAAAACTCTTAGAATTTGCTTGAGAGATGAGGCAAGAGGAGCATATTTTATTGTTTATACTAAATTTCATTCAGGATAGCTGAGTTTATAGGGATGAAGTGACTCTTGGAAGGTGGAAGGTCATTGGCAGAGGAATTGATCGTAGGATTAGAGAATTTAAGTTTTTCACTATCCTCTTCCTGTAGAGAGAGGTTGAAGACTTAGGCAATCTTAATGGCCAATGGTTTAATCAATCATGACTAGATAATATAGCCTCCATTAAAAATGCTAAGTGGCAGGTCTTGGAGAACTTCGGGGTTGGAAGGGGCACTCATGTACAGGGTGAGAGGTATACCGAAATCAATTGGGACAGGAAGTTCTGTTCTAAGGACACCTTCATAATTAATTGCATTTTTGATTATAACATAATACTGTGTATATGTTTTTTTATATTGTCTATATAGTGTTGAATCTCACAACGTAGCAATTTCATGAGTTTCAGACAGTGAAGATGAATTGGGCATAGGCTCAGGCTCCAGCCTTTCTATTTTCTAGCTATGTGACTGTAGGCAATATATGTTTTTGAAGCACTTGAGATTGAACTCAGAACCTTTGAATTCGACATGCTAAGCAAATACTGTATATTAGAGCTATCAACACACCCCATTTAACTTTTGAAAATATTGACAATAACTGAGCATGGTGGTACACACATCACCCTGCAGACTGAGGCAGGAGGATTTTGAACTTAAGGTCAGCCTAAGCTATAAACTTAGAACTGTTTCAAAACATAACATCAGTATTACCTAAATGGCAGGGTTGCTGAGAAGATTAAATTGATAAATATTTTGAAATAATTTAAAGTAGTAACTGAAGTAATTACTCACTAAATGTTCCACATTATTTTTATACCAAAATGCATTCCAGATGGTATACACAAAGTACACTAGAAAGTTTGAGAAAGTAGAAGAGTCGAAAGTAGTTAAAACAAAGATAAGAGTTAAAAAGATGTTAGTTACTGAAGTAAGTCAGCAATGTGCATTTGTAGCTTTCAGTCAATACACATAGGAAAATGAGGATCATAATGGTCATAGATCCCACAGATCTTTGAAACATCAATCAAAAATTGTCTTCTAATCTAAAAGAATTCTTTCCCCCAAATTCAAAACATTACATAATTTACAACCTTAAATGCATTAAAAATTAAACTTCAAAATGGCAGCACTTCCTCAGGGGCCAGATTTTCTCATGATAGTGATCTCCTCCCCCTCAAAATTACAGAAATACACCACAGTTTTATGACAGAGCACAGCAGCATATACACCCCCCTCTGAGTGGTAATAAAACAGATCAAGAACTAAAGAAACTTGGGAAACTTCAGGAGCTAACTATGTCAAATTCTCATTTTCAGCAACAGTCATTTAAAACTGAGTTTATCAGGTGTGTGTGACAGCTGCACACAGCTTACTTGGTTTGCTTCTAAGCATCTGATTTCTTTTAACTGACATTATTTTAAAAATACTCATACAGTGATAATATAATATAAAATCTAGCATATGCTAAAATTGCATTCTCCTCCTCCCTCCCTCCCCCCCCCCTCCTCCTCCTCCTCCTCCTCCTCCTTCTTCTCTCTCTCTCTCTCTCTCTCTCTCTCTCTCTCTCTCTCTCTCTCTCTCTCTCTCTCTCTCTTGCTTTTTTCAAGACAAGTTTTGTCTGTGTAGCCTTGGCTGTCCTGGAACTCACTCTAGACTAGGCTGGCCTTGAACTCACAGAGATCCACCTGCTTCTGCCTCCAGAGTGCTAGGATTAAAGGCATGTGCCACCACCACCCATCTTAAATTGTATTCTTTTTCCTTTAAAAGCTACTTGTATATCACCTAAAATCACTGTGTACATTATTGGTCCTATGCAAATATCTCTTATTCTTTCTGAAGGCTGTTTCAACATTCTTTTGAGTGTTTCCTTTGCAGCGCAGGCGCTTTTTAGAGTGACATACACTAGTTTTCCAAATTTGATTTTGTTTCAGATACTTTGGGGGTCTTGT